>NC_065585.1:46805833-47159166 GCF_024542745.1 Macaca thibetana thibetana
TGTTTGTAGTGAATTTCACAAAAGCCTTAAAATTAGATAAACTTAAAAAAAAATCCAAGTTACCTTTTCACAGACACAATTACAGGTGTACAAATGTTTTAGTAGAGTCTAAGAAATTTTGCAGAACTTTTCTTTCTTTTGTCATCAAGGACCAAGACTATAACAATTTTTCTTCTACTGAAGATTAATATTTCAAAGGATTTCTCTTCAAGGGTAAAGCTCACAGAAATGTCAACTTCTAGGATAAAAGAGGACTCTTTTATTCCGAGGAAAAAATGTGCGTTCTTCATTATGCAGCAGGAAGCCTGGCTGTCTTCTGTGCTGTCCCCAGGGCCATGCCCAGGATAATCTCCAGTGAGACTCTACAGTGTGAAGTTCCAACATGGCTCTTGTTTATGCAAAATTTATTTTTCCTGGAAACTAGCAAAGTGCCAGGAACTTTGAAGATTTGTCGAGTTTATGGTTGTCCAAATGCACATATACTTTACAATTAAAGGCATGCTATTAAATAACTTTTTAGATCTTATCCTTACTACTTTTTTTTTTTTTTTTTTTTTTTTTTTTTTTTTTTTTTTTGAGACGGAGTCTCGCTCTGTCGCCCAGGCTGGAGTGCAGTGCTGCGATCTCGGCTCACTGCAAGCTCCGCCTCCCGGGTTCACGCCATTCTCCTGCCTCAGCCTCCCGAGTAGCTGGGACTACAGGCGCCCACAACCGCGCCCGGCTAATTTTTTGTATTTTTAGTAGAGACGGGGTTTCACCGTGGTCTCGATCTCCTGACCTTGTGGTCCACCCGCCTCGGCCTCCCAAAGTGCTGGGATTACAGGCGTGAGCCACCACGCCCGGCCCCTCCTTACTACTTCTTAGAAAGCTCCCTGATTTATCCTTTCAAAGAATGGATCAGTTGTTGCATAAAACTAACTTAAAATGCAAAACTTTTCCAAGTTTACTAAGACCCTTAATTTTTAAAACCACTACATCACTTTGTTAACCAAAGTGAAAATTCTAGAAGGCTTGAGAACTCAGTGCTAATAAGTTTAAATCCTTCCTATTGTCAAAAAGCGGCACACACCAGGCTTTGATACTTTAAACACGTTAAACAATTTTTTTTTTGTCTCAACTTCTTGTTGTTTCCATAAGATAATACAGGTAAACTTCCTAGCATGTATCCAGTAAAAGTTATCTTTGTTAATAAAAATTCCACTTATCTAGCTGAAAAGTCCCTTGGGTGAAAGGCCAAACCCAGTAAGATATTTCTGTAATGGAAAAACAAGGCCAATAGGATCAGCAAATCACAGAATTTGTGGTCTTAGACTTGACCTACTGCAGCTCTACTTAAGTCAGTGTTCCTCAACATGCTTGATCTCCACCACCAAGCATCTTTTTCAGAATATGACATTCTTGTTTCAAAGCCCCAATGCTGAGATTTATTGGGGAGTTGGGAGTTTGCATCTCAACTAAGGGGCCTCTATCATAACATAACAGTGTTGAGGAATGGGATTTATCATCCCCTAGAGAGCCTTAATTATTTGGCTACAATATCATTTTTATTAACTGGAATGAAAACTGGATGTTTTTGAGAACTCAGTAGTAATCATGTAGGATATACTGACATCTGGTGGCATTGATTAAGCAAATCTTACAAATTAATAAGCAGCATTGTAATTAAAATCATTGAGTTGTTTTTAAATATTCATAACTCTTTTGGAGTTTTTCTAATCTCTATTTTAAAAGACTTTCATATTCCCCTTATAATATTTAACAGGTAGCCTAGTCCATTCATGTAAGCATTCAGTAAAAAGTTCTATTTTAACTCGAGTAATTAATCCTAGATTAATAACAATAGCTACAAACTATTGGCTAACTTAGAGCTCCAGTTTTAATAGCATGGTCTAAACAATAATCAATTTTTCTGATTTTTAAAGAGTTTGTTTTGTTTTCAAGGAACACTTTAACATGGAATAAATGTGATTCTTCTAGTTTCCTGCTTAAAAGCCAAGAGTGGAGAGCTGCCTACAATAAAAATGGGGTGTGGTGTGTACAATTTCATGCTACTAAATCATTTGACTTTTCAAAAATACATCTAATCAAATCTAGGAGAGAATTACCACCGTCTCCATATTAGCATGACTCCAGAGTTGTCCATCAAGAGAAGTAAAACAATAGTTTCCACCCTGCTTTTCAGAGTGAAAAATGAAGACAGATTTTTAACTTGTCCAAAGTCAGTGTCAAGTCCATGAATAGAATGCGGGAGTTGCTAAATCCTGGTTCTTGCCACCTTTTGATGTGTGTTTCCATTTAAGATGAGTGACATGTAGTGAGTTGTCATAGTTTTAAATAGATCTCTGTAAGGTCTGGCTTTTGCATCAAATTCTGGACTAAAATCATGTTTAAATTTTGTTTCCTCTCATCTTTTCCTGGTTTTGATTATTTTTTAAGAGTAGTTGATGGTCTCATGACACGAGCCTTCTCTTTTGTGTTTTGTGTTTCGTGTTTTGAATTTTATGTGAAATTGTGGGTTTGATCTTTGACCCCTGTTTACTCTAATACTGATTTGCCACTAATTTGATAGCAAGCCATAGGGATCTACTGTAAACATGCTGCTCACTTTACATAGCTCTGTTTGACTCTTAAGTGAAGAAATATGTGTGTGGAATATAATTGAGAGGCTCTTGCAGGAGTAATAAAAACCACATAAGTTTTTGACTTCCCAGGTAGCACTCAGATTAATATAATCACTTTCTGTGATGGAAGGACCTAGTAAATTGAGAGGAAGTCATCAATGTAAACAGGTATAACCTAGCATTTAGTTTTAGTTTGGTCAATAAACTCATCCAGAAACATAGAAAAAAGGTATAGACCACGTAGCCCTGCCTAAGCTGCCTGGGGCTCTGAACTCAGAACTCTGATTACAGGTGTGACCAGCCTGGGAGGCGAGATCAGCCCTGAATCATTTCATGCCCTGATCCTTGAGGGTCAGGGCAACTGGGAAGGAAATCACAACACAGTGAAGTTGTGGGGGTGGAGGGGGAACCATTGGCTGAGTGAGAGTGCAAAAAAGAGGGCATCAGGTGGGCTTAGTCAAACCTACACTGCAAGAGGCACCTGACCTGTGAGGGATGCATCCCTGAATTTATTTCCCATTGACCAGACCTTCCAAAGGCAACTATGCTTAGTCCTTTTTTTTTTTTTTTTTTTTTTTTTGAGATGTAGTTTTGTTCTTGTTGCCCAGGCTAGAGTGCAATGGCGTGATCTCGGCTCACTGCAACCTCCGCCTCCCAGGTTCAAGCGATTCTCCTGCCTCCGCCTCCCAAGTAGCTGGGATTATAGGTGCCCACCACCACGCCTGGCCAATTTTTTGCATTTTTAGTAGAGACAGTGCTTCACCAGGTTGGCCAGGCTGGTCTCAAACTCCTGACCTCAGGTGATACACCTGCCTCAGCCTCCCAAAGTTCTGGGATTACAGGCGAAAGCCACCACACCTGAGCAACTGTGTTTAGTTCTTAATCCCACAGCTGAAGAAATGAGAAGATCTTGGAGACTCTCCAAGGCAGGGTTTGCCTTGTCACAGATGCACCTTTGGATACAGGCCAGGGAAGTATAGAGCAGTGCTGGCCTTAGGAAGAGAGGATATGTAAGACCCATGTTCTGAGAGGAAAACACCGTCTTTCTCTTTCTCCCCATTAGGCCAAATGCCTGGGATTTGCTGACCTGAGAAGGAAAAGGTACAAAAGAATTCTCTTGTCAATGTATATTCCAAGTCTTAATTTCTTGTGGGTAGGTTTACGTTATGCCCAGTTTAAGATCAGTCAGCCCTTATGATTCTGGGCTTCAGTTAAACATGGAGCATCAGTTGTTGCCCTTGGAATACTTCGATTCAATAGAAAAGAATTTGCTGTTAGAAACACATTTGTGGTATTCAACTGGTCTCTGTTTTTCAGTTTCATCTCATTTCTCTTAATCATATTCAGAGATTGCATGAGAATGAAATCATTTGTTTGTCCAACAAATATGTATTGAGGCCCTGCCTTCTTTATGCACTATGCAAGACATCGAAGGAGAAAAGACATGTAGAGTACTTAGGTACTCCCTCAAAGAGCATGCATTTCTATTGGAGACATGGAACATACACACTTGCAAAGTTCAAAAGCAATTCAAGAGTCTCACTGTGCAATACAAATATCCAGCAGACAGGAGATGCTGCAAAGCATGGTAGGACTCTGAGGAAAAGGAGTGGGGTCAATTAAAAAAGAGTTCAGAGGAGAAGACGAGCACTGAAGACTGGAGTTCAGGGAAGGTTTGCTAGTAGAGATGGCAATTGAACTAGAAGGGTGGCATGCCATGTAGAGAAGGGGAGACGTATTTTGAGAACAAATCTACCTTAGAGGAAAAAGACTCAAGGACATGTCGTGTGGTGCAGGAGATGCAAGTTCCAGCCCTGACTCAGTGGCTTGCTGCTGCATGACCTTTAACCAGTCTATTGCATTAGCTGTAACTGAGCTTATGTGTCTTTAAAATGGGAACTCTCATGCCTCCCCTGACTTGCATGAGCAGTACTGTAAAGATCAGATGAGATAACAGGTATGAAAATGCTTTGTGATACCAGTGTAAGAGACAGATTAAAGAATGCCTGAAATGCCAGCCTGGGTTTGACTTTAATCCTTTAAGTAATAAGAAGTCGCTGAAGATTTTTGAAGGAGGGAGTGAATGACATGATGAACAAGGTGTAAGGAACCAAATTCCCCTCTCCAACTCCCTCCTGTAAAGTGGCAATCAGTCTCTCTTTTCTGCTGACAATTCCTTGTGATGTCTATTCAACATCTCCTGTAGACGCTGGGAAGAAAATCCATCCCAGCCCTGGAGAAGAGCTGTGCACGCCTTGAAGTTATCATGCTACGTAAATCAAAGGCCTTGCTACAGCTCAGTCCTCCCATTCACTTAAGCATATCTATTGTTTCTGGAACTTCTTCCAATTTATTCACATTTCAAGATGCCTCGTACTGTGTACAGAGCATTCTTGTACTGTATCACCAGAAAGCATCCTTGTTTTATGATGTGCTATCTTTGGCTAGGCAGCCTTAAACATCATTAGCCCCCTCCCCATTTTGCTGCTTTGCTGAATTCAAACACACTTCCAAGCCCTTATAATCGTTTAAATATTATCCTAACCTTTTGAGGTATGTTTCTGAATATATTTACTTTTTCTTATATTTGAATTTTACTTTAATGACTGAGCTACTAAATTTATGATATTACAGATACTACAGAGCTTAGCTTAGTGATGAATCATTTTGCTGCAGCAAGTTGGAAAACCATTAAATGTCCAAAACCTCCATTGAATACAGTTATTTAAAAAAAAAAAAAATCCAGCTTAGGTTTTCTTTTTCTTGTTTGAAGCAATTGAAAGGTTTAAAGAAAATTTAAAGGCAATATCTACGGTCCATTGAATACAGTTTAAAAAAATATATCCAGCTTAGTTTCTCTTTTCTTTGTTTGAAGCATTTGAAAGGTTTAAAGAAAATTTAAAGGCAATATCTATGGTCCTTTTTAACCCCGTAAGTGTTTCTAAGTTTTTTAGTTCCTATTTGTCTAGGCCAATGAATGAATGAATGAATTGAAACAACTGGGTCTGGAGCAATGTGTTTATATTATTTATCTAGTTCTGGAGCCAGCAAACTTTTCCGTAAAGAGTAAGATAGTAAAGATTCTCAGGTTTGTGGCCATATGATCTTTGTCCTGACTATCGACTCTGCCGTTGTAGCATGAAGGCAGCCACAGACAATTCAGAAATGATGGGCGGGGATATTCCAGTCCAAAGTTATTTACAAAAATAAGCAGTGCTGTGAGAGAGTTTGACTCTTGGGTTGGTCTAGTTACTTGTTCTCAAACGTTGATGTGCATCAGAATTACCTGCGCAACTTGTGACCAAAAAGAAAAAAAAAAACCCAACCTCCAGATTCTGATGCCACGGATTTGAATTGGGGCTGGGGCTGGGGCTCCCCAGATGATTCTGATGGAACAAAATTTGAGAACCTCTCTTCTTTTTCCTCAAGAAATGCAGCTCCGAAGTCTTAATTTAGCCGCCAAAATTTTGATAATGGACTTACACAAGGCAGGTTTAGACAAGAGAATCAAAGTTGGACCAGTGAAGATTAGTGTATTTTAAATGGAAAAAATAACATAATTTTTGTGTTTATACAAATTTCAGGGCCCAGCAATTTTACTCTATTATTCTACCTAGCATTAATTTTTGTAAATAGTCTAAATGGTAATATTTAAATAAATCATAAAACTATAGCAATAGCTAAATACTATTTTGGATTTTAATGTGTAAATTGAATTTAAATAATCTCAATTGATTTTAGAGGATTTATTAACCTTCCAACCTGCAAAATTCTTTACTACTACTATTATTAAAATTACCATAATCCAAAAACATTACTTAATAATAAGAGCTTTACAGCCCATAAAATCCTCCCATTGTTTTAGCATCACATCAGTTGATGCTTTATAAATCTGGAATGAGACTTTTTCCAAAAGCTTGTTGAAAGCTACTCAGCAAAGCAATGAAAAGATAGAAAATATTTTTTTGCATATAGAAATTGAGAGGAGCATGGGTCCCGCCCTGTACAAAAGCATTTCTCATACAAAGAAAAGACACTCAAATTATAAACAGATGGACAATCACATGGCAATCAATTAAAATATATCAGGTGAGGTCTGGTTCCAAATTTGAATTCCAGTTTTGTTGGCTAACCCCACAGTTTCCTTAACAGTGAGATGAGCTGCTACGTGGAACTGTAAGCTTTGGTCCTCTCTTTGTCCTCCCCTTCCTGGATGGCAGGGACAGAGACTGCTGTATAAGCAGAGAACTTGGCATCTAAGGAGACTTACATTAGTCCTGAGCCCATCTGCCAGCTGGTGGTGATGGATGGAAGAGTGAACTACCGCCCTTCTTGGCTAGTGGATAAGTTTCCATTTGCTGCTCCTTTGTGATTCAACTCAAAGCTAATAATTTTTTATTATTTTCCTTCTTTTCTCTTAGCAGTATGCTGCCTGCCTGGCATACTGTACAAATGTAGACTAGATTAAAAAAAAATCAGAGCTCAATTCTTGAATTTCGACAGTGGATTGATGAATACATATGTACCTCATATAAACTGCCTCATTTCTCTGAACTTCAAATTTTGATAAATGGGAAAAATAACATTCTTTTATTTCCTTAATTACAGGACAATAAACAGGTTAATCTTGGCTGGAAGGCATTTGGCCATTAGAACAGAGGAAATTCAATAATCTGATATTTTAAATTGTTTTTGTAAGTGATACAAAGTGGTTTTAAATATGTGGTTAATGATGCAAGACTTTAATGCCTGCATAATTAAGAAATGATTTTTATATTTGCATTTGGCAAATATAAACTAACTTATGAATGCATACTTAATAACTTAATAACATAGTAATGATCCTTGTATGTGTCCAAATCCTCTTAAGACCCAGAGCCCCACCTCCCAGTGAAGACATTTAGTACTCCCTGGTTTTTATTTTGAAAAGCTGCTAATCCTCAGCTTGTCCTCACTAATGTGAGTACTGGTGATCTCACTGGTTTCATTTGAAGCAGAGTGAACCACATCAGGACCATTTATGAAGCCACTGACAATGGCTAACAAAAAAATTCTCGGCAATGAATGAGTCTCTGCCACACACCAAAGCTATTGATCCTGTTCTAATATATGGTCAATAAAGCCCATTGTATTCTGGAACTGATTCTTGGAGGTAAAACCCATAACTGTATTTTCCTGAAAGAGTGGAATAAAATGCCTTTATGTTTGCTTGATTTAATCTTTTTCCCAAAAGAACCAGCATCATGACCCAAGAATGTTGGTTTACTACCAAACTGATATTTTATCTTTAAAGTCACGATACTCTAAAACAGTTGCATTCCTCCAGATTGTATTCCCTCAGTGTCTCGCTTCATTTTGAAATCAATCCCTGTACTTCTCTCCTATTGCAATCCAGGAAGATACACATTCATATCACATTTAATATATACCTCCCAAATCGCCATGTATGACTTTCACTTTTGTTCTCTAAATTAAATAATGAACTGCTCATTTTTATTCAATACCTCCTACTTATAAAGTGAGGGAATTTTAACGTGGTTGCTTTACTTTCTACATAAAGTGCTACTAACTTCCTTAAGAATAACCCAAGGAGCATCTTGTTGAAAACTTTTAGAGTACATTTCTGAAATGAAAGTGAATAAAGTAAAATAAAGAACAATCTATTCATCTTACAGGAAGACTTTTTATATAAAAGTATGCTTTTTGCCTTCTTTTTCTTCTTACACCAAGCATCATACCACATATATACCATAGTGTATCAATATCTCAAATAAATATCTCAACATCTCAAATAAACAAGAAAACAGTTCAAAAACAAGGAAAAAGGGAACAAAGATTCTTTTTCAAGGGAATTCATGTCTTCGATTCTTTTTTCTCCAGATGAGGAATCATTGGTTTTTAAGTCATGTATGCACCCTCCACTATCGTATCTGCCTAAATCCTATTAATCCTTCTATACCTTACTTGAGTTCTACCCACTTGATAGTGTTCTCCAATTTCCTCAAAACAGACAGTTATGCTCTTTCTGACCTGATATAATTCTTGCAGTATATTTCACCAGATTAGACTTCCAGTGTGCTCTAGTGGTTTCATGTGTATTTTGTGGCTTGCCTAAAGTCATATAGCTAGTAAGCACTTACAAGGAACTGAAAATCCATGACTGCTGGCCCCAAATTCTATGATGTTTCTTTTCACATCATGCATCCCTGAGCACTGTTGTCTGTTACTCTTTGCTCAGACGAGAGTTGTCGTTTCCCTAAAGGACTGTAACTTTGTATATTTCACGTGCTGCCAGATTACTTTGCCTCTGCAAGTTATATTTTTTCTAACTGGTTCTCCTGCTCCTTGGATTTCTCCTTCTGTCTCCTCGTCCTCTTACTGCTCTTTGGGCTTTGAAGTCCCCCAAATGTAGCCTTAGTTACCTTTTTCTTTCATGTGCTCTAAATTAGTGGCTTCATTTATATCCAAGAGTTTAACTCATGCCCTGCATGCTCTCAGCTTCCACTGCAATATATTCTGGTGCCTGGTGAACATCTCCAATATGTTTTAGAAAATGAACTCATCATTTTTCCTGCATGACCTCCTCTTCCTAGCTTATCAAGTTCAGTCACAATACATTCTCAGTCATCTTTTTTAACTTCTGCATCCCCAATCCAATCACTAGCTAAATCTTAGGGATTTGTCCCCTCTTTTCCATTTCCCGTGGCTTCTTCCTAGTTAGGGACGCTTCAGCTCTTTTCTGAACAACTGCTATAGATAGCTAACTTTTTCTCACTTTCAGCTGCTTCCCTCTGCCATTCCTTCCTACACATCTCTTGAAGCCAGGGCAGTAAGTGATGTCAAAGCAAAGGAGGCAGGACTAGCCAGGTACTTTGACCTTAAACACAAGGGTGATGTGAATGGCTGTGTCCTCACCCAAATCTCATCTTGAATTGTATTTTCCACAATTCTTATGTGTTATGGGAGGGACCTGGTGGGAGATCATTGAATCATGGGGGCGGGGCTTTCCCATGCTATTCTTATAATAGTGAATAAGTCTCACGAGATCTGATGGTTTTTTAAAGGGAAGTTTTCCTGCACAAGCTCTTCTCTTGTCTGCCACCATGTGAGACATGTCTTTCACTTTCTGCCATGATTGTGAGACCTCCTAAGCCACATGGAACTGTAAGTCCATTAAACCTCTCTTTCCTTTGTAAATTGCCCAGTCTTGAGTATGTCTTTATCAGCAGCATGAAAACGGAATAATACAGTAAGTTGGTACTGGGAGTGGGGCACCACTGAAAAGATACCCAAAAATGTGGAAGCGACTTTAGAGCTGGGTAACAGGCAGAGGTTGAAACAGTTTGGAGGGCTCAGAAGACAGGAAAATGTGGGAAAGTGTGGAACTTCCTAGAGAATTTTTGAATGGCTTTACCCAAAATGCTGATTGTGATATGGACAATAAAGTCCAGACTGAGGTAGTGTCAGATGGAAATGAGGAACTTGTTGGGAACTGGAGCAAAGGTGACTCTTGCTATGTTTTAGCAAAGAGACTGGTGGCATTTTGCCCCTGCCCTAGAGACTTGTGAAACTTTGAACTTGAGAGAGGTGATTTAGGGTATCTGGCAGAAGAAATTTCTAAGCAGCAAAGCATTCAAGATGTGACTTGGGTGCTGTTAAAGGCATTCAGTTTTATAAGGGAAGCAGAACATAAAAGTTCAAAAAATTTGCAGACTGATAATGCAATAGAAAAGGAAATCCCATTTTCTGAGGAGAAATTCAAGCTGGCTGCAGAAATTTACATAAGTAACAAGGAGCCAAATGTTAATCCCCAAGACAATGGGGAAAATGTCTACGGGACATGTTGGAGGTCTTCATGGCAGCCCCTCCAATCACAGGCCTGGAGGCCCAGAAGGGAAAAATGGTTTCATGGACTGGGCCCAGGGTCCTCATGCTATGTGCAGCTTAGGGAGTTGGTGACCTGCATCCCAGCCACTCCAGCCATGGCTGCAAGGGGCCAACATAGAGCTTGGGCTGTGGCTTCAGAGGGTGGAAGCCCCAAGCCTTGTCAGCTTCCATGTGGTGTTGAGCCTGTGAGTGCACAGAAGTCAAGAACTGAGGTTTGGGAACCTCCAGCTAGATTTCAGAGGATGTATGGAAATGCTTGGATGCCCAGGCAGAAGTTTGCTGCAGGGGCAGGGCCCTAATGGAGAGCCTCTGCTAGGGCAGTGAAGAAGGAAAATGTGGGATCAGAGCCCTGATACAGAGTCTCCACTGGTGGACCACGTAGTGGAGCTGTGAGAGGAGGGCCACAGTCCTCTAGACCCCAGAATTGTAGATCCACTGACAGCTTGTACTGTGCACCTGGAAAAGCCACAGACACTCAATGCCAGCCCATGAATGCAGCTGGGAGGGAGACTGTACCCTGAAAAGTCACAAGGGTGGAGCTGCCTAAGACAATGGGAACCTACCTTTTGCATCAGCATGACCTGCATGTGAGACATGGAGTCAAATGAGATTTGGAGCTTTGACTGCCCTGCTGGATTTTGGACTTGCATAGGGCCTGAAGCCCCTTTGTTTTGGCCAATTTCTGCCATTCAGAATGGCTATATTTACCCAATGCCTGTACACCCATTGTATCTAGGAAGTAACTAACTTGCTTTTGATTTTACATGTTCATAGGCAGAAGGGACTTGCCTTGTCCCAGATGAGACTTTGGACTGTGTACTTTTGAGTTAATGCTGAAATGAGTTAAGACTTTGGGGGACTGTTGGGAAGGCATGATTCGTTTTGAAATGTGAGGACATGAGATTTGGGAAGGGTCGGGGTGAAATGATATGTTTTGGCTGTGTCCCCACCCAAATCTCATCTTCAATTGTAGCTCTCACAATTCCTATGTGTTGTAGGAGGGACCGGGTGGGAGGTAATTGAATCATGGGGGTGGGGCTTTCCCATGCTATTCTTGTGATAGTGAATAAGTCTCACAAGAGCTGATGGTTTTATAATAGGGAAGTTTCCCTGTACAAGCTCCTCTCTTGTCTGCCATCATATGAGACGTGTCTTTCACCTTCTGCCATGGTTGTGAGGCCTCCCCAGCCACGTGGAACTGTAATTCCATTCAACTTCTTTCTTTTGTAAATTGCCCAGTCTCAGATATGTCTTTATCAGCAGTGTGAAAATGAATACAAGGGGGTGCAAGGATCAAGGCTTTTTAAAAAAGAAATTGAAAAAAATAGCAGGAGAGATGGAGGCCGGTGAAGAGAGAGAGAGAGAGAGAAATGGGGAGAGAGAGAGAGATATCCTGAAAGCCAACTAAGACAAGCAGGGAGGGATCAAACACTCAAGAGGGAAAAGAAGACACATCTTTACATCAGATATTCTACTTTCTTACCGCCTCTCTGCTTATATTATCACCAACAAAAAAAAATACTTAACTTTAAAGCAGGAAACCAAAATGGATACTCATTTTATTCTGATTTTTACAATTAGTTGGATTTGAGTAATGATTCTCAAAGGATTGGCAGAGTAGGAAATTAGGGCAATATCAAATAGAACTGGATGGATGGAGCTGGAGGCCATTATCCTCAGCAAACTAACACAGGAACAGAAAACCAAACACTGTATGTTCTCATTTATGAGTGTGAGGTGAACAATGAGACCACAAGGACACAGGGAGGGGAACAACACACACTGGGGCCTGGGAGAGGGGGAATAAAAAAAATTAAAAGTAAAAAGCAAATAGGATGTAAACCTAGATCCTGAAAAAGTACTAAGGTGTTTTTGTTGTTTGTTTTTAAATGAGAGCAATAATTACTATGGTACCAGCCTCAACACAGTCTCCTTAGTAAGAGTTGATTGTGTATATTTATCCAGCAATGCTGAAGAAAAAGTGTCAGGTTTTATAAACCCCGGGTAAACATGTAGACTTTCTAGAGAAAATAAAATCAAAGATGTATTTCATGTAATAATATACACATTGCATTCTTGAAACTAAGTATTTCTCATTTGACCCACACCCTAAAATCATTTGCAAATGAATCAAGAAATGGTGGAATGGGCAGCCGATAAGAGTCCTGGTTACCTGAGGTTTTAAACCAAAGGTAATCAGCCCTTAGGGGGGTTTATAGTAAGCTTATCAAACTGTGGCCTGTGGGCCACATGCAGTCCAGTACGGCTTTGAATGCAGCCCCTTACAAACTCGTAAACTTTCTTAAAACATTATGAGATTTGTTTTAAGCTTATCAGCTATCATTAGTGTTAGTGTATTTTATATGTGGCCCAAGACAATTCTTAATGTGGCTCAGGGAAACCAAAAGATTGGACACCCATGGCTTATACATTACAAAATGAAAGCATATTTATTTAAAGCAAACTTTTTTTTTCTTTTTTCTTTCTTTCTTTTTTTTTTTTTTTTTTTAACCAACTGTGGTTTCCAACTCATTGGTGAGTTGTGAAATCAATTTAGTGGGTCATGAAAAATTTTTGTTAAATAAATGAAATAGAATAAAAATTTTAAAATGTTAGCATGTATTACAAATTTTAAGGGTATTATTTCATGAAACTTTTATTTCAGTAAATATATCTGTATGCACGTGTACACTGCCTTAATGTAAGAAATATTTCTTCTTGTGTATTACAGTCAAACCAAATGAGAAACTGATTTAAGGCAGTGTAACAGGCTTCCTGCTGCTTAAAATAAAAAAGCCAAACATTTCATCATATTAGACTGTCTTACATTGTTCTACCTATAGCTGAAATCACTTCTTTAAAAGGATACCCTGTGTATTAGTCTGTTTTCACACTGCTATAAGGAACTGCCTGAGACTGGGTAATTTATGAAGGAAAGACGCACAGTTCAGCATGACTGAGGAGACTTCAGGAAACTTACAATCACGGTGGAAGGCAAAGAGGAAGTAAGGCACCTTCTGCACAAGGCAGCAGGAAGGAAAAAGAATGCAGGAAGAACTACCACACATACAGAACCATCAGATCTCATGAGAACTCACTCACTATCATGGGAGCAGCCTGGAAGAAACTGCCACCATGATTCAATTACCTCCACCTGGTCTCTCCCTTGACAGGTTATAGGAATTATGGGGATTACAATTCAAGATGAGTGTGAGTGGGGACACAGCCAAACTACATCACCCTGCTGCTCTCCTCTGCTCTACCTTCAGGGCATTTCTTATGCCAGTGATTCTCAAAGTGTCCATGGATCCTTTGAGGTCTCAGGATGAGACCCTTTCAAGGGAGTCAACAGGTTCAATACTATTTTCATTAGAAGGTGGGGCTATTATTTGCTTTTTCACTGTGCTGACACTAGCATTGGTAGAGCAGAGGCAAAACCGCTGGGTAAAATGGGTAGAACACATCACTCCTCAGGCAGTGGAACCAAATTATACTGGCAGTCCTTGAACTGTCACTGCCACGCGCTCACTGATTTTTCTTAAAGCACTGATTCATTTAACAATGACCTTGATAAAGCCGTGAAAAGTATTCATTGTATTAAATGTTGGCACTTGTGCACATAGCGTTTTAATATGCTGTGTGAGGAAATGAGAAGTTCTCATAAATACTTTGATGCATACCGATTACGATGGTTGACTCAAGTAAAATCATGTGTGTGATTATTTGAGTTGTGAGCTGAACTAGTTGCTTTTTAATGGAATTCCATTTTTACTTGAAAACAAACCATGGTAATTCAGATGTGAGGATTTGGCAGACATTTTCCCTAAAATGAACAAAGTGAGACTATCACTTCAAGCAAAACAACTGAAAGTACTTATTGCCAATAATAAAATTCCAGCTTTCAAGCAAAAATGAGAATTTCTAAAAAAGTTCACAGCATACCAATACTTAAAGGATTTTTGATAAAATCAGTGGTGATATTAGAGTGATTATTTGATACTGTATAACGAAATGTGTTAACATCAGGGAGATCTACATAACTCAGGGAATCAATGTTTTCCAAATGACCAATGCATAATGCCAATACATGAGAGACCAGTAGATTTTAATGCAATGAAGGACAAAAAGTCATTGATATGGTTTCAGAATCTACCAATTCTACCAGATTTAGGAGATTATCCTTGAAGAAACTATCACTTGTTGAGTGTTGATGTCAAATCTAAAAGAAATGTTCACAATTATCTAAAAAGAGTGTTAAAATACTCTTCTCTTTTCCAATTACAGATTTGTGTGAGGCCCAGCTTTCTTCATCTACTTCAACCAAAACAATGTATCCTATCAGATTGGGTGCAGAAGCAGCTATGGAACTGCAGCTGTTTTCCATTAAGCCAGACATCAAAGCAACTTAAAAAAATGTGAAATGATACCACTCTTCTCACTAATATATTCATTGAAAGTATTTATTTATATTATTATATAATGGGCTTATTATTTTAATAAAGAAATAAATTTTTAAAATCCTTTCTTGGCCAGGTGTGGTGGCCAGGAGGCCGAGGTGGGTGGATCACAAGCTCAGGAGATCGAGACCATCCTGGCTCACACTGTGAAAACCCGTCTCTACTAAAAATACAAAAAATTAGCTGGGCTTGGTGGCGGGCACCTGTAGTCCCAGCTACTCGGGAGGCTGAGGCTGGAGAATTGGGTGAACCTGGGAGGCAGAGCTCTCATTGATCCGAGATCATGCCACTGCACTCCAGCCTGGGCAACAGAGTGAGACTCCGTCTCAAAAAAAAAAAAAAAAATCCTTTCTTAACTTTAATTTCTAATACAGTAAGCATTAGCTATTAATATAACCCATGTAAACAAAAGCTCTTTGGAGTCCTCAATAATTTTTAAAGAGTATTCATGGGTTCTGAGACCAAAATGTTTGAAAACCATTTTCCTTGACCTCAGTTTGATTCCTTTCTAAAAAATTACCAAATCTAAAAGTATGAACTACGTAGTTGAACCTGTAAGTCAACAATCAATTATACCATTTAAGAAAATCTGACTAACAGGTATGGATTGGGGATTTTTTGAAGCAACTCTGGGTTAAGAAAATGAATTTCTTAACTAAAGACTATTTAACATATATGTCATATAGTAGACAAGAATGACCTAGGGCCCAAAAAGGACCCTCAGTGTTTTCTCCTCTGCTGACCTTGATGTTAAAATGTTCACTTCTAGTTACTATACTGTCAAGATGGATGTAATGTACAAACATAACCTTTATTCATCAATAGAGAACACAATTCTAATCTGACACTTTAAATACCTCATCCAGCCTGAGAAGTGTATCACACGTGATGCAAAACGCCTACTTTCAAGAGCTCTTCTTGAAATGTCAGTGCACAAGCCCATGTGCCCATGCCCCCAGAACATTCCAGAGCAGGCATCATCCTGCAGTGAAGGCTGTTTGAAAGCAACATGACTTAATTACATTCATCACACTGAAAATCAAATTCTATGCCAATGACACATGGCACTTGGAGCTTATTTTACAAACATTAACTAATTAATCTGCAAAACATCCCTGAGAGGCAAGACGTAATGATATATGAGCTGACAACCTAATTATGTCTAATTATTCCTATTTCCCCCTTCCAAGTGTTTTTTATTGCTGGTTCAGAGAAGTGGGCCTGCTATGTTCTTAAATCAGATATGGAAATCAATTATCTCTTATTCCATCCAGAATTCTCTTGCTGCAAGAGATCCGATCTCTTGTCCTTCATTGCATTAAAATCTACTGGTCTCTCATGTATTGGCATTATGCATGGGTCATTTGGAAAACATTGATTCCCTGAGTTATGTAGATCTTCCTGATGTTGACACATTTCATTATACAGTATCAAATAATCACTTTAATATCACCACTGATTTTATCATAAATCCACTCTTGCTACAAGAGAATTCTCTAGCATTCACCTTTCTTTGTGGAACAGATCAACCTGTACCATTTTTCACTGGATTGTTTATAGAAGCCTGAAAGCACCCAAACTTTAATTTAGTGCTGAACTCACAATTCTACCTCTCAAACTACATTCTTTGCTCCTTTTTAACCTCCAAATAATTTTAATTATTATCCTCAATTGCTTCAACCAATTTTGCTCTGCTATCCTCTTTTTTTCTGTAGCGTCTTTCTGCTGGAAACATACTAACAGGCACAGGCCCTATTATCCATGCAGTTCCTTTTCCCAAAATTTTGTAATCAGAAGGTCAAAGTTGCCTTCTCTGTGCTTTCTTCCCTGTTGTCTCCCTCTTTTGAGACCTTCTTAGCTTTCCTCGAGCTCTCTGCATTCCCTCATTTTTCATTCCACTTAAAATTCAAACAGTTTTGTTTCATCTAAGAATTCCACTTTGGCTTCTAAATTTTCTCCTCGACAGCAAGGTGGGCCTTGAAAGTGAATGGCCTCTATGTTTAAAAACATTGCTGGGCCAGGCACGGTGGCTCACACCTGTAATCCCAGCACTTTGGGAGACTGAGGCAGATGGATCACCTGAGGTCAGGAGATCAAGACCAGCCTGGGCAACATGGTGAAACCCCGTCTCTACAAAAAATACAAAAATTAGCCAGGCACAATGGCGCGTGTCTGTAATCCCAGCTACTCGGGAGGCTGAGACAGGAGAATCTCTTGAGCCTAGGAGGCGGAGGTTGCAGTGAGCCTAGATTGCGCCATTGCACTCCAGCCTAGGCAACAGAGTGAGACTCTGTCTCAAAAAAAAAAAACACAAAAAAAACAAAAAAACACTGCTAGAAGATGTATTGTTAAAAGGGATGTCACCATTTGCGCAAAAAAAGATATAATTATGTTTTTAAATGCATCAATTATCTCAGGAATTAAAAATAAGTAACAATTCTTATAAGAACTGTATTAGAATTCTTCAAAGAAACAGAACCAAAAGGACATGTGTACAACACACACAGAGAAAGAGAGAGAGAGAAGGAGGGTTATTTTAGGGAACTGGATCATGTGACTGTGGGTCTATACGTCCAAAATTTGCAGGGCAAGCTGAAATTCTGGACAGAGCTGATGTTGCAGTCTTGGGTTTGAAGGTAGTATGAGGCATAATGCCCTCTTGCTGGGGGAAACTTCAATCTTTGCTTTTAAGGCCTTCAACTGATGGGATATGGCCCACCCACATTATGGAGGGTAATTTGCTTCACTCAAAGTCTACAGATTGAAATGTTAATCCATTCTAAAAAAAAAAAAACCTTCACAGCAACGTCTAGACTGGTGTTTGACAAACAACAAACAACTGGGCACTATAGCCTAGACAAGCTGACACATAAAATTGGCCATCACAAGACCCTACCTTGTTTGACAAAGTATTTAAGGTGACTATTTTCTCATTGCTGTAATCCTACTAGCTAACAAAGTGCGTCCTTTGCTAGTGTTCACTTACTCTTCATTCAGTGGTGAAGTTAATGAATGTATGTTATACTTATGTTTCCAATAAGTTGTAAGCTTGAGGGACAGTGTTTCTCTTGCATTTCCGGTAGCGATTGCAATTACATAACTCAGGTTTTCTGGGGCAGGAGTGTTTTCAGGTGCTTTGTTTCACAGTTACATCATGTGTCCTGATTTTTAATTTTAGGAAACATGGTCACCATACGTCTAACATGTAATTGCATGCTGGACATGGTCAGTAACTTTCAATAAATACTTACTGCTTGAAATGGAATTTCCAGCCAGTGGACATTTTGTTTAAAATATGACAAAATACAACTGGGGGAAATTATCATTTCTCTTCTCATTTATTCCTGAGACATACAATGCAATCTGGTTCTTGTGTTTTTAATTTTCCATGTCCAGTTTTCAGGGTGTGGTTATAATGAATTGCCAAACCAATATGAAGTAAGATATTCAGTAATCAAGGACAAGTTCAAACAGTGTTGAACTTTTTTTTAGGGTGAGTGAATGTTCAGGTAATGTATCCAGGGAAGGGCTTCTATATAAAGGGAGGGACACAATTAGACAAATAAAAATACCTGTTTATGGTTTCTCAATGCAGATAATAAAACTTTATGACTCCAGGAGGAAGGTGGATGAACTTTATTGTACATAAGAAGATGGTAGAATCTAAGAATAAATAAAACGTTAAGAACTGTTTTCCAATAAAAATTACTTGGGACTTTTCTGGACTGCTGAAATTATTTTTCTACTTTATAATCTGATATGATTTTTTAAACTGCTGGTTCCAAACTGATATCTCAAAGGAATACAAATGATATTGCTTGGAATTTAGATAGGCCTGGTGAAAATTTAAAGCTATTATAGAAAACTGAATGATGAATTATCTTCAGGGAAGCCAGGAAGTGCCTGAACCAAAAGCCTTCAGATACTCAGTCAAAAAATTAGCAAGATTTAGTGACAACTTGGCTACATAGAATGAAGATATGAGAGAGACAAAAGATGTTTTAGTCTAGGTAGGAGACTGGAACTACGCTTATCTCATTGTTAGAGACAGAGAGATTAGGACAGATAACCAGTTTGGAATATTTAGTAGTGGAGCGAAGGTGCTGAGTGATTTTGAACATGTTGTGTTGGAGTGAAACATGGAGATGTTCCGTACACAGCTGGAAGTGCAGAATATGAATACAGGTGAGAAATCAGAACCAGAACTGCGTTCCCAGAAACTTTATTACAGAATTTAAATGAAGCCTAAACTATTGACTATGATTATCTCTTTTCACCCCCATGTCTTCCCCAAGCCACAGATTTCCTCTTCCTGGATTCCAGCTAGATGGAGTGATTGGCAGGCCCCCTACTTGATCTTTGCCCCTTCTGGAACATGTGCACACTCTCTCCTCACCTGGAATTCTCTCTCTTTTCCCATCCCACACCTCACAACCCACACCCCAACTTCCACTAGGTCTCACTTTAGATGTGGCTTCTCTGAGTGCCCCCTTATATACACACATGCATGCATGTGCACAAACACCTATGTATGTGCACGTGCACACACACACTCCTCCTGTGTTAGGTTAGTTACCTTCGTATGAGGTTCCAGAGCCCCTAGGATTTATTTCCCCCATTAAACTACATTACAAAATTCTGCTCACTCTTCCTCCCATCCAACTTGAGTTTGAGGTTCCCCAGGACAGGGATTTCATCCTTCCTGCTCGTTGTTGTATTTTTAACTCCATAACACGCAGTAGGCACTCAACAAATTGAACGAATAAATGAATTATCAGAGAGGATTGAATACAGGCAAGATTACATTGGATAAAGCTCTCCAAAAGCATGTGGGGAAAAGAGAAGGGTGATAGTTGCCTACCTCAAATGGCAAGCCTGGAAGTGCTTGGAAATGTCAATTACCTGTTGTGTGTATTACCTTATGGAATGAATGATGAGGTTATGGTGTTGCATTCTGATGTGGTTTTTCTGGTGAGATGTGTAAAGTAAGGCACACGCATGTGTATGGGTGGTAGGCATGTCTTCCAAGAAGCTGGAAGCCATTCTCCAGAGCAGCCACCTGGGAAAGAAGGGTGTTCTCAGACAGGAAGCGAGCTGAAGGGTGGCTTGGGTGGGTGAAAGGACAGGCTTGATCTTGCTCTCTTGGTCTGGAGCTGTGCTTTCCAATAGACCAGCTACTAGACACATGTGGCTATTGAGCACTTGAAATGTGCTGATCTGGATTGAGATGTGCTCCAACTATGAAATACACACTAGATTTCAAACTGAGTACAAAAAATATAAGTTATTTTATTAATAGTTTTTATATTGATTACATGTTGAAATGATATTTTGGGTATGGTGGATTAAATAAAATCTAATATTGAAATTAATCTCACCTGTTTATTTTTGCCTTTTTAACGTGGCTACTAAAACATTTAAAATTCTATATATGGCTTGAGTTACATTTCTATTGGACAACGCTGGTCTAGACTTAAGAGGAGATTTGAACATTTCTGAATGTCCTCCTGGGTGTGAGACAGAGCAGAGACTCTTCTTAGGGGCCTGCCACCCCACCCCAAGCATGGAAATAAAGGAAAATCTGGAGTTCCTTCAAGGGAAATTCCAAACACCTAGCCAGCCCTGAGATGTAAATAAGCAAATTGATAAGAAAGAGGGTAGTAATTGCTGAAAACAATAGCAAAAGAAGTTAGAGCCACAAGATGTTTGGTTCCCTATAGAAACTAAAAATAGGTTGGGCATGGTGGCTCATGCCTGTAATCCTAACACCTTGGGAGGCTAAGGCAGGAGGATCTCTTGAGCTCAAGAGTTCAAGACCAGCCTGGGCAACAAAGGGAGACCCTTTCTCTAAAAAAAGAAAAACTAAAGATAACATCTTAACACATGTCCCTGAGTTGTTTTTCAGAAACTCACACCCCCACCAAATGGAAAATGTCATTCACTGGCACACAGACCTCAGGTAAGGGAGAAGTGAGGACTGAATGCCATTCTTTGTTCTAAATTTCTTCCTGAGGGGACTTGAAGAGTCACATGCACAGGCCATACCTCAGCATTCCTTTCTGCTGACCCAAGTTTTTAGACAAAGCTCTGCTTCCTTAACTAGAGAATCTTTGAATCCCCCAATGACCGGTAAGCCCCTGCTTCAAGATATCCCACCTGTTTAGGCCAAACCAATCTCTAACCTCCATGTGCTGCCTATGATTTCACTTCTGCTTTCCTGAAGTGTTCCCCTGCCTTTAAAAACCTTTGCCTGTAAGTCAGCAGGGAGGCCAGTCTTAAGCACAAGCTGCCCAATTCTTATTCCTTGGTGTCCTGTAAATGCCCTCCTTTCCCTCACTGCAAAACCTCGGTGTGGGTGTTTGTCTTTAGTGTGCAGGGTGAGCAAACCCAGGTTTGGCTCAGTAACAGGTGGAGCTATTAAGGCAGCAATGGAACAAGCCTGAAAACCTGAAACGTAAGCATATCTTGTAAAAGTAGAATGATTTATGAGCATCTCTGTCTTGTTTGCATCACTGTAAAGGATTTCTTCCTGGTACTCTATGTGCTGGACACTGTGCTAGGTATTGGGGCTGCAGGATAAACCAGGTGGAGGTGGTCCTGCCCTCATCAAGCTTGCTCTCTAGCTACATGATTCAGTCTCTCCTTTCATCAGGGGAGTTTCTGCTACTGCTGTCCTTGGAGGAGAATGGATAGGGAAGCGTGATATTTGATATTTGTTTGTTTTTCATCATGATTAAATGTATTGAGTGTTTACTCTGTGTCAGGCACTTTTAATTCCTTGTCTCGTGGAATCCTCATTGATCAATCACCCTACAAAGCAGGAACTATTATTATTCCTGTAAAGAGGAGTAAATTGAGGATTGGGAAGTAAAATAACTTGCCCAAGGCCAAACAGCTGGTAAGAAACAGAGCCAAATTGAAACCCAGATCTGCCTGAATGCAGTGTTCCACAGCTAACCACTATACATATACCACACTGGCTAACTTTCTGTTTTCTTAGAGAGATGGTGGGGGTGGTGGGGGGTGGACAGCACAGGTCTCTCACTTTGTTGCCCAGGCTGGTCTTGAACTCCTGGCTTCAAGAGATCCTCCTGCCTTGGCCTCCCAAAGTGCTGGGATTACAGGTGTGAGCCACTGCACCTGGCCTATTGCTATTTTACATCTGAGGAAACTGAATCCCAGAAAAGTGAAATAACCTGACCAAGATCATGTAGCTACTAAACGGTGGCACCATTATTTGAATCTTAGTCCTCTTAGTTTAAAGTTCTTTAAATATTCCATCTCTCTAAAGTTCCCATAAAATATATATTTTAGTGTCACATGCCTATAATCCCAGCACTTTGGGAGGCCGAAGCAGGCAGATCACTTGAGGCCAGGAGTTTGAGACCAGCCTGGCCAACATGGCAAAACCCCATCTCCATAAAAATACACACACAAAATAATAGTCAGGCGTGATGGCATACTTATAATCTCAGCTACTTGGGAGGCTGAGACATGAGAATCATTTGAACCTGGGAGGTAGAGGCTGCAGTGAGCCGAGATTGCACCACTGCACTTCAGGCTGGGCAACAGAGCAAGATGCTGTCTCAAAAAAAAATTTAAATTTAAATTTAAAAAGGTATATTTTAGGCCGGGCGCGGTGGCTCAAGCCTGTAATCCCAGCACTTTGGGAGGCCGAGACAGGCGGATCATGAGGTCAGGAGATCGAGACCATCCTGGCTAACACGGTGAAACCCCGTCTCTACTAAAAAATACAAAAAACTAGCCGGGCGAGGTGGCAGGCGCCTGTAGTCCCAGCTACTCAGGAGGCTGAGGCAGGAGAACGGTGTAAACCTGGGAGGCAGAGCTTGCAGTGAGCTGAGATCCGGCCACTGCACCCCAGCCTGGGCAACAGAGCAAGACTCCGTCTCAAAAAAAAAAAAAAAAAAAAAGGTATATTTTAAACATGTGTGGAAGATAAAAGCTAACCTTCTTAGCCTGGTGTGTTGGCGCACACCTGTAGTCCCCTCCAGAGACTGAGGTGGGAGGATCACAGTGAGCCCAGGAGGTGGAGGTTGCAGTGAGCCGTAATTGTGTCGCTGCACTCCAGCCTGGGGCACAGAGCAAGCCCCTGTCTCAAAGGAAAGGAGAGGAGAGGAGAGAGGGGAAAAGGGAGAGAGGAGAGGAAAGGAAGAAAGAGAGAGAAAGAGAGGGAGGGGGAGAAAGGGGGAGAGTGAGAGAGAAAGAGTGAGAAAGAAAGAAAAGAAAGAGAGAAAAAGAGAAAGAAAGAAAAAGAAAGAAAGAAAAAAGAAAGGAATAAAGGAAGGAAGGAAAGAGAAAGAAAGAAAGAGAAAGAAAGAAAGGAAGGAAGGGAGGAAGAAAGGAAGAAAGAAAGAGAAAGGAGAGAAAGGAAGATGGAGAAAAAAGAAGGAAAAATTGTGGGCTGGGGAAGTTAACCCTCTTTGACCAGAGACTACCAGATATCCCAAGATGTTGTAGGAAGACGGATTAGTACCTTATAGAGCTTTTCTCTCTTCCCCTAAGTATCCAGGGATTAAAAAAAAAAAAATCTGCTATAATGTGAAGAAGATAAAAGTTCTCCTAGACTGGTATTTCAGAGTTGGAAACATTTGGAATGATGCAGTCCAAGCCTCTCATTTCACAGATGAGGCCCAGGGAGATACAGGAACTTGCCCAAGGTCACCCAGCTGGTTGGAGGCAGAGCCAGACCTGGAGCACGTGCTGCTTTGCACAGTATATACCTCTCTTCATAACCCTCCCTGCCCCCCGGAGCACCCAAATGAGGGCCTTGGGGAATTTCAGGGTGGTGTGTGTGTTTGCGGGGGAATTGCTAGGGGGTGTCCTATTGGCTGACAGGAGGCAAAGCTTACTCTGCTCATCACACATGTAGTTTTCATCACATCCCCAAGGCACTCATGAAGAACCCAGAGAGGCCACAGCACACAGCAGGGCCCTGCAGAGAGAACTACTCAATTAGTACCTGCTTTCTTTATCATTAGTCCCTGCTTTCTTTATCATCTAAGACACACCAGTGCTGTGGATCCAGATAACAGGACAAATATATAAAAACAAGATTCACTCAGAACCTGGAAACAAGTGGAGGATTTCGCTTTCCCTGCTTTTCTTCCCTTTAAGCGCATGCAAGTCCAGGAGAACAGCTTTTCAGAGGAAGCCTGGATAACTCGCCAGAGCAGCTGTGGGACTTGACTGGCAAGACAGGTTTAGGAAGCCGTGTTTGGGAGGAGACGGCTGCAGGAGACGCAGATGACACTCCATGCTGATCTTGGAAATTTCACACACAGTAAAAAATTCTAATTAGCAATCTGGGCCGAAAGCTGTTTCTGGGAGTTGCTCTCCAGGCATCAAGCTGTTCCGTGGCACGGGTGCCCACCCAGCCACGACTCGTTGTCCCTGCACACACATTTGCATTTCCCACTTCCCTCCCGGTGTTCTACATTCCTGCCATACTCTCTCCTTTTCACACCTGCATCAGCCACGCTCTTCTCTCAGGCCCTGCTCAAGAGCCTCGACCTCCTTGAAGCTTTTCCAGATCCTATCCAGCCCCAAATCACTCGTTTTTGTGGAATCCAAGATTCATTTCCTCCTGTATTCAGCACTTAGGTATCGAGTTTCTACTTGATTTATACTTATTTATCTTTTTATGTATATGTTCTGTCTCTTAAACTGGAATTAAGCCACTTACAGCAAGGGACAGATCCAGTTTCCTCCATGAATTCCAAATTCCTTCTTGGTGCAGAGCCACGTGAGTGCAGGCACCCCATACACTTCGGAAGTTGATGATGAGGGTGAAAATGATGATGATAATGGTGATGGAGAAGAATGAGAAGGAGAGAAGAAAGAGAGAAAACAAATTTGTCCTAAGGGACAAATTGAATAACTATTGAGATCAAACTCCAGGCCAAAGAAAAATCTGAGAAATGCTCAAATTTATGTTTGTGACACTTCTACTTGCCACGTTTGTCACATCTGGTTTCACAGGCCATTGTATCAGTGTGAAATGCAAAGCTGGATTGTTTCTTTCATTCCTTTCCTTGAGGACCACACTGTGATGGCGACTTTCATGTGTCCACTTGACTGGGCCACAGGGTACCCAGACATTTGGCCAAACATTATTCTGGATGTGGCTGTGCGGGAGTTTCTGGACGAGCCTCACTCACACAGCTGAATTGGCAGACTGAGTACAGAGACTGTGCTCCCTAATGTGAGTGGGCCTCATCAGTTGACCGAAGACCTGAATAGAATGAAAAGGCTGAGTCAGAGGGAACCCCTACTGTCTGACGGCTTGAGCTGGAACATGGGTCATTTCCTGCCTTTGAAATCTAACTGGAAAATCAGCTCTTCTTGGGACTCAGACCTGCCCACTTTTGGGCTGGAAACTACCCCACTGACTCTCCTGGTTCTCAGGCCTTCAGACTCGGACTGAAATTGCACCATTGGCTCTTTAGGGTGTTCAGTTTGCCAACTGCAGATCTTGGGACTTCACCTTCATAATCATGTGTGCCAATTCCTCATAATAAGCCTGTGCGTGTATGCACGCGTGTATGCCTGTCTCCTATTAGCGCTGTTTCTCTGAAGAGCCCTGATTAGCATACCCTTCTACCTGGACATCGTTGAGCAGCAGAAGTCTTGGCTCCACCACAAACCAGCAGTGAACATTAGATAAATAATTTAGCTTCTCTAAGCTGAGGTGTTTGCTTTTGCTTTTTAAAAATGCAAATTTTCACCAGGCACGGTGGCTCACGCCTATAATCCAAGCATTTTGGGAGGCCAAGGCGGGTGGATCACTTGAGGCCTGGAGTTCAAGACCAAGCTGGCTGACACAGCCAAACCCCATTTCCACTAAAAACTAGAAAACTTAGCTGGGCGTGGTGGGGCCTGGAATCCCAGCTACTTGGGAGGCTGAAGCATGAGAATCGTTTGAATCTGGGAGGCAGAGGTTGCAGTGAGCCAAGATTTTGCCACTGTACTCCAGCCTGGGCAACAGAGTGCGACTCTGGAAAAAAAAAAAATTAATTCAAATTTTATTGAAGAGAGGTTGGTTAACAGGTACAAACACACAATTAGGTAGAAGAAATTAGTTCTAACATTGGATAGCAGAGTAGGCTGACTATAGTTAACAAGAACGTATTGTATATTTCAAAATAGCTAGAAGAGAAGAGTTTAAATTTCCCAATACATAGAAATGATAAAAACTCAGGGTGATGGATACCCTAAATACCCTGACCTGATCATTTCACATTCTATGCATGTAACAAAATATCACGTGTACCTCATAAATGTGTACAAATATTATGTATCAATTAAAAATAAATAAATAAAAATACAAAATACAAAAATGCTTTTTAAAAACACAAATGTTCTGCTTACTTTACAGAGCTTTTGAAAGAAGCAAATGAAACAATAGAGGTGACAGTGTTTGTAAACTATAAACTGGAAGGGAAAGATAATACTATGATGTGGCTAACTACTTCTTTCTTTCTTTCTTTCTTTTCTTTTTTTTTTGAGACAGGGTCTTGCTCTGTTGCCCAGGCTGGAGTGCAGTGGCATGATCATGGCTCACTGCAGCCTCAACCTCCCAGACTCAAGTCATCTTCCTCTCAGCCTCCCAGGGAGCTGGGACCACAGGCACATGCCACCACACCCAGCTGATTTTTCTTATTTTGTAGAGACGAGGTCTCACTATGCTACCCAAGCTGGTCTCCAGACCCCTGGGCTCAAGCAATCCTCTGACCTTGGCCCCCCCAAAGTGCTGGAATTACAGGCATGAGCCACTAAGCCCAGCCAGTAACTACCTCTTGACCTCCGACCTGTGGCCCTTTGTCTACCTCTGTATTTCTCACTCCAGGGGATTTTCATTTACCAATTACATCTAAGATCTGTTGTGTCATCACCCCAAATTAAATATTTTATTTCTAAAATTAAGGTTTTTATCTCACTCCCCTCAGTATTTCTCCAATTCACAAGCAGCCTTACCAGTAACAAACCTATTATGTAGTAAGATTTGAGGGGCAATTTTGCCCTTCCCATCTCCATCTACCCAAATTCTTACCATGACTGAACAAAATATTCCTTTGGGTTAAGACCTTGTGTTGCCAGGAGAGTCCATCGAGAAAGCAAATAGACACAGAAGATCTATTATGTCCATATCTTGGCGTGGATTCATTCTTAGACTCCTCTTCAAAAGTAGAGAGCAAAGGAATGAGAAGTGAGATGGTATGATTTTAGACAAGGCAGGGGAAGAGATGCTGTCTGTGGAGGACTGGCTTGGATGGGACACAGCCTTGGGAAGCCCTGCCTAGCCAGAAGTCAGTAAAGGCAGGTGGGATGGGGTATGGAGGCAGGACAGGAGTTGGGGAGGGTTATGGAAAAAGGCTTCGCCGTAAGTCAAGGAAAGGTCAATCTTAAAGCAGTGTGGGTACTAGATTAATCTTTGTCCATTGAATACTTTTGTTTAGGGCTGGCTCTGTTCTTGTTTCTCCAGGCTTGAGACCAGATATTCTTATCAGCTCTCTCCTCCACTGGCCTATTCTACCTCCCTCAAGTCATCTCTCACTGCTGTTTTTAAATTCCACGTTGCTTGGATCCTGCCTTTGCGTCTGGTTCCCAAAAATGCAATTCTGCCTCAGGCCCCAAGGGTCACACCAGGACTGTGCTTGGCCTCTCAGCCTTGGTACTCCCCTTGATGGGTTTCCCCTGCTCTGAGCATTGTCTCCCTGGAGTATGGACTGATCCCAACATCCCTTTCCCGGAAGCCTCCTATGGCTTCAAAGTTATAAAACAACTGGCTCTCCCCTGATTCCTAACCTCTTCCTTATCTAAGTTTCTTTACAGTAATAACTGACATTCCTATGGTGAATTAGAATTTTGTGAAATTTTGTAGTTAACTATAATCTGTCACCCCAACACTCCACTGAAACTCTCAGCAAAAGATCACCAGTGATCACCTATTATTGCCGAAGCCAATAAACACATTTCATTTACTGTGTCGGTATCCTTTCTGCAGCTGACGGCTTTATTCAACACACCTTCATTTTTGTAGTTCTCTCCTGTCCAGGTTTCTACAGCACTGCTCTATGCTAGTTTTCCACAATATTGGCGATTGCTTTTATCTGCTCAGCATCCCTTTTCCTCACCTTGGTAATACCCCATCACCTTGAATAGAGTGGGCACATGATTCAGGTGGGCCAATCATAATACCAAATCCTTCTGTCCTCCCCGATTGGTCCAGGGATGGGTCACATGTCCCAAAGCAGACCAAGCAGAGATTTTTTCCCTGGACTTTCTAACTGAAGTTGATTGGGAATACACTTAATGAATTGGTTTTGCTGCTTAATACATACCCTCAAAATCTCAGTGGTTTTTAACAATCTAAATTTATTTTCTTGCCCAAGAGTCTACAAGTCAGATATGGTTCCAAGGAAGACAGCCAGGATTAGCTTCAGGTCCACTTCACAGATTTCCTTTTCCTCCCTGGACTGGTGACTACCTGGAGTTCTCTTTTCAGAGAGCAGCACAAGAATGCCTCGAAAAACTTTGGCCTGGAATTGTCACCCTCACTCCATCCACGTTTCTATTGCCCAAAGCAAGTCATGTGCCCAAGCCCACCATCAATGGGAAGATACCTCTGTGGGAGAAATTGTAGTCACTGAGCAATGGGTGGGGAGGTACAAGGCAAATATTCCTGTGTCGGGGGCGTGAAGAACCGTGTAGTCCAATCTGCCACACTCCCCCTTTCCTCTGTCACTCTAAAGATGGCACCAGGAGCCCCTGTGGCCATAGTCTCACCATGTGAAGCTGATCTGAGGATGAAGCCCAGAGGGCACAATCAGGTTCCCAGATCCAGTAGTCCAGCTCCACCCCTGCCTTCCCAGGTTTTAGTTACGAGTTAATGAATTTCCCTTTGAACTGGGATCCTGTCTCGAATACTGAGAGCCCTACAAATCTGTGCTCTTACCTCTTAGGCAGTTTTTGTTGGCCTTGTGTTCTGTACTTTATCTGGAATAGTGGTCAGCAAATTGTAGCCTATGGGGTAAATCCAGTGAGCATGCTGGTTTTGTAAATAAAGTCTTATTGCAACACAGTCACATCCATTTATACACATGTTGTCTGTGGCTGCTTTCACGCTGCAACGGCAGAGTTGAGTAGTTGTGACAGAGACCATATGGTCCACAAAACCTAAAATATTTACTATCTGGCCATTTACAGAAAAAGTGTGCTGAACACTGCTCTAAAAGATATTGGCCACTTGCTAACCCTGGCCAGTCTCATCCACCTGTATGCTGGTGAATCCCCGATCTGTTTCCCTGGCCCTGACCTCACCAGCGCACCTCAGAATAAATTCTGTACACCCTTTCCTGCTTGGATATTCTACAAGTTCCTCAAATTCAATGAGTCTCGGAACCAAACTCTGGTTCCCCTACGCTGGTTCCTCTTTCCTCTTCCCCACATCAGTGGATGGTGCTGCCTTCGTACTTAGCAGCCCCAGCTACAACAATCTTCAACTTTCCCTTCTTCCACCTTCCCCTACCCCATCAGCAGGTCATGCTGATTTTACTTCTAAACATTTCTTAATCCCTCTCCTTCTCCCCAGCCTTTCTCATATATCCTCACTTGAACCATAGCAGTCTCTAACTTGTCTCCTAGCTTGTGTTTCTCCCCTTAAACCACACCCAGCCACACCTGTGCCTCCAACAAGGGATTTTACAGCACTAAGCTTGCCCTGCTACCCTCTCATCTTTAGCTACTTAGCGGTTCCCCATTAAGAGTCAAGACTGACCTTGAACATCCAACACACAAAGCCCTCAATTTCCTGGCCCTGTCAGCCTCTCTATCCTTAGGGTAGGGTACTTATAGTTTGTATCACCCAAGGGTAATGTGGAATTGCTTCATGTGGATACATGCATACTCTGCTGTCTTTGCCTGCTGTGTGGATACATACACACTCTGCTGTCTTTGCCTGCTGTGTTCTGCCTGCTGCAAGCCCTGTTCACCCTTGACCTCCCTTCATGTGGCTAACTCATCTCAGGGCTCTCAATAGTCATCACCTCTTCTAGGTAGCCATCCCAGGCTGCACCTGCCTGCCCAGCCTGAGCTGGCTGCTTCTTCTTTGTTCCCTCCCACCCTTGTGCCGAAGTTAACTTGTAACATTGAGCCTACCTATTTATTTGCATGTCTGCCTGCTCACAGCCAGTTAAGCTCCTCATGCCTTATCCAATTTCATGTCCTGGGCTCCTGGCACAAAGTTAAGTATTTGGTGAACTGAGCTGAAATACAGCTCACATTACCTATTACTTAATGTTCAAAAAAGCCTTTAAGATAAATATTATCATTCCTACTCTATGAATTAGGAAACTTAATATCAGAGAATCTGCCCAAAGTCATACAGCTGATAAAGGTCAGAAGAACACACTTTAATCCAGGTCTACCAATCTTAAACTTTTCAAACCTCTGACCACAAAACCTGGGTTTTTTTCTGGATGGGTCTTTTTCTGTTAGTTGTAAAATATATTATGGTTATAAAAAACACACTTGACATAAGTGCATAGCTTTAAGAATAATAATAGTACAAATGCCCACGTAACACATCACCCAATTTAGAAAATAGAATGTTGCCAAACCTTTCAACCACTGTCAGAATTTTTGTGTTTATCATTTTTTGCCCCTTCCTTCCTTTTTCCTTCCTTCCTTCCTTCCTTTTTCCTTCCTTCCTTCCTTTCTTTCTTGACATAAGTGCATGTGTTTCTTTCTTTCTTTCTTTCTTTCTTTCTTTCTTTCTTTCTTTCTTTCTTTCTTTCTTTCTTTCTTTCTTTCTTTCTTTCCTTTTCTTTCCTTTTCTTTTTCAGACAGGGTGTCACTCTGTCCCCCAGGCCTCCCCCCCCCCCCCCCCTTCCTTCCCCCCCCCCTCCCCCCCCCTTCCTTTTCCCCCCCCCCCAAGAGTGCAGTGGAGCCATCACGGCCTATTGTACCTATACAGATCTCACCATGTTGCCCAGGCTCGTTTTGAACTCCTGAGCTCAAATGATCAGCTTGTCTCCGCTTCCTGAAGTGCTGAGATTATAGGCATGAGCCACAGCACCTGGTCCATCTTTTGCTTTTCATTAGGTCCTGCCACATATAGATAGATGTACTTTTAAACAATCTATTGTCTAATTTTGCATGCTTTTGAATAATATTGAATATAATCTTCTATGGATTTGCCATTATTATGTTTGTGGGATTCATCCACATTGCTGTGGCTACTAGGTGGTTGCAGGTAATTTCTTTCTTTTTTTTTTTGTTTTTGTTTTTGTTTTTTAATTTTTTTATTTTTTTATTTTTTATTATTATTATACTTTAAGTTCTAGGGTACATGTGCATAACGTGCAGGTTTGTTACATATGTATACTTGTGCCATGTTGCTGTGCTGCACCCATCAACTCGTCAGCACCCATCAACTCGTCATTTACATCAGGTATAACTCCCAATGCAATCCCTCCCCCCTCCCCCCTCCCCATGATAGGCCCCGGTGTGTGATGTTCCCCTTCCCGAGTCCAAGTGATCTCATTGTTCAGTTCCCACCTATGAGTGAGAACATGCGGTGTTTGGTTTTCTGTTCTTGTGATAGTTTGCTAAGAATGATGGTTTCCAGCTGCATCCATGTCCCTACAAAGGACACAAACTCATCCTTTTTTATGGCTGCATAGTATTCCATGGTGTATATGTGCCACATTTTCTTAATCCAGTCGGTTGCAGGTAATTTCATTGCTGTGTTCCATTTTATAAATGTATCAAAATTCATTTGCCCACTATTCCTGCTGATGGACATTTGAGCTGCTCGCCGCCACTTCCTAAAGTGCTGGGATTACAGGCATGAGCCACAGCACCTGGTCCATCCTTTGCTTTTCATTAGGTCTTCCCACAGACAGATAGATGGACATTTGAGCTGCTTCCAGTTTTTTGTTTGTTCGCAATTTTTTTTTTTTTTTTTTTTTTTTTTTTGCTATTACAAAGGGTGCTGTTATTCTTGTGCATCTCTTCTGCTGTCCAGGTATGGAAGTTTCTCTGGGGTATGTACATAAGAGTGAAATTCACATGTACTCCTTCGTCTTTACCAAATACTGTCAAACTCTTTCCAATGTCAATAGCATCAGCACTAAATAAGAGTTTCTTTTGCTCCACATCCTTATCAACATTTGGTATGCAAATTAAAAAAAAATTTTTTGCCAACAAGCAGGTGTAAAATGGTTCTCATTGGAGGTATTATTTTGTATTTTTCTGATTATTGGTGAAATTGAAGTATTTTATATGTTTATTAGCCATTTATATTTTTTCTTATGAAGACTGCCTATTTATACTTTTGCCCATTTTTCTACTAGGTTGTCTGACTTTTTCTTATTGACCTGAAGTAGTTATTTATATATTCTGGATGTGAATCCTTGGTCAGTCATATGTGTGAGAAATAAAGGTTCTGAGTTTGATTTTAGTTTTGTTTTGTTTTTTGAGACAGGGTCTCACTCTATTGCCCAGGCTGGAGCGCAGTGGCATGATCACAGGTCAGGGCAGCCTTGACCTCCCAGGCTGAGGTGATCTGATCCTCCTGCCTCAGCCTCCCCAAGTAGCTGAGACTACAGGCATGCGCCACCATGCTTGGCTAGTATTTTTGTATTAAGGTTCTCAGTTTCTGACTTATCTTTTTACACTTTATGGTGCCTATTGAGGTATAAAAGTTCTTAGTTTGGCTGGGCATGGTGGCTCATGCCTGTAAACCCAGCACTTTGGGAGGCCAAAGCAGGCAGATTGCTTGAGCCCAGGAGTTTGAGACCAACCTGGGCAACATAGTGAAACTCCATTTCTACAAAAAACACAAAAATTAGCTGGATGTGGTGGTGTGAGCCTGTAGTCCCAGCTACTCATGAGGCTCAGGTAGGAGGATGGCTTGAGCCTTGGAGATCAAGGCTTCGTCGTGCCAAGATTGCACCACTGCACTCCAGCCTGGACAACAGAGCAAGACCCTGTCTCCAAAAAAAAAAAAAAAGTTCTTAGTTTTATTGTAATTGCACTTATGAATCTTTGTCTATGTGGATTCTATTTTCTAATTTGTTTACGGGATCCTTCCCTATTGTAAGGTTATAGCCAGCACTTATTGAGTACTTTCTATGTTTCGGGTACTCCTTATCATCTCCCTTTTACAGGTGATGAAGACAAGGCTCAGAGAAATTGAGCAACTTGATGAGGTCATACAGCAAATAAGCAGTGGAGTCAGGATTTGAACCCAGACAGTCTGCCTTGTGTTTGCACTTTAACAATTGCCAAACTGCTGTTTATAGAGATGGTGTCATATGTTATTCTATAAGATTTAAAGTTTTGTCTCTCTCATCAAAGTCTCTAATCTGGACTTGGCTTATGATGTGAGATACCTGAATTAATCCATACCCTTCTCTACTTTGGCCCCTTAAAAGCTCCTAATTTGAGTAATGCTTATTGTAGCACAACTAGTATCAACTGAATTGTGCTAGAGATGAATTTAAAAAAAAAACATTTTATTCATGGGAACAATTGACACTGTGGACTGCTAGAAAGGGGAGGGAAGGAGGAGGGCATAGGTTGAAAAACTACCTATTGGTAACTATGCTCACTACCTGGATGCAAGAAACCCATGTAACAAACCTGCACATGTCCTCCTGTATCTACAAAAAAGTTGAGAGAGAGAGGAAAAAAAAAAAAAAGCTGTTTTGTTGATGCTGCCAGTGACTGATCCCAGGCAAGGTAGGCAAAATCTAACCCTGCTCTCTAAGTAAAATGATTTGGCACCAGAGTAGAGTTCTTCAAATTAACTGAAGAAGACAGACCTCCACGTTTCAGCCCTTTTTTTAGCTTTTGGCATCCCGTAAAGTGAACAGGATATCCCCTGAAGAAATCCCACGAGAGGTAGAGGCCGTCACAAAGTACGGAACAATCTCCACAGCTCTGCCTACACTGCTGGGACCAAAATAGTTCACATGGCATTCCTGCCGCCTCCTTGTGAACTGTGTGGGAAGGAACGCTGGTCACGAATTCTTCGTTTCAACCACCCCCACACACTAGGACAGCAGCAGCAACAGCAGTGACATCTTGGAATCTAGAGAACAGCACGTGGTAGGCTGTACATCAAATCTTCTCTGCATCATGTACCATCTTCCTCCAAAATTAGAGGTTTTAAACAAATGTAAAGAAATTGAAAATGATTTTTTAAATTAAGAAATAAAATGGGAACAAGTTGAGTATAGCAGAGTATCAACTAAAGAAAAAAAAAATCAAGCTTTTAAAGAATTAAACTTAGTTTTATTCAGAAGTCTCACTGAATTTTTTGAGGCCAGGAGTTCTAGACTGGTCTGGGAAACATAATGAGACCCCATCTCTACAAAAAAATTTAAAAATTGGCTGGGCACCGTGGCTCATGCCTGTAATCCCAGCACTTTGGGAGGCTGAGGTGGGCAGATCATGAGGTCAGGAGTTTGAGACCAGCCTGGCCAACATGGTAAAACCCTGTCTCCACTAAAAATACAAAAATTAGCCGAGAGTGATGGCGTGCACCTGTAATCCCAGGTACTCAGGAGGCTGAGGCAGGAGAATTGCTTGAACTCAGGAGGCAGAGGTTGCAGTGAGCTGAGATTGTACCATTGCACTCCAGCCTGGGCAACAGAGCAAGACTCCATCTTAAAAAAATAAATAAGGGCCGGGCGCGGTGGCTCAAGCCTCTAATCCCAGCACTTTGGGAGGCCGAGACGGGCAGATCACGAGGTCAGGAGATCGAGACCATCCTGGCTAACATGGTGAAACCCCGTCTCCACTAAAAATACAAAAAACTAGCCGGGCGATGTGGTGGGCGCCTGTAGTCCCAGGTACTCAGGAGGCTGAGGCAGGAGAATGGCGTAAACCCGGGAGGCTGAGCTTGCAGTGAGCTGAGATCCAGCCACTGCACTCCAGCCTGGGCGACAGAGCGAGACTCCGTCTCAAAAATAAATAAATAAATAAATAAATAAATAAATAAATAAGAATTAGCTGGGCATGGTGGTGCACACCTGTAGTCCCAGTTACTCAGGAAGCTGAGATGGGAAGATCACTTGAGCCTAGGAGGTCGAGGCTGCAGTGAGATGAAATTGTACAACTGCATTCCAGATCATGCCACTGCACTCCAGCCTGGGTGACAGAGCAAGACCTTGGGGAAAAAAAAAAAAAGAAGGAAGGAAGGAGGGAAGGAAGGAAGGAGGGAGAGAGGGAGGGAGGGAGGAAGGGGGGGGAAAGAAAGAGAAAGAAAGAAGGAAAGAAAGAAAGAAAGAAGGAAAGAAAGAAAGAAAGAAAGAAAAGAAAGAAAGAAAAAGAAAGAAAGAAAGAAAGAAAGAAAGGAAGAAAGGAAGGAAGGAAGGAAGGAAGGAAGGAAGGAAGGAAGGAAGGAAGGAAAAGGAAAAGAAAAGAAGGGAAGGGAAAAGAAAAGAAGGGAAGGGAAGAGGAAGGAAGGAAGAAAGAAAAGAAAAAAAAGAAAAGAAAAAAAGAAAAGAAAAGAGAAGAAAAGAAAGAAAACCCTCTAGGGAAACTAGAATTGTTGCTGAGTCTGTGAAGCAAACTCTCTCAAGATTAAGAGAAAGAAGACAGGAAAAATAAGAACAAGAAAGAAGGGAGAAAAAATTAAAATGACATGTGCCAGAGACAAGGAAATGTGGTTTCTTTTTCCCTCTTTAGATGACAATGAGCAGATTCTAAAATAACTTAGGTAACTAGGCATACAGTTGAGGACATGCTCTAGATAACAGAGTTGCCTGTAGGCACTGAGAAGCCTAAGGATCAATGGAGATCCCTGAAGTCTCAGGGCATGGTGACTCCTGCTCGTAATCCCAGCACTTTGGGAGGCTGAGGCTGGAGGATTGCTTGAGCCCAGGAGTTGGAGACCAGCCTGGGCAATACAGCAGACCTCATCTCTAGAAAAAATTTAAAAATTAGCCAGGCATGGTGACATGTGCCTGTGGTCTCAGCTACTCCGTAGGCTGAATTTTGGATCACTTCATCCCAGGAGTTCCAGGCTGCAATGCCATGATCACGCCACTGAACTTCAGCCTGGGTGACAGAGCAAGACAGGCCTATGGCCCAGGAGCAGTTATCTCAGATGGCTCCAAAGCAGCATTTCAGTTCACAGTTCATATGCAGGTGGTGAAAATTCAGTATTTGCAAAATCACATCAAACTTATGCCTAAATTACATTAAATCAGAATCACATCAAGGTTTGGGTGTAAGAGATACTCCTGGTTATAGATTGTAGACACATCATCACTAACCCCATCAGATGTTATCTTATATGCAATTAAAGGTAAGGACTAGGGTCATTTATCGTTTAAGAAACACAGTGACTGAAGCAAGACATGTGGGGGAGCCGTGTGCTCTGTCCTGTCTTTCCCTCTGGAGAGCTGCTCTGTCCTGCATTTCCCTCTGGAGAGCTGCTTCACCACAGAATCAAGGGTTCAAGCAGAAATTAGCAAACATGGCTTCTTAGGTTTGCTGCTTTGGCTCACTAGAGTATGGGGGCCAGATCACAAGCATCTCATGTACCAGGTTTTAAAAGTGTGGACTTTGAGGCCGGGCGCGGTGGCTCAAGCCTGTAATCCTAGCACTTTGGGAGGCCGAGACGGGCAGATCACGAGGTCAGAAGATCGAGACCATCCTGGCTAACACGGTGAAACCCCGTCTCTACTAAAAAATACAAAAAACTAGCCGAGCGAGGTGGCGGATGCCTGTAGTCCCAGCTACTCGGGAGGCTGAGGCAGGAGAATGGCGTAAACCCAGGAGGTGGAGCTTGCAGTGAGCTGAGATCCGGCCACTGCACTCCAGCCTGGGCGACAGAGCGAGACTCCATCTCAAAAAAAAAAAAAGTGTGGACTTTGGCCAGGCACGGTGGCTCATGCCTGTAATCCCAACACTTTGGGAGGCCGAGGCGGGCGGATCATGAGGTCAGGAGATGGAGACCATCCTGGCTAACACGGTGAAACCCTGACTCTACTAAAAATACAAAAAATTAGCCAGGCATGGTGGCCGGCACCTGTAGTCCCAGCTACTCAGGAGGCTGAGGCAGGAGAATGGCATGAACCCGGGGGGCGGAGCTTGCAGTGAGCCGAGATCGGGCCACTGCACTCCAGCCTGGGCGTTAGAGTGAGACTCCGTCTCAAAAAAAAAAAAAAAAAAAAAAGTGTGGACTTTATTATGTCAATGGGGAGGCTTCGAGGTATTTTAAACCAGAAGGTAACACACTCCATTTAATATTTTGCTTGTTAGCAACTGTACAACCACTTACAATCTGGCTGATAGAAAAATACTAAAGAGTGGTTGTACCAGGCTTGACTGGTTCCCCTCCCCCATGCCCCCATGGCATTCCCACTCATCCTGGTTGGTAGAGCTCACTTCTCACTAGGCGGGAAATAGCCAAGAATCACTTTCCCAGCCTCCCTTGCTGGTAGAACATGGGCATGTGACCCAGTCCCAGCCAATGGGATCTGAGGTGAAAGGATGCAGGGAGGATTCTGGAAAAGGCTTTCCTCCCTCAATGGACAAGGCCAGTACCACAGGGATAGCAGAGCAGAAAGGTGGAAGTGACAACATAATAGAACCACGTAGAGACATATTCCTCTGGAGATAGCAGATACTTATTGTTTAAGCCACTTTTATTTGGATATTCTGTTACTTGCACCTTAAAGCATGTGAAGAGAAAGAAGCATTAATGAAGTCACCAATATCAATTAATGTGATGTTATAGAAAACTTATCAGACCAGGCATGGCAGCTCACACCTGTAATCCCGTCACTTTGGGAGGCCGAGATGGGACAACTGTTTGAGGCCAGGAGTTCTAGACCAGTCTAGGAAAAATAGCGAGACCCTGTCCCTACAAAAAAATAGAAAAATATTAGCCAGGACCCGGTGTGGTGGCTCACACCTGTAATCCCAGCACTTTGGGAGGCCAAGACAAGGGGATCACTGGAGGTCAGGAGCTTGAGGCCAGCCTGGCCAACACCGTGAAACGCTGTCTCTACTAAAAATACAAAAATTAGCCAGGCATGGTGGTGTGAATGTGTAGTCCCAACTACACAGGAGGCTGAGGCAGGAGCATTGCTTGAACCCAGGAGGCGGAGGTTGCAGTGAGCTGAGATTGTGCCACTGCACTCCAGCCTAGGCAAGAGAGAGAGAGACTCATCTAAAAAAAAAAAAAATAGCTGAGCATGGTGGCATGCACCTGTATGTAGTCCCAGGTGGGAGGAACACTCGGGCCCAGGAATTTGAGGCTGCAGTGAGTCAAGATCACACCACTGCACTCCAGCCTGGGCAACAGAGCAAGACCCTGTCTCAAAAAATAAAATAAAATGTAATATAACAAATGGAGACCTTTTTCCTTCAGATATTTATTTGAAGTAAACCAGCCTCTTAAAATTGGGAATAGTTAACTACAATTGTTAGCTGTTCACTGAACATCTTGAGTGCTTAAGCAAGAAACTACACAATTTCTGAGATGACATGTCTTGCTTTTTCTCACATGTGAAATGACTTTTTCTCACTCTTTTCTCTCATTTGCACATTTCCCCTAAGAAACACTGAAAACTGTCCCTGCTCCCTTCTAGGCAGCAATTCTCTTTTCTTGAAGGTCTCTTTTTCATGAAGTCATGGAAATCAAAGCACATTATCTAAGAAAAACCTCAGCATTGTGTAAACAAAAGAAGGCAAGTATCAGGCTTCCGACAACAGTATAGAATCATGGTCTTTTTAAAGTGAGAAATACCTTACAGAGCATTTGTGGTCACACATTATTTGAATACAGGTAAAACCAGAACATCTCGTTAGAGTTCTTAAGATTAATAACAACATTTATCTTTCATCCTGAATTCATATATACAGTAGCTGGCAACTTTTCCGCAATTCCACCTGGTCCCATCTGAAGAAAACCCAATCCAGTCATCGCACATTGGGGTCCTACGGTCTACCACATTCCTCATTCAACGAATATTTACTAAGGATGTATCAAGCACTGGCACTGAGATTTAATCGCTCGGATCTTTTTTGCTCATATTGCTTACAATATTTCTGGGAACACATGACTTTTTCATATGCAATCAATTTTTAAAATATCAATGAGAAACACTACATATGTGATAGAGGACCGGAATTGCCAGGTAGAGATGGGAGATGGTAGCTGCTTTGGGTTAGTCAGTGTCTCCTCCTTTTCCATCGACTTGGACAAATGTTTACATCGGAGATGATCTGATTCTGGCCCCGACAAGCGCGGGCACCCGTTGCGGAGGGCCGCCCGGATTGCCCCCTGGGCAGTGCGGCCCGGAGGATGCAGACACTGGCCCGGCGGGAGGAGGACGCGGTGCGAGCCGTGCGGCCCCGGGAGGCCGCAGACCGCCGGTCTCCCCGCCAACACCTCGCTTCGGAGGAGGAGAGGAGGCCGCGCACGGCCTGGCTGGAAGCACCTGCGGCCGCGCGGGGGCGGGAGCCAGGTGGCCTCGGCGCGCCAGCCTAGCCCGGGCACCGAGCAGGAAGTGGCTGCGGCGCGGCCCGGGCGCGGCCTCCTCGCGGTGCAACCGGGCAGGGAGGCGGCCGCAGCCTGAGCCGGAGCCTGAGCGCCGGGAGCAAGACCTCATGGCAGCGTTGGCGCCCGCGGGCCCCGGGGACGCCGCCTCGGCCGCCCTGGACGAGCTGTCACTGAATTTCACGTACGGGGCGCCAGGCGTCGGCAACGGCTCCCTCTCGGGCGCCTGGTACCGCAGGAACCAGGTAAGGGCCGCCCCGCAGCTCCCGCAGCCCGGTGGGGACACGGCCGGGGCGGCTGCCTCCGGGAGCCTCTGCTCCTCGGCCGCTTTCCTGCCAGCTCTCAGGAAGACACCCGGGCTCTCCGAGTGGAAAGAGCTGACATGCGATGTTTCCTGCATTGACCTAAGTCCCCCTCATGTGGGAGCGCGGGGGTCCGCCCAGTCTTCCTCTCCCGGGCACCCGGCACTGGGAGTGGGCGTCCAGGTCCTGGGCCTTGACCTCAGCCACCCGTTTCTGGGCCTCCTGGTCCCGATCCCGCCTCCCCAGCCTGCGTCCGCCCTCTTCTGCCGGAAGGAATCTAGGAGTGTGGGGGCGATTATTCACTCATTTTCACCCCAGGATCCTTTTGCAGTTAAAAGAAAAGAAGAAAAAAAGTGACACCCCGTTGTCAGAAGCAGAAAACTCATTAAAGGCAACCTAATGTCACCTCGCGCAGATGCCCTGCGTGTGTCCCTGGTGTCTCAACACAGCTCTTCCATTTCCGTGCGAGGAACACATTTTCTCAGGTTGCATTTGCAGGACTCTCATTCTTTCCAACCGGCCCTTTGGGAAAACATTGTTAACTTAAACAACGCCAGTTTACACTGGAAATATACATTTAACAAAATCAAAGGGACTTGGAGTCGCCCATTTATTTTTGGCTTGGTTTAAGATGAGGAAGAGCTCTGACCAACCCTTCCTCTAGCAGCATTCATATTGCAACTGAGTTTTATCAGGGTGGATTCCAGGCTTCCTCCTGTTTTCATTAAATGTGTTACTTTGTTCTTGTTCTTTAACAAAACCATGGATACTTTTATTTTTGCAACAATATAATCAGAAAATATTTGTTGCTGTTGTTCTAAATCAGAGAGTTTAACCAATTATTAAAGATTTAGATTCCTTTTATGCCTGAAGTGTTTTAAATGCTAATTTCTGAATGCAGAAGACAATATATTTGTATAAAGAATAAGTAGGATAAATAAGCATGCTCACTTTATTAGTTTTCAAGAGGGGAGAGTATTGCTTTAAGTCATTTCATCATAAAAGACATAAAAATAGGAAAAATGAGGGTACTCAGAGCCTCTTGATCAGTGTTTGTAATCCATCCCCATTTCTCCTTTCTTCTACAAAGGAATTACAAAGAAAAGCATCATTTTTATGGGAACTTGAGTATATCTATTATATTATTCTTATATTAGATGCATTCCCAATGTAAGTTTAAGAATGAGTTATCTATCCCCTCTTGAAAAAAAAAAAAAAATTAGAGGGTTAGTAGATGTGATCATCCAAAAACAGGACATTGTTTTCACAGTGGAAACCTCTGTAGTCATTAGTTTTCTTTGACATTTCCTGGAATTCTTGATTGTCTTGGCTCTCTGATAACCAAACACAGATTATCATGTGACATTAATGCGAGGCAAATAAATACTGTTTGCAAGGCTTAATTTGCCTTTGACAGTGTGTATTTGTACAGGTTAGAAAGGATGTATCCAGAATGTGCTAATTGAAATTACTGAGCTGACATCTAAACTTTGCTGGTTTGAGATAAGACTGTATCAAGTTTTCCCATTACTGTGCAAATTTAGGCCCTCTTATAAGATGGTGGTATTTTATCTTTTTGGTAATTGCATTTGTGTTAAGCAAAAGTAAAAATTAATTTTTAAAAAGTTCACTCGAGAAGCATTTTATTGAGTGCCTCTGGTGTTGTCCAGGCCAGTAAAAATAAAATTGAGTCTATTTTTTCTTGTCTTTTTTAACACTGAATAGAAATGGCTGAAAATGGGTGTGGTTCCAGAAAAACAAAGTGTGAGATATAAATGTGTCACTCCCACAATCAAAATGAATGTTGGTTGCTAGCTAGCCACAGCTTAATGATGCTTATTTGCTTGCCTCCATTGGTTTTATCACAACTAAAATATTTGCACAGTGCGTGCTGGCTAATAGCCTAGTTCTCTGTCCCTTTGTCCCTTCCAAAGTGATTATCGTCAAATCTGATCAATTAACCTTACTACATAGAAATAGACAAACTTCCCTGGAATGCTTTCATGTAATAGATGAATGCTTAACAGTGGCCATTTGGAATCAATGTTGTCTAAGGCAAAGATGTGAGTGCTTCCAGAGGAAGAAATCTCAAAGCAACTCAAAAGTAGTAGTTCAGTGGGGGAAGATGTCTTAGGAGCAGGGAGGTAAGGTCTTTGCCCTTTGCACTACTCAGATGCTGTGTGCTTGGTGAAAAGCCTGGCCTATAGAAGTGACAGAGTTGTGCCAGGTAAACAAAGGGCACTTTATGTTTGATCCACAAGTTTTCAGTAGAGAAGGATAATGTTCCCAAGATGTTTATTGAGCTCCGTGCTATGTACAAAGCACTGCAGGGATATTCAATATAGTGCAAGACCCAAACTCTTCCTTCTGTGAATATTATTAGGTGTTTGGGAGAATGAGCTATGTAAGTAATGCCAAAACAAGGCAGTATGTTGTAAGTGTCATGTGAGTGATATAAAGTCCTATGGAAATTCAGAGCAAGGGGGCATTTGGCTGGCCATCAGTGATGCTTTGTGGAGAGGTGGAGCTGGACAGTTAAAGATGGACAGGGTTTCATTGATAGGCATGCACAGTGTAGGGCATTTCAGGAAAGGAAAAAGCTCAGGGACCCAGGAGCAGCCCTCATGGCCTGGACAGGTGCCTTTCTGAATATTTTCCTTCCTAGAGTACAGTTCAGCCATCATTCGGGTTGCGGTGGAAGATGGAGACTGACTATAAGGTGGAAATATGTTTTGGGGTCTTGGATATAGCCATGGATTGCCTTGAAGGACTGGTGACAAAGTTTAGACTTTACCTTGTAGACAGTGGGGAGCCATTGAAGATTTTTTTTTAGAAAGAGTGCAGGAATCAAAGCAAATTAAATTTTAAAAATTTAAATTAAGGCTAGCCGGATCCAGAGTTTTCAAACTGGCCAGCCGTGGACTCAATCCAGCCTATAGATACATCTTATTTGGCCGGCAGAGAGGCTTCAAAATCTTCAATACATTGCCAGCACTTTAAAATGAGAAGATTAAATACAAAATTTCAAGTTACCATAATCTTTTTAAATATTAGGAGTTCCAGCAACACTGGGCCTTTTCCCCCACATGATCACTGAGCTGGATATCATGTTTAAAGCAAGCTGTGCTTCCTGCTGTAGCTCTCTTGCTTCTCTTTTCTTTTACCTACTGACTCCCACACGCATTTTTTTAAAATTTTTAATTTTTATGGATACATAATAGTTGTACATATTTATGTGGTCCATGTGAAATTTCAAAACATAGGCATTTAATTTGCAACCAGTGCTAGAGTCTGTCACCTCTGCTGTTAACTAGCATACTTGGACAGGTCACTTAATTTCTCTGGACGTCAGTTTCCTTATTGGTAAAAATTACAGTTGAACCACAAGATCTCCAGCTTCCCTCATGCTATGTGGTTGAATAAATAAGGGACAAACCAGCAAGGTTTGTAGAGAGAATGGATAGAAGAGGGAAAATGTGGGAAATAATGGGAAGGAGGATTTTGTTGTTGGTTCTTTAAATTTATGCATATTGTTAAATGTCTAAATTCACAAGGACATGGTCAGAAAGGTTTTTTCTGCATAGGGTGAGATGAAACTTCAGGATTTTTTATGCCCTTTCTTTGAACTTTTGATATTCAATGGCTTGGATTTTAAAGTCAACATATTTAAGGAAAAATTGATACAACTTGGCAGGGAGGAGGACAGCAAGGAGACGGACATTTGTTATGCATTTACTGTGTGACACTTTATAGCTGTTATCTCATTTGAGCCCCCCTCAGCCTCGTAAGGTATGTATTATCCTCACTGCTCATGTAAGGAAACTTGTGTTAAATAACTTGCCCCGAGATCTTACAGCAAGTGGATTTAACTGCGAAACTACTTTTATTCCATGCCTGAAGGCCATCGCTAGAAACTAAGGCTTGAAAACAATGTGGTAAGAGTCTATGTGAAGGGAAAATGATTAAGCCTTCTCTATTGCTGGTCTTGAGAAAAATCGTGCTGAGTTTTATATTACCCTTTTATTAATTTTGCTTTGCTACCATCTATCTCTTTTCTGCTAGTAGCTGCATATGACTATCTCTTAAAGAAAGAATAGTGCAAAACTTTCAAATTGCTGGTCCTTTCCATTTCCTTCCTAAGAAAAATCCTTTTTCTATTTTGTTTTGTTCATACTTGATTTTGTTCCCTTTGTTATGTATCCAATGTGATATTTTTTCCTTTATCAGATTTTCTAGGAGATGTACGTATAAGGCAGCAAGAAGCCAAACATGGTAGCTTGTGCCTGTAGTCCCAGCTACTCAGGAGGCTGAGACAGGAGGAGCTCTTGAGTCCAAGAGTTCAAGACCAGCCTGGGCAACATAGCATGATGCTGTCCCTTAAAAAAAAAAAAAAAGCAAGAAGAGAGAGGGAGGAAGAAAGAGATTATGTCAAAGCAACTGTTCAAAACTTTTGTAAATCAATAAATAAGTCCCCTGGCCCTTGTTAGAGGAACTGAGTTTTAATATACTTGTGTATATGGCAGACCAGATATTTTCATTTAAATCTACCTGATACCCTCCTTATGGCTTGACTAATACTACATAGTTATAATATTCACATTGAGGCAATCAGCCAAATCCAGGCTATGGGAAACTGCCAGTTTACAGCATACATGGCCTGGTTTCTTAAAAAATCATTTTGATAAGGAAAAATGGGGAAAAAATAGATAGTTGGATGACCTATCGATTAAAATAGACCTAAAAGACACAGCAGAAAAAGACACCATTTACTATAGTATTTAGGGTTTCTTAAAAAATCGTTTTTATGAGGAGAAAAGCGGAAAAAATGGGTAGTTGGATGACCTATAGATTAAAATAGACCTAAAAGACACAGCAGAAAAAGACACCATTTACTATAGTATTTAGGGGCACACACTTGGGTGATAAAGCTGTAAGAAAAAGCTAGAAAGTGATTGCCACAAAGTCAGGCCAGCAATTCCTTTGGGGAAGGGAGAGGGTTGTGATGGGAGGAGGAAAAGGGAGGGTTTGGGTGGGGACCCAATTTCTATTCTTGATCTGGATATTTTCCTTATGATAATTTATTGTAGTAATTTACTCATCAAAATAATTATCTTCACAGTTGTCTATATAATTTTTAAAACCTTAAAAAATAATACTAACATTGCTATGACTATTCAGTTTGCATGCTTCACCTAGGTAGCATGGGAAATGGTATGTCATAATCATTTTGTTAGTTTATGAGAATTAAACAATTTGTTTTTCCAATTGTTCCAATTTTCCAATGTTGATGACTGTTCACACTGACATTTGAGAACTTACCTTGGAAAGGTTGACATTCCCCAAAGCTATCCTTTTTGTTTCTGTATTGTGCTGTTATAAAAGCTTGGACTTTAGTGGGTGTGTTGCCAAGTTTCTCGATTTCTCCATTTCTTGGCTTTCTCTATATAAATGGAAATAATAATAATACATATGTACCTTACAGAGTTGTTGTAGGCACAAAATAAGATAATGCATGTCAAATAGTTAGCAAAATGCCAGACACATAGCAAGTACCCAATAAACACTAGCTATTATTACATTGTAATCAACCTATATTATAGGAAATGTCATAAAAATGTATATCTAATAATCAGTAATTTTTGGACTCAGCTCATTGCAAATGGAAATAAGAAAAATTATGTCAGTTATTTGATGTAACTTTGCTTTCTTTAAACCATAACCACTATTTCTCTGCATCTAGTGCCTTCCTCACTCTCTTTGATGTTTGCCTCCCTTTCAGTCACATTTCAGAACACTTCCTAAGGAGAGTAATTTTCTAATCAGAGCACTTGATAGCTCGAAGTACTAAGGCAGAGATTCTTCCCATGTCTTCAGCCACTTTCCAGACTTCCAGATTGGAAAGGTGGTGAGTGTAGCACTGGGAACAGCTGATAGAGGTGTTTGGTGGCAGTAATGTCATCATATTTCATAGGCCCTAACTGTAGTTTAACCAACCAGAAGGACCACCACCCCAGCCTAGGAAAGCTCATTTAGTGTTAACATAAGACTTTGTGCCATTTATTTTAGCTTTTTTTTTCTTTCCTGAAAGACCGATATTGCTCTATTCCATTTATAACTTCTGTTAACTGCCCCCTTCCCCATCCTATATTCCAATAGACTTACATTTTACATAAAGTCAAATCTCTTCACCCAGTCTGTCATGGCCCACCAAAGCGTCCAATTGCATGAGGCCTGGCAGATAGCACTCTACTGCCCCTCCATATAGCTCTTAGGATGTACACACTACACATTTGCCTCACCGTGTCACTTTCCCAGCCCTTGGTCACTCTTAATGTGTTTTTGTTTTGTTTTGTTTTGTTTTTTTAGACAGAGTCTCACTCTGTCACCCAGGCTGGAGTGCAGTTGCAGTTGTATGATCTCAGCTCACTGCACCCTCTGCCTCCTGGGTTCAAGTGATTCTCCTGCCTCAGCCTCCTGAGTAGCTGGGGCTATAGGCATGTGCCACCCTGCCCAGATAATTTTTGTATTTTTAGTAGAGATGGGGTTTTACCATGTTGGCCAGGCTGGTCTTGAACTCCTGACCTCAGGTGATCCACCCACCTCAGCCTCCCAAAGTGCTGGGATTATAGTTATGAGCCACCGTGCCTAGCCTCAACATGGTATCTTGCCATCTTTGGCACATATCAAGAGATGCTGACTGATCCCTAATGTAAGTATAGGCTGATATATATTTAGTTATGAGCTCCATGCCTCACTGAAGATTGTGTTTGTCCCAACATGACTTCTTCAGAGACCCACCCTGAGCTTGGCAGGTCATACCAGGTCTGCATAAAATGAGTGTCTGGCTGCTTGCCTGTGGCCTCAGCACTGGTTCCCTAAATCACCTTAGTCTTTTTCATGCTGCTATAATAGTATACCACAGACTGGGTAATTGATAAACAATAGAAGTTTATTTGGCTCATGGTTCTGGAGGCTGAGAAGTCCAAGGTCTAGGGGCTGCATCTGGTGAGGGCCTTCTTGCTGTGTCATAACATGAGGGAAGGCATCAAATGGTGAAAGAATGTGCAAGAGAAAGCAAGAGAGGGCCAAAGTTGCTTTTATAAGAAACCTACTCCAGAAACAAAGACATTAATCCGCTCATGAAGGCAGAGCCCTCATGACCTAATCACCTCATAAAGGTCACACCCTTCAATACTGTTGCATTGGGGATTAAGTTTCCAACACATGAACTTTGGGGGACACATTTAAACCATTTCATCACTTGACCCCACTTCACCTTCTTTGCAACTCTCAAATTGTTTCCTCCCTCAGGAACTTGGACCATTGGCCTGATTTCTTTAGCTTGCAAGAGGAGTCAGTCTCTCTTCCGGTCTTTGAACTTGGCTTCCCTACCATGAATGCTTTGTAAGTTAAGAGGCTTTAGGTTGCAAGTTACACACACACACACACACACACAAAAAAAAAAAAAAAAAAAAAAAAAAGAAGAAGAAGAAGAAGGAAAGAAAGAAACTAACTTTAACTGACTTAAATAAGAAAAGAAAGTAATCCATTTGGATGATGTAAAAGGTCAGAAAAACTCTGGGTTCAGTCAACCCTCCATCCGGGGGGCTTTAAAAATATGCTGAATGCTCAGTTTCTCACTCTCATTTTCAACTTTTGTTCTTCAGAGTTGTTGGTTCCACTTTTATCAGGCTCACCCCTCTAGGGTACATACTTCCTTTCACCCCGCTGGAAGAAAGAGCTTGACTTTCTCAGCCACTAACGAAAAAACATGGGCTTTAGTCTGATTGGATGATGTTAAGACCATGTCCTATCTCATACCAGTCACCAAGGTTGGAGTTACTGGACTTAGTGTTCCCAAAGCACATGGGCACCCTTGCGAAGGACTGGACACCCACCTGAAATAGGAGTCCTGTAACCAAGAGAAAAGGGCACTGTATGCCTCAACAGCAATCCCCCCGCAGGTGGGCTCAAGTCCTCCTCCTGTGGAGTTTTGTCTTCATGGGACATCCTTGGGCTAACACCACTCCCAGCTCACCCAGGACCTTTCATTTCTGTGTCCTGGCTCACATGAGCGGCTCCCCAGAATAACTCACTCACTCGGCCTTGTCTTTGTTGGTGGGACCTGAACAGTAATCTCCTTAGAAGCTTAGATTATAGGTTTAATTTCTGAAATATTTTCAAAAGCATCATCCCTAAGCAGTAACTATTTCCAAGTTCTAAATATATCTCCCCCTGCCCCCAAGAAATTCTAGAAAGGCCTCTGCTCATTCCTATTGATAGAAAAAGTAAAGGGAAGAAATGGCAAAGGCAGTATCCTCTGCTTGGTCTCTATCTTGCTTATTCTTGCTAGGCAAGTTCTTATCAACAAACACCTCTTCAGTAGGTAGGACAAGTTTAGCATATTTAGGTGACTTAGGTTATGGTATGCAAATACAATGCTGTATGGAGTCCTAGGGGTCATGTTAGCATTGTGAATATCTCATTCAAGTTTGAGGTGATTCCTGGGAATTCTGGGGGTCTTTATTTCCTCTTCAGCCTCTGGACTTGCAGGGCTCTGATTGTTCCAGGGCTGTTTTGGGGGCTGTCTGTATTGTGTTCCCTCTTACCACAGTTCACATTAGGCTGGGTCAGTGAATCAACGAAGGCCCAAAATGCAACCAACTTTCCATTCAAGAAAAATCGTAAGCAGAGAGTCCTTCTCTATAAGGCAGTGTTACCAAAGAAGTCAGAAAACATGGACTATGACCTCAAAAAGTAGCTGCATTTTTTGTGATATACATTGTGTGTGTGTGTGTGTGTGTGTGAGAGAGAGAGAGACAGAGAGAGAGGGAGAGAGAAAGCGGATGCCTTAGAAATACTTGAAAAACATTTGAAAAAGTGGTTAGAAGTCACCCCCCTTATATAACCTGGTGAGTTATTTACGTTAAACTTCCAGAACTAACATGGTTCTGTTTTGTGATTGTGAATAAGAGAGCCAAAACAGAAGAGGAAAGATTGTGACATACATTTGGATATGGCTGCTGGAGTCACAATGGTAGAGAAATGGGCAGTTCTTTGTGAGCAAGATTCGACCCAAATAACAATTGCCATCAGTGAATCATGTGGGTGTCATATGAGCATTGACCATGAGGTGTGTTGGGACCTGGCTGCTATGCCAGTGGGATGTGAGGCTTTTGCCAGGAATAGGAGTCTTAGGGAGGAGGAAATATGCTTAGCTGTGAGAATTGGCCCTTTAGAGGTTGTGTAGAGCCCAAGTCACAATGTCTAAGGGGTATAGCAAACTTGAAATTGATTCCTGACTCAATTTCAGAAAGGTCTAATCTGGTGGGTAGTGAGGGCATCAGGAGTCTCTGGCAGAGATCAGTGAGTGAGTGGCAACATCATCACAATCCCTCCCCATATCAAGGCAAAGACTCACCTGGTGGCTGACACCTGATATAGGCTGTAGAGTTTAGTCTTTGGGGAAAGATGCTGACAAAATACTGTTAGAGTTCAAGGCAGGCATTGCTCCCAAATAGAGTATGCACTCCGGAGACCCAGGCAGGTGTGGGGTAGAGCGATGCAGCTGACAGAGCTCACAGCATCCAGCTTTTGCAGAGGAAGCCTTGTTCCAAACCTGGGCTGGGCCTGCAAAAGGTGGCCTGCAATCCTGCTTCTTTGGAAACAAAGGATTATGGGTTGTTAAAACTATTATAATAAACATGTTCTTGTAAAACATGAAAGTTATAAGGCCCTATATTGACCTGGACATAGACAGTGGCATTCTTTGTGTTCAGCATGTCTGTTTTTGTTTCAAAAACTTCCTCTCCAGTATTATACAGGATTAAGCTGTTTTGTAATAGAACCAAGTTTAAGACTTCCTTAACTGGAATCTCACCTTTTCTCGACTATTGTTGCTCCCCATTTAACAAAGTGTTAAAAGCCCTCAAAGGGTGTGTTATTAAATATATTGCTTTTTCCATAAATTTGCTCTGCTGAGACTTACATTTCTCAGAAATGAAAAAGCCTGGTGGCTTCTTAGCAAAACTCAGGCTTATTTTTAATGAAATTTTGTTTTTAAAAATAAAGAATGTACAATTATATAAATAAATGTGTTCCCTAGTAAAAGACAAATGTAATCATTCTTAATTGCATGGGAAGGCAATATGTTGGGGTTTTCTGCCTAGGTTTTAAGGTTGATTAAAAATTGGCATGAAACAGCTTGTAGAATAGCAACGATGTACTGTGTTATGTAACCCTGAGCCTTTATGTTGGCTTTTAAATAACCCGATTTGGATCTGGTGTCATATGATTTTCTCAGGATAGGAACCCAATAACCCAATAGCATACAATAACCAAGATAACAAATTAAAAATCTGCTCCTGACTGAAAATGTTTCTTTCTTTTTCACATATAGGATTATAGTTTTAACTCGGTTTGTGTTAGTATTGCAGACAACTCAATTATCTACAAGAATGAAGGAGATTAGTGGTAAAAATAGCACAACCCACCCAGTAATCTAAAAAGCATTACCGTATTTCAGGTTGTCTCCTATGTTTGCTGTTATGAATATTGTTTCTTTTTTCTTTTCTTTTTTGTTGTTAGAGACAGGGTCTCACTCTGTTGCCCAGGCTGGAGTGCAGTGGTACAATCATAGCTCACTGCAGCCTCAAACTCCTGGGGTGAAGTGATCTTCCCACCTCAGCCTCCTGAGTAGCCGGGACTACAGATGTGTGCCACCACGTCCAGCTAGTGTTGTTTCTTTAGGACCCTGTTTTAATTGACTATCCTCATCGCCCCTACTTCTTGTCTGAACTCCTAGATCGATCTCCTGCTTGGTCTTCCTGTTCCCTGGTCTCCTTGCCAGTCCATCCTCCACACTGCAGCTAGGATGAGTCTTCCAAAAGCCAAATCTGGACTTAGCCTTCTTTAGTTTGTGTCTTTGTGTTCTTTGAGTTCCTTGTGTCTTAGCACCGCCTACAGATCCGTGGCACAAAACGTCTCCTGCTTGCCTCTCCAGACCAGCTATACTGCAGTCCTCTGCTTTCAGAGGACTCTGCTTTCAGGCCTGCAGGGCACCTTGTTTGCTGCACCTTGGGCCCCTCTACCTGCTCTGCCCTTAGCCCAATGCACTCACCCTGGTGAGATATCACCCTGTGAGGCTTCCCTAACTCCATCCCTGGAGTAGGCTGAACAAAGACCCCCCAGCAAAAGATATCTGCATCTAGATCCCAAAGTCTTCCTTGAATGTTACCTTGCATGGCAAAAAGAGAACTTTGCAGATGGGATTCAAGTAAGGATCTTGGGATGGAGAGAGTGTCCTGGCTCACCCAGGTGGGCCTAAATGCTATCACAGGTATCCTCCTGACTCCTTGATTTCAGCCCAGCAAAGTTGAGTTTGGACTTCTAGCCTCCAGAACTGTGAGAGAATAAATTGTGTTATGTTAAGCCACCATGTTTTGTGGTAATTTGGTACAACGGCCACAGCAAACAAGTACAGTCCCCACCCTAGACAGATTTGTACTCTGTCTTCTCTATTCCCTGGGGTTCTGTGGAGCACACCTCTATTAGAGACTGAACAGGCTGTGCTCTGCTTGTCAGTGGTTGCTTTCTCTACTCCTTCTCAGCTTCCCTTTTAAAATTTTTTAATTTTTAATTTTTGTGAGTACCTAGTAGGTATGTATATTTATGGGGTACATGAGATGTCTTGATACAGGCATGCAATGTTTAATAATCACATCATGGAGAATGGGGAATCCATCCCCTCAAGCGTTTATAATTGTGTTACAAACAATCCAGTTATACTTTTTTAGTTATTTTTAAATGCACATTTAAGTTATTATTGGCTGGAGTCACCCTGTTGTGCGATCAGATAGTTGGTCTTACTCATTCTTCCTGTTTTTTTGTACCCATTAACCATCCCCACCTCACCACCCCCTACCCCAGTACCCTTCCCAGCCTCTAGTAACCATCCTTCTACTCCTTCTGAGCTTCTTAGGGCGTACTTTGCATCCTTGATTCCTGACAGAGGGCCTAACATTTAGCGGTTGCTGAATGAACACCAAATGGATGCATGACTGGATGGATAACGTCCTGATGTGAGCTTGCTGAAGTTGTCTGTCCCCTACATCTCTCCTCTTCTCTCCAATCATTTTCATTTCACGTCCTTTCCCTCTACATAGTGTGTTTTTCTCAAGCAGTGCCTACATGCGGTTTTCAGTTGCGCAATGGTTTTATTTTTCTCCTTAACATCTTTTCTTGGTTCTGCCAGCTTCCTTTTCATTTCTTCTCTTGTTATCATCTCCTCTTAACTCTATTTTTAAATAAATCCATCTTCTCCTTAATTTCACTGAGGCTGCAAAGGAGGGTGTATTTAAAATTTTTTAGCTTGGAAAATTTTAAACCTATAGAAAAGTAAAAAAGAATAGTACAATAAACACCATATGTCCCTCACCTGGAGATTCCCCAATTGTTAACATTGTGAAATATTTGTTTCTCTCTCTCTCTCTCTCTCTCTCTCCATATATATATGGAGTAATGGGCTATTTGAAAGTCAGTGGCACACATTATAAATGTTTACCCCTAAATACTTAAAGATGTACCTCTGAGAGTTTGGATGTCTTCCTGTCCCATCCTAACTGTCCTGGATATATCTCATGTGCCTACCTGTCTACTGGGTACAAATGCAAAACAACTACAGTTCCTTCCTAAGAGTTTACCACGAGATGGGGTGAACTGAACACCCATGTCTCAGACATGTCCCCTGGTTCAGGCCATTACAGTCATTTCTGCAGTAATTGGTTGAGCTAAATCACTCAACCTGTACTATTGCTGTACAAGATGCTAGATCTCATTTCCAGTTCATGCATGTTTTATTACCAGAAACAAGAGATGTCATTATTCCAGTTGTGAGTTGCATGCAACCATTACTGTGTTCAAAATGAGCTCAGAATCTGTGGTGCTTTTGTGCCATGTACTAGCTCCATTTGGATCTGATTTTGCATTTATGTTTTGAAGACAGAGCCAGGAATATGGTTGAGTTCAAAGCCAGAGCTGAGACAGAGCACCAATTCCACACACCCCTGTATTACCATATCCCATCTCCTTGTGGCCAAACCACTGCTCTTGCTCCACAATGGATTACAGTTCAATAACACAATACTACAGGTCAATTTGAAATATCTAAAGAACATTCTGACACAATAAAAGTAGAACAGAAAATTGTTATTCGAAATACAATGAAAATATCTTAATGCTTATCAGTGCTGCTATTTTGAACCTCATTCTATATAAATTGTATGCTGTGGCTGCCACCATGTATTTGCCAAGACATCCTGGAAAAGCCAGAAATTACGCTACAGTGGTGACAACAGTGAGCACTACAGACATTAATTGAAGGCACCTTCCTGTGTTTCTGGCCTCTACTTATAACTACATTATTAAGATGTGGAACAACCTTTCCTCCTAACTATTGTCATTGCTTTATTTCATTTGTATTGAGAAAAAGAAACAAATTCTGCTAATTAAAAACTTGTGGTGCATTGACATTGACTAGCCAAAAGATATTGCATTCTACAGATAAATAGTGATTCAGACTTGACCTGGGTGCCTTGGGGTCAAAATTTGACTGCTATCTAGCTGTGTGACTTTGCATAAGTCACTTTCCTTCTCTGGCCCTGTTCTCTTCCCTGACCAATAAAAGGACAGGGAAGCTAGGGAGTGGAAGAAAGAGAAAACAAAAGAAAGAGAGAGATATTTAAACTTCCATTAATTCCAAAATGTTAGAAAAAGAGATAACGTGCTGAATAAGTAATGATGTAGACATTTTTAATCTAATGTAATGGGAAGTTTCTAAGGGCCTGCTCAGTGTATGCAAATGATACTTCTGATTACAGGAGTTTGTAGTCATTAAAGTACATTTACCAGAGCTTCTAATTGGAAGCAGTATTTAGTAATGGTTACCTCAAGTTACTGTATGTCTTTGAAGGTAATCAAACCACCATCTTTTAAAAGCATTGCAAATTGGAAGTTTTCCTCTCCAATAACTAGGGGAATTAATGAGGATTTACTGTGTTACTACCATTCACAGGAATGTATTAAATAAATTTAATAAGCATGCAATCAACCTCGAATAATTAGACAAAATTTCAGAAAAAAACATAGAATAAGATGTATCAGTTTATACGGAGTACTATCAGGAAACTGTTTCTGACAGCTGCTTTATACCAGTATATTTCTTGTTTTTTTAGTATAATTCAAATTAACTAGAATTTAAAAGTCAGCAAGCAACTTTTTACTACACTCTTAATTGTTGAAATCTGAACTCTGGGACAAATTTTGCTCTCACAGAAACTGGGTTTTTGGTATATTCCAACCTCAGTTATTATAAACTAGTTACTCACTGAGATCCTTCTAGGACCAAAGGTCAAAATTTCCTATTTCTAGACAGTTTATATTTGATCCAATAGTTCAGTTCAAATGGTATTTAATAAACAATGTCTCTGTGCTAGGTCTATACTAGTCATTAGTTTACTAGTCATTAGTCATACTAGTTTAAAAGTATTGAGATGAGTTGGTGTGTAAGTCACAGCTCTGCCTTCAAGGAGCTTGTAGTCTAGTGGAGAAATGGCCTTGTAAAAATTAACCGCAGTATTGTACAATACATGTCCTGATAGAAATATATAAGACTCAGTTCAGAAGAGGGAAGTCAGGAAAGGTAAACTGGAAGATGGATCTGAGGAAATTATCGAGAATTCAGTACAAAGAGATAAAGAGTTGGAAAATATAGAAGACATCTTAGGAAACAAGGGGTTAGAATGAAAAGACCTAATGTATGAGTAAGAGGAGTTCCAGAAGGAGAACAGAGAGAGAACAAAGGGTAGATGACATTTAAAGGGATAATGGTGAAGAGCTTAACAGAATTAGTGAAAGACATGAATCCTCAAATTGAGGAAGCATGAGTCCCCCAAAAAAACATAGATCACATATACAGAAATTGTAGTAAAATTGCAAACAAACAAACAAACAAACAAAAACCATGACAGAGAAAATCTTAAAAGCATTCTGAGAAAAATAACAGATTACCTACAAAGGAGAAACAATTAGACTAACAACCTACTTCTCAACAACAACATTACGGGCCAGAAGTCAACAGAATAATATCATAAAGTGCTGAGTAAAATTACTGTCAGCCAGCCTATACTTCTATACTCAAGAGGAAAGATGAAGATATTTGCAGAGTGACAGAGAGTTTGTTAATTCAAATAATTTTATTGAAAGAGCTACTAAAGTTTTCTTCAGGAAGAAGGACACTGAAGTCAAAAGAAAAAATAAGATGCAAGAACATAATATCCAAAACATGAAAACAACCCAAATATCTATCAACTGATGAATGGATAAATAAAATGTAGTATGTTCATGCAATGGAATATTTAATAGCCATAAAAAGAAATAATACATGCTCTAGAGGTGATACACACTGATACATGCTACAATGTGATGAGCCTTGAAAACATTATGCTAAGTAAAAGAAACCAGGCATAAAAGGCCACATACTGTATGAGTCCATTTATATAAAATGTCCAGAATGGGCAAATTCATATAGACAGAATGTAAATTGATGGCTGCCATGGACTGTGGGGAGGAGGGAACGGGAAATGACTGCTAAATGGCTATGGAGTTTCTTTTTGAGGTGATGAAAATATTCTTTTTTGGGTTTTTTTTTTTTTTGAGACGGAGTCTCACTCTGTCACCCAGGCTGGAGTGCAGGGGTGCGACCTCGGCTCACTGCCACCTCTGCCTCCCAGGTTCAAGCAATTATCCCATCTCAGCCTCCCAAGTAGCTGGGACTACAGACATGTACCACCATGCCCAGTTAATTTTTGTATTTTTTATTACTAGTAGAGATGGAGTTTCATCTTGTTGGCCAGGCTGGTCTGGAACTCCTGACCTCAAGTGATCCACCCACCGCAGCCTCCCAGAGTCCTGCAATTACAGGCATGAGCCACAGTGTCCAGCCAGGTAATGAAAATATTCTGAAATTAGATAGTAGTGATGGCTGCACAACTATATGAGTATATTAAAAACTATTGAGTTGTACACTTTAAGAGGTTGAACATTTTGGAATGTAAATTATATCTCAATAAAGCTGTTACTTAAAATAAGAACAGTGGTGAGAAAGAAATGGGTAAACATGGGCTGGGTGTAGTGGCTCACGCCTGTAATTCCAGCACTTGGGGAGGCCAAGGCGGGCAGATCACTTCAGGTCAGGAGTTCAAGACCAGCCTGGCCAACATGGTGAAACCCCATCTCTACTAAGAATACAAAAATTAGCCTGGCATGGTGCCATGCACTAGTTCCAGCTACTCAGGAGGCTAAGGCAGGAGAATCGGTTGAGCCCAGGAAGTGGAGGTTGCAATGAGCTGAGATCATGCAACTGCACTCCAGCCTGGGCAACAGAGTGAGACTGTCTTAAAAAAAAAAAAGAAAGAAAGAAAAGAAAAGAAAAGAAAGAAAGAAAGAAAGAAAGAAAGAAAGAAAGAAAGAAAGAAAGAAAGAAAGAAAGAAAGAAAGAAAGAAAGAAAAAGAAAGAGAGAGAAAGAAAGAAAGAAATGGGTAAACATGGATAAGTAAGGCAAGTATTGGCTGTCTGGAGCAATAATAATTACTAGGAACTCTTATTCATTGCTAGTGGGAATGCATGGTATAGCCACTTTGGAAGACAGGTTAGCAGTTTCTTACAAAACTAAACATTCTCTTACCAGGCAATTCAGCAACCTTGGTATTTACCCATAGGCATTGAAAATTTATGTCTGCACAAAAGCCTGCACATAGATGTTTATAGCAGCTTTATTCATAATTACTAAAATTTGGAAGCAACTAAGGTGTTCTTCAGTAGCTGAATAGATAAACAAACTGTGGTACATCCAGATAATGGAATATTATCAAGCCATGAAAGACATAGAAGAAGTTGAAATTCATACTACTAAGTGAAAAAAGTGAATCTGAAAAGGCTATATACTATATGATTCCAACTATATGATATTTTAGAAAAGGCAAAACTATGGAGACAGTAAAAAGATCAGTGATTGCTGGGGGCTGTGGGTAGGAAGGGATGAATAGGTGAGCACAGAGGATTTTTAGGGCAGTGAAACTATTCTGTATATCATTATAATAAAGGTGGATACATGTCATTGTACATTTACCAAAACCCATAGAGGATAAAAAACTAACAGTGAACTCTAATGTAAACTATGAACTTTGGGTGATGATGATGTTTCAATGTAAGCTCATGAAATGTAACAAATATATTACTCTTGATTCCTGAGGGGTGATGTTAATAATGGGAAAGGCTGTGCATGCATGGAGGCAGGGAGGAAATGGGAAATCTGTACCTTCCTCTCAATTTTGCTGTGAACCTAAAACTACTCTAAAAAATAATACTGGTTAAAAAATAATAATAATCATGACTAGTTTGAGGATATAAATACAAGGTAGAACTGATACACTAGTCAACAACATATGAGATAGGAGAGAAGAAAGATTGTAGTTAAAACCAATGGAAGCTTTTATAATGCTCAGGAGGGTGGGAATATTAATTAACTTTTAGAATTTATGTCAAGAATGTGGATAAATTAGTGGAGAAACTGGATCACTCATATATTGCTGGTGGGAAAGTAAAATTGTACAACTCTGAAAGATAGTTTGGCAGTTCCTTTCAAAACTAAAAATGGACTTACCACACAAACCAGCAATTACACTTTCGGGCATTTATCCCAGAAAATGAAGATTATTTTCATGTAGAATTTGTACATGAATGTTCAAAGAAGCTTTATTCAAAATAGCCCCAAACTGGAAACTACTCAAAAGTCATTCAATGAGTGAATAATTAAACAAACTGCGGCATATTCACACCATGGAATACTACTCAGCAATGAGAATGAATGACCCAACAACTTAGATGAGACTCAGGGAAATTCTGCTTAGTGAAAAAAGGCAATTTCAAAAGTACACATACTTCTAGATTCCATGTATGTAACAATATTTTTGAAATAATAGAAATGGAGAATGGATTGGATTGAGGTTGGTGGGGGTTAGGAATGGGGAGGGAAACAGGATATATCTATAAAGGGGTAATACAAGGGAGTCTTATGCTGATGGTACAGATGAATATTGTGATTGTGGCGGTGGTTACACACACACACACACAAATGGGTTCCTATATAATTGGTGAAATCTAAATAAGGTATTTACCAATGCCAATTTCTTGGTTTTGATATTTTACTGTAGTTGTGTAAGATGTAAACATTTAGGGAGGGCAGTTAGGGGAAATATGCATAGGAACCCCCATATATTTATTTGCAACCTACTATGAATCCATAATTATTTCAAAATTAAAGGTTTAAGAAAATAGCAATACTTACTAAAATAATAGAAATAAGATGTATAACTTCCTAACCAGAAGAGTGAAAGCAGAGAGGGGATAAAGAACACTCAACCAATTCTAACAGGGTATAGGAAAGAAGAAATTAGGATGCAAAGGAAAAGCAAGATACCTACAGATACACACACACACACACACACACACACACAAAGATAGTAGAAATAACTGAAACTATGTTGACAATCACAATAAGTATAAGTGGACTAAATTTCCCATTTGACAGAAAATCTCAGTTTAAAACTCCAGTTATTTTCTATATATAAGAGATCCAACTAAAATGTAATGACACAGAAATGATGACAGTAAAGTGATGGAGGAAGAGGAAATATCAAAAGAAAGTGATTATATTAATATCAGACAAAAATAGACTTAAAAACATTATTGAGATTAAAAGAGTTATAATGATAAAAGGAACAATTAACTGAGAAGATAAAATAATTCTGAACTTGTATATACCTAACAGTATAGCCTTAAAATATGTAATACAAAATTCAGCAGATTTAAAAGGAAAAAGATGTCTAAATCCATATTCGTGGTAGATTTTTAATACATCTCACTTGGCAACTGAAAGACAAAGCAGTACAAAATTTAGTAAGATTGTTGAAGATTTGAGCAATGTATTAATGGAGATAGATGGGATGGATGCGTGGATGGATGGATGGATAGATAGATAGATAGATAGATAGATAGATAGAATATGTAAAGTGTATATATATATATATGTATAATATTAGCAACTAAATACTTTATTTTCAAGCATACATAGAACACTTATAAACCTTGACCACACGCTACCTGGTCACAAGACAAATTTCTATTTATACCATGTATTAGATCCTAAAGCAAATGTTGATTTCACACGCAGCACATTTCTGACCTCAACTCAATAAAATTAGAAATTATTAAAGTGGTAACCTACTTCATTTGGTTGAAAACCAACTACCCCATTCACTTAGAATTTTTTTCAGAAAACATACTTTTGAATAATATTGAGGCTCAGATGAAAATCATGAGATAATTAGAAACTATTTAGAACTAGGCCGGGCGCGGTGGCTCAAGCCTGTAATCCCAGCACTTTGGGAGGCCGAGACGGGTGGATCACGAGGTCAGGAGATCGAGACCATCCTGGCTAACACGGTGAAACCCCGTCTCTACTAAATATACAAAAAATTAGCCGGGTGTGGTGGCAGCGCCTGTAGTCCCAGCTACTTGGGAGGCTGAGACAGAAGAATGGCGTGAACCTGGGAGGCGGAGCTTGCAGTGAGCTGAGATCATGCCACTGCACTCCAGCCTGGGTGACAGAGCGAGACTCTGTCTCAAAAAAAAAAAAAAGAAACTATTTAGAACTAAATGACAATGACTATGTATGTCCAAACTACACATGAAGCTGAAACAGTGTACTTAGAGGGAAATGTGTAGTGGTACTTTCATATATTATTAGATAAGAAGAAAGGGAAAAAGCTAATGAGTTAAGAGTCCAAATGAACAAGATGAAAAAGGAAAAACTGAGTTAACAAAATAAAGATAACAAAAATCTAAGGAAGAAATACATTTATTAAATATATCAACCTCAGAAAATTACTTATGTCTGAGAGGGAGAAGAGACTGAAATAGTAATAGCTACATTTGTAGTATTTTGCTTCTTTGGACAAATATCTGTATCTACACATAGTGTGTTTTAAAGTATTTTATTTTCAGTAACACTTTACTGAAATGTAATTCACATACCATATAATCCACTCATTTAAAGTGTACAATTTGTTGGTTTTTAGTATATCACAAAGTTATGCAACTATCACCACAATTAATTTTAGAACATTTTATCACCTCAAAAAGAAATCCCCTCACCCTTTAGCTGTCATCCCCAAGCCCCTCATTCATCCCAGCCCTAAGAAAACCCCTGATTTATTTTCTGTCTCTACAGATTTGTTATTCTAGACATTTAATATTAATAGAATCATATAATTTGTGATCTTTTGTTACTGAATTCTTCCACTTAGCATAAACTTTTCAAAGTTCACCTAGGTTGTAGCATGTATCAGTACTTCACTCCCTTTTACAGCTGAATAATCTTCCATTATATGAAATGTATCACATTTGTTTATTCATTCATCAGCCAATGTCGGTCATTTCCACTTTGGGGCACTAGGAATAATGGTGCTATGGATATTTGTGTACAAGTTTTTATGTGAACATATGTTTTATTTCTCTTGGATCATTTCTCCTCTGTAATGATAGCCTTTTTATGGACACTTTCAATCCTTTGTTTATCCCAAATATCACTGTGGAGTTTTGTAGTGGGAGTTAATATCACAATGATGTTGAGCATTATTGAAATATTCCTGGAAAAAATAAGCATTTCCTTGGTTTTCAGACATCATAAGTTTATGTGCTATTTCAAGTGGTTTTTTGATTCTGCAGAATTGTGTAAGATAGCACACAGTTACAAAAAATTAGCCAGGTGTGGTGCCACGTGTCTGTAGTCACAGCTACTCGGGAGCCTGAGGCAGGAGAATTGTTTGAACCCGGGAGGCAGAGATTGCAGTGAGCCGAGATTGCGCCACTGCACTCCAACCTGGACAACACAGCGAGACTGTCTCAAAAAAAAAAAAAAAAAAGCATACACTATGATGCTTTTTCTAAACTGGTGTTAAGAATAAACAGATTAATTGTATTGAAACTGTTTCTTAATACACTACATTAACTGGTAATAATATTTTAAATAATAGGCCATTTCTAATAGTCTAAAATATTTATGCATTTAATCAAATGAAATTAAACAAGTTAACTGGTATTCAATAAATCTCCCTTCCTTTTCCCACACCTCAGTCTATGATTATACATTTAACTGCAAATTTTTGCAGCACAATCTTATCCAGTTCCATTATTGCGGATGCAAAGATAAATGAGGAATGAAAACAGAACAAAACCTCTGCTCTTGATGATCCTCATTTAGCCAGAGAGAAGTAAGAAAGAGTTAACACCAATCATGAGGTCCTGGAAGGAAGATAAGCTCTGAAGTCAAATAGACCTGGGATCCACCAGTAATGGTGGAAATTTAGAAGGTAACTTAAACCTCTCAGGTTCAGTTTCCTCATCTATAGGAAGGGAATACAAATCATTACAAATACTACAAACTGAATACAGCAGAACATCATAAAATTAATTCACCCTGATCAAATGGGCTTTATTCCTGGGAAGCAAGTTTGGTTCAACATACTCAAATCAATAAATGTGATTCACCACATAAGCAGCATTAAAAACAAAACACACATGATCATCTCAATTGATGTAGAATAAACTTTTGATAAAATTTAACATCATTTCATGATAAAAACCCTCAACAAACTAGGCATCAAAGGAAAATACCTCAAAATAGTAAGTGCCATCTATGACAAACCCACAGCCAATAGCATATTAAATGGGCAAAAACTTCTTAAGGAAGCATTCTCCTTAAGAACTGGAACAAGACAAAAATGACAAAAATGTCCACTCTAACCACTCCTATTCAACATAAAAGTTCTATCCGGAGCAGTCAGGCCAGAGAAAGAAATAAAAGGCATCCAAATAGGAGAAGAGGAAGTTAAATTATCTCTCTTCACTGACAATATGATTTTATACCTAGAAAACCCTAATGACTCTGCCAAAAGGCTCCTAGACCTGATAAATGACTTCAGTAGAGTTTCCGGATACAAAATTTTAAAAAAATCATAGCATTTCTGTACACCAACAATGTTCAAGCTAAGAGCCAAATCAGGAACACAATCTCATTTACAATAACCACACACAAAAATAAAGTACCTAGGAATACATCTAACTAAGGAAATGAAAGATCTCTACAAGAACTATAAAATACTGCTGAAAGAAATCAGAGATGACCCAAATAAATGGAAAAATATTCCATGTTCATGGATTGGAAGAATCAACATTGTTGAAATGTCTATACTGGCCAAAGCAATCTATAGATGCTATACTATTCCTATCAAATTACAATGTCATTTTTCACAGAATTAGAAAAAACTGTTCTAAAATTTATATGGTACCAAAAGAGCCTGAATAGCCAAAGCAATCTTAAGCAAAAAGAACAAAGCTAGAAGCATTACCTTACCCAACTTCAAACTCTACTAGAAGGCTGTCGTAGCAAAAACAGCATGGTACTGGTACAAAAACAGACATATAGACCAATGGAACAGAATAGAGAGTCCAGAAATAAAGCAGTATACCTACAACTAACTGATTTTTGACCAAGTTGACAAAAGCAATGGAGAAAGGACTTCCTATTCAATAAATGGTTCTGGAAAAACTGGCTAACCAAATGCAGAAGAATAAAACTGCACCCCTCCCTCTCACCATATAAACAAATTAACTCAAGATGGATTAAATATTTAAGTGTAAGACCTCTCAAACTATAAAAATCACCCAGAAGAAAACCTAGGAAATACCCTTCTGGAAATTGGCCTTGGCAAACAATTTTGACTGAGTCCTCAACAGCAATTGCAACAAAAACAAAAATTGACAGGTGGGACCTAATTAAGCTAAAGAGCTACTGCACATCCAAAGAGACTATCAACAGAATTTAAAAAAAAAAAAAAAAAACCTATCGAAAGGAAAAAATACTTGCAAACTAAGCATCTGACAAAGATGTATTAGTCTAGAGATTTTGAACTAATATCCAAAATCTGTAAGGAACTTAAACAAATCAACAAGCAAAAATCAAATAATACCATTAAAAAGTGGGCAAAGAATATAACAGACACTTCTCAAAAGAAGACATACAAGTGGCTAACAAACATATGGAAAACATGCTGAACATCACTAATCATCAGGGAAATGCAAATCAAAACCACAATGAGATACCATCTCATACCAGTCAGAATGGCTATTATTAAAAAGTAAAAAAACAACAGATGCTAGTGAGACTGTGGAGAAAAATGTACACTTATACATGGTTAGTGGGGATGTAAATTGTTCAGCCCCTGTGGAAAGCAGTTTGGAGATTTCTCAAAAAACTAAAACTAGAACTACCATTTGACCCAGCAATCCCATTACTGGGTATATACCCAAAGGAAAATAAATTGTTCTACCAAAAAGTCGCATGCACTCACATGTTCATTGCAGCACTATTCACAGTAGCAAAGACATGGAATCAACCTAGGTGCCCATCAACAGTGGACTGGATAAAGAAAATATGGTACATACACCATAGAATATTATGCAGCCATTAAAAAGAATGAAATCATGTCCTTTGCAGCAGAATGGATGCAGCTGGATGCCATTATCCTAAGCAAATTAACACAGAAACAGAAAACCAAATATTGCATGTTCTCACTTATAAGTGGGAGCTAAAATATTGGGTATACATGGACATATAGCTGGGAACAATAGACACTGGGGACTCTGGAGGAGGGAGGGGGGCAAGACTTATAAAAAAACTGCCTATTGAGTACAATATTCACTGTCTAGGTGACAGGATCAATACAAGCCCAAACCTCAACATCTTGCAAACATACCCTTGAAACAAATCTGCACATGCACCACCTGAATCTAGAAGGAAAAATGAAAATAAATAAATAGAGCTACAGTAACCAACAACAGCCACAAATACAATAACCAAAATTAACAATAATCTACTTTGCCTGTACTCCAGAAATGGAACAACTAAGCCTGGATGACAGCACATCTGTTTATGGCATGGTTTACTTAATATTTCAAACCCACCATTGAGACCTACTGCTCAGAAAAATAGACGCATCTGAAAATATTACTGCTCATTGACAATGCATCTGGTCACTCAAGAACTCTTATGGAGATGTACAAGGAGATGAATGTTGTTTTCATGCCCACTATCACAACATCCATTCTGCAGCCTATGGATCAATGAGTAGTTTTGACTTTCAAGTCATATTACTTTAAAAATACATTTTGTAAGACTATAGCTGCCATAAATAGTGATTCCTCTGATGGATCTAGCCAAAGTAAATTAAAAACTGTCTGGAAAAGATTCACCATTCCATATGCCATTAAGAACATTCGTAATTTGTGGGAGGAAGTCAAAATATCCACCTTCACAGGAATTTGGAAGAAGTTAATTCCAACCCTCGTGGTTAACTTTGAAGGGTTCAAGACTTAGTGGAGGAAATAACTGCAGATGTGGTGGAAATAGCAGGAGAACTAGAAGTAGACCCTGAAGATGTCATTGAATTGCTGCCATCTCATGATCAAACTTGAATGCAGGAGGAGTTGCTTTTTACCAATGAGCAAAGAACGTGGTTTCTTAAGATGGAATCTTCTTCTTGTGAAGATGCTGGAAATATTGTAGAAATGGCTCGCTGTAGGTTCAGATGATAATTAGCGTTTTTGGTAATAAAGTATTTTTTAATTAAAGAATGTCTAACTTTTTTAGACATAATGCTATTGCAGTATGTTTATTAAGTATAGGTTACACTATACTTGAACTACAGTATAGTGTAAACACAACTTTTGTATGCACTGGGAAACCAAAGAGTTTGTGTGATTCACTTTATTGTGGTGGTCTGGAACCAAACCTGCAATATCTCTGAGGTATGCCTGTATAATTTTGCTCATTCCTACTTTATTTTATGGGGTTTGTGTGTGTGTGTGTGTGTGTGTGTTTTGTTTTTTGTTTTTTGAGACAGTCTTGCTCTGTTGCCCAGGCTAGAGTGCAGTGGTGCGATTTCGGCTCACTGCAACCTCCATCTCCCAGGTTCAAGCAATTCTCCTGCCTCAGCCTCCCAAGTAGGTGGGATTAAAGACATGCACCACCATACCCAGCTAATTTTTATATATTTAGTAGAGATGGGTTTCACCATGTTGGCCAAGCTTGTCTCGAACCCCTGACCTCAAGTGATCTGCCCACCTCAGCCTCCCAAAGTGCCGGGATTACAGGCATGAGCCACCGCACCTGGCCTTATCCCTACTTTGAACTCGTGGTAATTATTGGACCTGCCACCAGACATTGTTTTTATTGTGTTAGTAAAGACACACACATATTACAAAAAAAAATGCATCATAAGTATTCAAGGAGAAATAGTATAGGGTATTCTTTGATAGATGAGAAAGACTAGGAAAGACTCAACTAGGGTGATATCTACCTTCAACATTCTTTATGAAAAGAAATTATGTATATTCAATTATCTCTTTGCCCACTTGTTTCTGCTCTGTAATTTAAAAACATGTGATTCTCTCAGGTACAGTTTATGGTTGTTCCTACCTCTGTTAATTATTGTATAATATTCAGAACTAAACTTGGACTGAAGAAAGGACAATCTTCTTTTTGTGATTTCTTAGGATGTGAAGTTGAACTCCCACATGATTTTGACAACTATTATTTAATTGTGGGGAATGTGTATATGGTTAATTTTAAATCTCTAAATTTTTGCCTCATGTAGATTCCAGGGGGTGGGGAACAAACTTCAAAGTTAATTCTAACTTCAGGAACTGTAAAGTAAGTTTTATATTCAGGCCATTTTGAAATATGAGTAAATTTTATAATAACCCATAACTTATGGGGAAGTGGTAAGAAAGGAAATATTATAATGTGAGCTTTTTTAAACTAATAATGATGGCTTAAAAAGTTAAAATAAGGGCCGGGCGCAGTGGCTCAAGCCTGTAATCCCAGCACTTTGGGAGGCCGAGACGGGCGGCTCACAAGGTCAGGAGATCGAGACCAGCCTGGCTAATACGGTGAAACCCCGTCTCTACTAAAAAATACAGAAAACTAGCCGGGTGAGGTGGCGGGTGCCTGTAGTCCCAGCTACTCGGGAGGCTGAGGCAGGAGAATGGCAATGGCGTAGACCCGGGAGGCGGAGCTTGCAGTGAGCTGAGATGCAGCCACTGCACTCCAGCCTGGGCGACAGAGCGAGACTCTGTCTCAAAAAAAAAAAAAAAAAAAAAAAAAAAGTTAAAATAATAAAATAGTATGATTGGCATTACCAATTAGAAAAATATATATTGACCAGGTGCAGTGGCTCATGCCTATAATCCTAAGGAGGCTGAGGCAGGAAGATCGCTGGAGCCCAGGTGTTTGAGACCAGCCTGGGAAACATAATGAGACCCTCGTCTCTACAAAAATAGAAAAATTAGGTGGGTGTGGTGGCATGCCTGTAGTCCCAGCTACTTGGGAAGATGAGGTGGAAGGATTGCTTGAACCCGGCAGGTCAAAGCTGCAGTGAGCCATCATCATACCACTGAACCCCAGCTTGGACAACAAAGTGAGACCCTGTTTCAAAAAACAAAAAAGGAAAATAGAATATCCCCTCTAGTTGTACCTACATCTGTGAGTCAAGTCGTTTTCTGAGAAAAATAAATAAAATGCTACATATTTTTATCTCTGGTTCTACAGCATTAAAAAAAAATTGTAATTGGTAGTTTTACCATCCCTCTATTAAGAAAACCAAACTATCACCTATATCTTATAAATATTTTCTATATTCATTAGATTTGGAAGACATTATTGAAAACAAAATGAATGTTGCAATAACATATCATAAAGTTGGTGCACACACCCTGAGGCAAAAAAAAAATGGGGAATAGAGAAACAGCAAAACCTTCATTTACTATGTCTGCCAAGCAATAGGTTGGCAGTTTGTTTTTTTTTTTTTTTTTAAGGAACCATTTATGTGATTGCTTGGTCATTTTAGATACAGATAAAGAAAATAAAGCTTTCTTATTACCTCTTAGTATCGCCTTAGCCCATCACTTTGGATTACTAGCGTGTTGTGTCATACTTTCATAAGCGGACCTCATTCATTTAGGTCTCCAAACTCCTTATGGTATTGTTTTCACCTTACAATTGAGAAAACTGAGAGTCAAAGAAGATAATGGCTTTGCAGGGGTCACTTATAGTGAATACCTGGCAGGGACAGGTGTCCTGACTTTTGGAACAGTGCCTTTTGGTCTGACTTTTAAAATAGCTTGCTGCCTCTATGCCATAGTAACCCTCAGCAAAATGTCTCACTTTTTTTGTGTCCCCTTCTTCTCACTGTAAGTGATCCACAATACCCACACTCCACTCTCTCATCTTCTTAGTCTACCTTAGTATATTATTTCTTGTTGTGTAATAAATCATCCTAAAGTTTAGTGGCTTAAAATTACAAACATCAATGAGTGCTTTGGAATCAATTGGTCAGCTGGGAGTTCATTGATGTGGGTCAGACTTGGCTGAGTCCACCTGGGTTCACTCATGCCTCTGCGCCGGCTGGTATGTCAGCTGGGGGCTGGCTGCTCTAGGGAGGGCCCCCTACTGGGGTTGAACATTGATTGACTATTGATTAGGGCCGTAGACACGAGCGCAGCAGGGTTGTGTGTGTCCCCATCTGTCATCACCCAGCAGGCTAGCCTGGGCTTGTTCTCAAAATATTTCATAACCAGAAGCATGTCATACTTTTTGAGGCCTAGTCTTGGAACTAGCACACTTTCACTGAATTTGTAGCCTGAATTCAAGGGGATAGGGAAATAGACTGTTCTTCCTAACAGGAGGAGGTATAAGACTACCTAGCCAAGGGCACGGATACAGGGAGGAGTAAGCAAGCGTGTCCATTTTTGCAATCTGCCATACTCCGATTACTTCCAAATAACTTGTCTGATACATTCATATTAAGATATTAATAATGTAATCATGTATACCTTTCCAGGAATATCTGCTTTGGGCAAAAATAAACCTGTGATAAGAATATTTAAAGGAATGGCAGCATAATGCTGTCTTGATGAAGAATTATGTATTTTTTTATTTTGTTGCCTGTGCATTTGGTGTCATAGCCAAGAAATGACTGCCAAATCCTGCCACCATTTTTTTAAATACCCAGACTATTAAAAGAAAAACTTCAGCTGAATTGAATTTAAAGGAGCTTAATTTAGTAACGAATGATTGAATCAGGCAGCCCCCAGAATCACAGCAGATTCAGAGAATCTCCAGGGATGCCTCGTGGTCAGAACAAATTTATAGACAAAAAAACGGAAGTGGCATATAGAAATCAGAAGTGAGATACAGAAACAGCTGAATTGGTTACAGGTTGTCATTTACCTTATTTGAACACAGTTTGAACACTCAGAAGTGTATGACTGGTTGAAGTATGGCTTATGGCATTGGCCAGGACTCAGCTATTGTTACAGGCACATGCTCCTAAGTTCGGGTTTCAGTCTTGTCTACCCACTAAGTTGGGTTGCAGTTCACCCACAAGGACTCAAATGTAGAAGTACAGAGTCCTTCTCAGGCCATATTTAGTTTGCTTTAACACTGTTGACCCTGGGCCAGGGAGCTATTCTGTAGCAGGTGAGTTTTTCCTTACTTCTCCAAGTTAAAGCACACTCTGACGTACTTCACCACCAATTTTGTATTGTTATAAAATACAAGTAATATAAAATTTTACCATTTTAGCTATTTGTAAGTGTACACTTCTGTGGCACTAAGCACATTGTCATTGATGTGCAGCTGTCATCATATCCACCTCCAGAATTTTTTCATCTATCCCAACTTTATATCCATTAAACACAAATTCCCCATTTTTCCCTCCCCTCACTCTGGCAACCACCATTCTACTTTCTATCTTCATGAATTTCCCTCATGTAAGTAGAATCACACAACATTTGTTCTTTTGTGACTGGCTGATTTCACTTAGCATAATGGCCTCAAGGTTGTAGATAAAAGTCATCAAACTCTGTAAAATATTTGAAGACATTTATTCTGAGCCAAATATGAGTGACCAATGGCCTATGGCACAGCTCCAGGAGATTATAAGAACATGTGCCCAAGGTGGTCAGGCCACAGCTTGGTTTTATACATTTTAGGGAGATATAAGACATCAATCCATACACATAAGATGGGCATTGCTTCTGACTGGAAAGGGGGAACAATGGAAGTAGGGGCTTCCAGGTCGTGGGCGAATTCAAGCTTTTCTGATTGGCAATTGGTTGAAAGAGTTATTATCTAAAGACATAGAATCAATAAAAAGGAATATCTGGGTTGTGGAGACCAAGGTTCTATTATGCAGATGAAGCCTCTGGGTAGCAGGCTTCAGAGCTCTCATCAGACCTAAAAAGGTACCTGAGTCTTACTAAATTCTCTCCTGGATCAGGGAAAAGACCTGGAAAAGGATGGAGATTCTCTACAGAATGTAGATTTTCCCCATAAGAGACAGCTTTGCAGGGCCATTTCAAAATATGTAAAAGAAATAGGCCAGGTGTGGTAGCTCACACCTGTAATCCCAGCACTTAGGTAGGCTGAGGTGGGAGGATCATGAGGTCAAGAGATTGAGACCATCCTGGCCAACATGGTGAAACCCTGTCTCTACTAAAAATACGAAAATTAGCCGCTGAGATCATGCCACAGTATTCCAGCCTGGTGACAGAGCAAGACTCCATCTAAAAAAGAAAGAAGGAAAGAAAGAAAGAAAGAAAGAAAGAAAGAAAGAAAGAAAGAAAGAAAGAAAGAAAGAAAGAAAGAAAGAAAGAAAGAAAGAAAGAAAGAAAGGGAGGGAGGGAGGGAGGGAGGGAGGGAGGGAGGGAGGGAGGGAAGGAAGGAAGGAAGGAAGGAAGGAAGGAAGGAAGGAAGGAAGGAAAGAAAGAAGAAAGAAAGAAAGAAAGAAAGAAAGAAAGAAAGAAAGAAAGAAAGAAAGAAAGAAAGAAAGAAAGAAAGAAAGAAAGAAAGAAAGAAAGAAAGAAAGAAAGAAAGAAAGAAAGAAAGAAATGGGGGTAAAATAGTTTGATTCCTTTCAGGGCCTGCTATCTGTCATGCGATGCTATACTAGAGTCAGGCTGGAATTTGGTGTCTTATTGCTATAAAAAGTCTGTTTTGTCAGTCTTCAGATCTTTGTTTTAATGTTAATGCTGGTCAGTTGTGCCCTAATTCTAAAGGAAGGAGGGTATAATGAGGTATGTCCCAACCCCTACTTCCCATCATGGCCTAAATTAGTTTTTCAGGTTAACTTTGGAATGCCTTTGGCCTAGGTGAGGGTCCATCAGTCAGTTGAGGGACTTAGAATTTTATTTTCGGTTTTTAAGGTTCATCCATGTTGTAGTGTATATTGAAATTTCCTTCCTTTTTAAGGCTGAATAATATTCCATCATATGTATATACTCTATGTTGTTTATGCATTCATCCACTGAGGGACACAGGTTTCTTCCACCTTTTGGCTATTATGAATAATGCTGTTATTATTGAATGTAAGTGTACAAATATCTGTTCAAATCCCTGTTTTGAGTTCTTTTGGATATGTACCCAAAAGTGGAATTGCTAGACCATATGGTAATCCAGTGTTTAATTTTTTGAGGAATCTCCATGCCATTTTCCACAGTGGCTGCACCATTTTACATTCCCACCAGCAATGCACAAGTGTTCCAATTTCTCCCCATCTTTGCTAACACTTCTTTTCTTTTTTTTTTTTTAATTATAGCCATCCTAATGGATGTGAAGTAGTGACTCATTGTGGTTTTGATTTGCATTTTCCTAATGATTAGTGATACTGAGCATCTTTTCATGTGTTTATTGGCCATTTGTGTGTCTTCTTGGAGAAACAGCTATTCAAGTCCTTTGCCCATTTTTTAATCAGGATGTTTATTTTTTGTTGTTGAATTGTAGGCATTCTTTAAATATTCTGAATCTCAATCCAGATATATGATTTACAAATATTTTCTCTCATTCCATGGGTTGCCTTTCACTCTGTTGATAGTGCATGTTGATGCAAAAAATTTTTAATCTCAGCCAGGCATGGTGGCTCATGCCTGTAATCCCAGCACTTTGGGAGCTGAGGCAGGCAGATCACTTGAAGTCAGGAATTCAAGACCAGCCTGACCAACATGGCAAAACACCATTTCTACTAAAAATACAAAAATTAGCTGGGTGTGGTGGCATACGCCTGTGGTTCCAGCCACTTGGGAGGCTGAGGCACGAGAATCGCTTGAACCTAGGAGGCAGAGATTGCAGTGAGCCGAGGTCATGCCACTGCACTCCAGCCTGGGTAACAGAGCAAGATTCTGTCTCAAAAAAAAAAAAACACACACACAGTTTTTAATCTTGGTGAAACACAATTTATCTATTTTTTTCAATGCCTATGCTTTGGTGTCATATCCAAGAAATTATTGCCAAATCCTGCCACCAATTTTTAAATACCCAGCCTGAATCCATTTAAACTGTTTAGTGAATGACTTAAAGAATTTTAAAGTGAGTTATTTCTATTCAACAATGTACTTTTATAATTATGGGAGATGTTAATAAATATCCATCCATGGCCAAAGTTTTTTCTCAGTCTTCATTTTCCTGATCAATGCCAAGTACATTAGATGTAAATGGGAAGCATGGAAATAGTACATTGTATTGTACCTCAATTGTTTCCCCATGAGGGATCGTGATCAAAATTATTACCAATTGCCTCTCTTAGGAAAAGAAAATTCTTAACTGATTAAAGACCATGGATATTATATATCAACTATATAATGAGTTTTCAACTTTTTACTTCATTTAAAAAATACTAAATTTCATTTCTAAATACTAAATTTCATGCTATACTTGAGTCAGGCTGGAATTTGGTGTCTTATTGCTACAAAAATCACATATAATAAAGCTCTAAAACTTCAAAGACATTTTGCATTCTGAAAAGGGTTCTTTGTGGTTGCAATGCACATTTGAAATTCAAATAACTTCTTGGAATTTGAAGCTAGCTAGAAGTTACGTACTGTAGAATAAGAGGGAGATGATCCTTTGTATCATTGCTAATTTATACTAATAGAAGATATTATACTTTTGGACCTAGATGGGAGCAACAAATGCATCTTTTGAAATCATTAAATAATACATGAGCTATCCATGATAAACATCTTGGGCAATGTGTAAGAACTTACCTTTTAACTTCTATAGTTCTTGTGTTAGATGATTATATACTTTTTCAAGCAAGTGTTTGTTAAATCTTCAATTTTATATTGCAGTAGATGATGCAGAAGACCCAATAGAAAGAAGCATAAGACTTGGTTCTTTTCCCTCAGAGAATTTGAGCAAACATGATAATATTAAAGAATAAATAAGGGAGGCTTACCATTTAGAATCTGAGAAAGTCAAGGTGGGCCGAGGTGGTCTGAGGAGGTCTCAAGGAGATGGACCTCTGCAGGCCAAGAGGGCGAGGTTTGGTTGGAGTGAGTGAGAGGCGCACCTGCACGACCTAGGAGAGCAGTGACATGAGAAAGTGTCACATCTGGCTGGAGGATAGCACGTGCCACATACCTGAGATAGAGGAAGCACATTAAAAGTAAGTTATGGACAGAGGGCTGGGTGAGGACTAATTGTGGTGAGCTGGTATAATAGTTTATTGTTTGATATAGTAGACTGTAGAGAATCATTGTAGGTTTTTGACCAGGGGAGTAGTAGGAAAATTTAGCCCATCTCCAGTGGAGATCATAGAGCCTTAGAAGTAAAGGGATTTCTGGAAACATCTTATCTAATATCCCATTTTTACTTAGGCCAGAGAAGTGAAATAACTTGCTCAAAAGGTTACCCAGTTAGAAATGAGCAAATCTGTGTCTCAGATTTATCCTTTACCTTGTAGTCCGATTATCTTTCTTTCATATCACAGTCCTCCAAAACCTATTAGAGAAAAGAAAATAAAAAGAAAGGATACATAAGAAGCAGCATCTTGATAGGAAAAAGCCAAATAAATATTTTATTTATATTAGTAAATGAGGCAGGCAAATATCTAGAGAATTCATAGAGGACCAAGTGATTTCTTAAAAATAGTGTCTGAAAAAAGTGAAAAACTAATTCTAATTAAATCATATTAATAGGTATTTATGGTATTAATTGGTTATTCTACATTACTATAAGAATGTGTAATTTTTATCAAACCTACCCTAGCAAATGGGTGCTAAGCTAAAGCTGAATTACTGAACAAATGAATGAATACCTAAATTTGTCTTTTTTCTTCCAGTAAATATCTTACAAGTATTATTTAAGGAAAACATTTTCTTTTACAGATTCACCTTTTTGGAGTTTTGCTGGCCATTTTAGGAAACTTGGTGATCAGCATTTCTCTAAATATTCAGGTAAGAAAAAAGCTTATTTTTCTAGCACTGTAGATTAATCCAGGGACACATTATGACTCTCATGGGCCTTGGAAACTTTTGTCTTTGTGGCTCTTTTCTCCATAAAAATTATAAAAATATATATATTTTATGACCTCATTGGTGTAAAGAGAAATATAATGCAAGCTGGAGTGCCTTCATTTTTCTTCTTCTTCTTCTGATTTTAAAAGAAATTAATTTTGGGGGGTGTGGAGTGGGCTCTGACAGTATTGTAGACCCTAGGTAAGGGGCCTATGGTGTCACTGGTTTGATTTGCAGTACTTTGATTTCTTTCATAGCCTTCACCTCAGGTGGGATATGGATACTTTTTAGAAGCAGTTCATAAAAGTACAGATTATAGGGTTTTTTTCCCCTTTCTTTAAAATGCTCTTAAATATGCCAGTATAGACTAATGGTCTTGAGGAAAGAATGTAGAATACAAAATAGGAACTATAATTGAACATGAATTAGAAACCTGAATAAATTGCTGATTTGATAAATGCAAATTGAAGGAAATATGAATTTTTAACCAAATCAGGAATTAAATAAACCATTTTAAATCATTTAATGAATCAGTTTGAATTAGAATCAAATTGCTGCAGTCTCTAAAACGATTTGAATCAAAATAAACCTGAACATCAAAATATCTCCCAGAATGTTATATGGTAATTCCCTCTTAACCTCAGGGGATAAATTGCAAGACTCCCAGTGGATGTCTGAAACTAGAGCTAATACTGAACCCTATTCAGTATATACTATGTTTTTCCTATACATACATACCTATGATCACATTTAATTTATAACTTAGGCACAGTAAAAGATTAATAACAATAACTAATAATAAAATAGAACAAGTAAGTAAGATAAGGGTTACCTGAACACAAGCACTGTGCTATTGCAACAGCTGATCTGATAACCGAGAGGCCCACTGAATGACTAAGGGACGGGGAGCATCTGTAGCCTGGATACATTGGACAAAGGGAGGATTCACATACCAGGCGGGACAGCAAGAGATTTCATCCTGCTACTCAGAAGAGAATGCAATTTAAAATGTATGAAATGTTTATTTCTGGAATTTTCCATCTAATATTTTCTGACCATGGGTAACTGAAACCACAGAAAATGAATCCGTGGATCGAGGGGTGACCACTATATTTGTTTATACAAATCTTTGCTAGAAAATGACCTAGTATAATTTTCAATAATTCCCCAAAAATGTATTTGTTCTTTAAAAAATACAAAAATAAATTAGTGTTCTTATAAAAAGAATTAAAGGAATACAAAAGAAAAAAAGTGGCATTCCCTTCATAGCTCAGAATGTTTTCTTATTTATCTTCTGATTTACTTTCAGAAATATTCTCACCTTCAGCTGGCACAACAGGAGCACCCAAGGCCATACTTCAAGAGTGTGCTGTGGTGGAGTGGTGTCCTGCTGATGGCCGTGGGAGAGACGGGGAACTTCGCAGCCTATGGATTTGCTCCCATTACTCTGATCGCTCCATTAGGCTGTGTGTCTGTTACAGGTAAGCTGTTGTGTGTTTTGACAAACAGAAACTTAATGAGCAGAAAAATTGGAGAAAAACACACAACTGAAACAACAAATGCACCAAAAAAGAAAGTCTATTGCCTGGTTTCTTAGCACATTAACATGGAACAATTATTCTGCTAATTTCAGCGATCCATTGTCACGCTGTCACATTAACTATAGAAACTTGCAGTTTGTGACTCTAACACTTATCTGTGAAAGCCTGATGCCTGAGTCTTAATAAATTAACAGTGACAGAAAATGTTATACTATGCTTGTAATCATTAATGAGTTACCTAAAAGCATTTGTAATGCAATGTTTTATTCATATGTTAAACTGATAATACCTGTGGTTAGAGTCTTTGATGTCTGGTCTTGACTTCATAGTTTAGTATCTGTTTGACATTAAGAATTAAATATTGGTTATTCTACATTACTATAAGAATGTGTAATTTTACAGTAATGTCACAAATACCTACTTTGAAATTTTATGTAATTTACTAAATACATTTAGAAAACAGAAAATGAGATGTTGTGAAAGACTTTAAAAAAAAAAGAGCAAAAATCACTGCTAAAAAGGAGAACAAATTCTCTAAGCCCTGTTAAAATCAATAAAATCTTTTTGGTTTTACTCTTTATCTGTTGCTATGGAAACAGGATGTTTCTAAATTTGCGTGAATTTAGAAACTTCATTGAAATAGAAACAACTTGATAGTCATTATCTGTTAACAACTAGATCAAGCATATCACATGTTTACATATCCCAATTTAAATGTTCCTCCTAAACAACTATATGATATTCTTAAAGAAAACATCATTTAAACTGAAACAATGCAGATTCAAAGATAATTTTATTTTATTTTGTAAGTCATTTATCTCAATCATTTAAAATATTTTATTTAAAATACTTGGATGAGGTATAACAGAATATTTAGCAAAAAAACACTTACTTTGCTTTCTAGAAATAGCCTACTTAAAAGAGCCATCCTGTTACTACTCTGAAGAGGCACACAATTTATGTAAACATTTACTGTTTTTAACATTCCAATAGAATAAGCAAATTGGGTAAACCTCACTTTCTATTTAGTAAACCACATAACATGTACATAGACATTTTAGACATTTTATGTTTTCAAAATCTAAGAAATAACAGATAAAAGATCTAGTTATATGGTGAACTTGGGATCCCGCCAGACTCTTGCTGTCTTGAAAATATTGTTTTATTCTCCAATAATGACTGTGTTTGTCATGCTGATCTTTAGTTTTGTTCCTTACTTTATGCTGTTTCCATGAAATAGCCAGAGAAAAATGTGTCCGGGCATATTAGATAGATAACTGGGGAAGGCAGGTGGTGAGTGCACCATATGGTATTGAAATTCTCCATTTATCTCACGTCTCCTGGTCCTGGGAAGTCTTTTGCAGGAGTGGGGTATAAGAAAAAGGGTGCTACCCCAGGTGGTTCAGACAAGGGGAAATATTGTTGTAAAGATCAGAGATTTCACAGAAATGAGATATAACCAGACCTCATGGGGCCTGAAGTGAGAATGGGGCAGTTTTCAGGACTTCAGAGTCAGCAGTCGTACCCTTCCTAGACCTCCAGTGAAGCTGCCTGTGAGTCTGCCTATCTTGGCAAGACTTGATCCAAGCTCTCATTAAAAACTGAAAGCTGAAGCTTTCCAAACTTCCACTCAGAAAGAGTGTCCTATTCTCCCAAGTCCCCTGCGAGCCGGTCCACCCACCTTCAAACTCGGAGCCCACTGCCTTGACAGATGGGCTTTTTCTTCATGCTATAGATTATTTTTCTTTGTGTGCTGTTAGCCCCAATTAATGTTTCAGCTTCAGAACATTTTTAGTTACCTCCCTCTCTGTCCATCTGAAATGATTCAAAGACGTGAACTTACAGCCTCAAACACAACTCATTTCCTACTTTACAATCTTTGCACACAGTAATGTATGTTCATAAATAGTATTCCCACAGCAGTCCTGAGCTGGATTTAAGTCATTGTAAAGCTTTGTGGGTGGGTGAGGGACTGCTGGTGATGGAGGATTTTCCCTAGAACAAACCCCTGCTACCCTGAGATTCTTTATAAAGATCCTAGAAACTCTAGAGAATTTGAAGGAAAAGGGAAAGTATAAACCAGATGTGTCTTATGTCTGTGTCTAAAGATGAAGCAGAAAATCCACACTTTTCTATGTTAAAACTTTTTTTTGGTATCATTTCTTGGGAGCTTTAAGAAATCAAATCTCCCATTGAATTTGAATAAAAAATAAGACCTGTTGCAGTGTTGCATGGGAAACTGCAGATTCTTTTCTGATTTTTCTTCTGTCTTTTGTTGCTTTTCTAAGAGAAGGAGACAGAAAGAGAAACTATTAAAATCCAGAACACTTACAATAGTTTTAGCCCTTAAATCCAAGTGTGTTAAGTCCCTTAAGTCTTTTATCTTCCTCCCTCTCCTTAGACAGTCTGGTTCACACCAACACATTCTGCTCCATTTTTCCTTTCCAGAAGTAGGGAGAGACAGTGCAGGTAAACACGTGGACTAGTTTTACTACACTGATGATTGCTAATATGCCAGACCTGCTATTTTGTCTCACATAATCAAAATTCCTGCTCCTTTTGTATACTTTGAGTATAATATGTATTTGTATACTTTGAGTATAATATATTCAATTAAATATTAAATATAAATTAAATATATAATATTTAATATATTTATGTTTAATAAATACAATTTTATTATTGTATTTAACATATTTAATATAATTGTATTATTATACTTAATATAATTATATTGATTATATTTAATATATATTTAATATATTGATTATATTTAATAAGATATTAAATTTTATTTTGTTATATATTTAATATATATTAAATATAGTTCTATATTAATAGATACTATACTAATTGAATATGTATTCAATTAAAGTATGCATGTCATATGATTGACATATATATGTCTGACATATATGCTAGTCACATATAGGACTCATTTGTAAGAAGCACCACAGTTAGCAATATGGGCATTTCAACTTGCCCTCTACCCATGTTTTCCTGCCTTGAAACATCTTTCTTCTGTGATTTTTTCCCCTCTCTCTGTGTGTCCTGCTGTTCCTCACTGACATGCTCAGCTTCAGGCAGCATTTGTCCAACATTAGTTTTACAGGTAGATTCATAGGTGTTCTAAGAAACAAAGAATTCCATAATCAAACAGCATTCTGCAACTTGGGGTTTTAAAGGTGACAGAGGTTTCATTAGTGTAGAGCTTCTTGGGGCCTTAAGACAGGCCCATGCACACTGTGAATCGTGAGAGGCAGATGCAGTACGCCAGGTCTCCAAAACATACTGAGCGCATCTGAGATTCCCTTGATTGTATCTCAAGGCAGTTCTGCAGAAAACCCGTTAGGGAATTCTTAAGGCAAAGCTCACAGGCAGTCACATCGTGCTAGAGACTCAGCCTAAATAACCCGTCTATGCCTCACCGTGAAGACGGCAAAATGGGGAATTATCTCAGTGCACAGGGATGCCCAGGCCTGGGTCCAGCTTTTTGAGAGAGTCAGAACCTTCGTATCCTTGTGTCATCTTTTAATTTTACTTTATTTTTCTCACTGGAAGTCTTTCTCAATGAATAATAGGTCCAAAATCTATTCTGACTAAAACGCGAGTTATACTAGCAGTGTGGTTAATTCTAGATGTGGATTTGTGTAATTCAGAAAGCTTAATTAATGATTTTCAATTTCACCTAGAGGCTAGGTTCAATACTCGCCCTAATAAACCAGGGCAGCAGAAAGGTCAAGAGCTCTAGGACCACACTGCCACGGTTCAAATCTCAGTTCTGCCATTGGCAAGCTCTGTGACCTTGGGCAAATTATTAAAACCAGTTTATGCCTCAGATCCCTAGCCTGTAAAATGGGAGTGAAGTAGTTTCTGTATTAGAGGTCGTTGTGGGGAAGAACTGAGTAAACTCAAACATCTAAGGACAGTGTTGGGTAGATAGTATTTGACATAATGACAACACTGGCTATCATCACTATGATTTGTGATTATTAGTGTGTAGAAAAATAAAATACCTTATTCTTTATAATGGAGCATACTTTCATGCCTCCAAAGATGGCTGATGGTTAAATTCTCTAAAATGGAGAAATAAGTTCAAGAAAGGCTTTTTATTGTTATTATCCACGCAGTGGTTAAATTTATGGAGAGCAGAAAAGTAGGATCCTCACTGCTCATTTTTCATCTAATTAAGTAGCAATTACCTTCAACCCCCTCGCATATTCCCTACCAAAACACAGTGGAAAATAGAAGAATTTCCAAATAACCTACCAAGACGAAATACATTTTGAAAACAAATACGGGAGTTTGTCAGAGGAAATGCTTAGAAAGCTAGATGTGTATGCAGTTTTCCATCTTCGTGCTCTGGTTTCAAAGAGCTTGTGTTCTCTTGTTCATTAACTACATAGAGAGGCTGAATGGCAGATTCCTTTCAGATCAACTGTGATTTGAGGATATGTTTTCTGGGAAACTATTATTATACTAGATATCCAGTACAAAGACATAGGTTAGCTATTCTGTGGAGTTTGTAATAAAATTTCAAACTACTGCTAATCCTTCGTGTCTCAGGTAAACCCTTCCTCAGGAGGCCTTCCCTGGCTTTTAGACTAAGGTAATTAAACAGGCTTATTCTCTGCTCCCTTCACACTCTATGCAGGCCTTCCTCTCATCTGTGTGGTGCCGTTTTGTGAATTAGAAAAAGAGAGCCCTTTCTCAAAATACTTTATTTCTGTCTGTCTGCAAATGATTGTAATACATTAATTTTGTTAGAGCAGGACACTCTGGCAACATCTGTCAGAGAATTGTGTTGAGAAATACACAAATCAACAAGGTGTGAGACGCGGATAGTGCCACCTCAGATGTGGAGACTTTCTGCATTCCAAAACTTACACAGCCTGTCCAACCACACACAGCGACCCTGCCCTATGCTTCCCCTTTGGCACCTCTCAGCATGCTCACAATGACCTGTTTCATGTCCTTCCTCACCATTTAACTGAGACCCAGGGGACTGGTGACTGACTACGTGTCTTGTTGCTTGACATTTGCCCTTCCTGGAAGAGCATGGCACGAGGAAATCACACAATGCAGCCTGCAGAATTGGTTTGAATTTGAATTTTGATAAAACAAGGATAGAATATTCCGTTCTAGGGTATTGGAAGAGATAAATGCTTGCTTAAAAGATTTCAATTTCTAATGAAGCATGGTGGTTAAACAGTTCATTGCAAGAGACTCATGAATATTCATGCTTGTGAACACTCGTAGGGCTATACGCCTGTCCTTTGGGAATTGAGTTCAATTATTTGTGCATCTCCAAAGCGTGGGCTTACATTTAATGTTTTCCTTTTTCTGTTTATCCCCATGACTGTGATCTATGCTATGCCTAAACATTTAAAGATGATTAAAAACAATGAAGTTATCAACAGTCGAAAGAATTGAAGCCACATGGAATTACATAGCTTCATGGCAGACTTCTCTCAGTATAAAATTAACTTGTCTATGGAGCAGCAAGGAAGTGGGATATGGAGGGAGATCGTTGCAGGGGCAAGGAGAGAGGGAGGGAGAAATAGAACATGATGGAAGCACCGGTGACATTTTTCAGTTCTATGCCTCTGAGTATATTGATTAAAAGTAACCAGAAAAGAGTGCAAGAACATATCAGCTTTTTCCAAGTTAAATTCAGGCAATACTTTAGACAAAGTAATAAAGGTAAGAAACTAATATTGAATGAGCATCCACTATGCCAGGTATGAGACACATAAACTCATTACCTCAATCATTGCCCAGCTGAATGGAAATGAGTAATAAATAGATTGACTTTGGGATAAATTATATTAAATTAAGCACTTGAAATTTTGTATGGAAAGATAATAGCAGCTAGCAGCAAGATCTCTGTGGCCCTAGAATAAGTTCCTAAGAGAAGTAGTCGCTCTGTTACTAATTTGTATTAAGGTTGGAGAGCTAACTGCACTAAGAAAATGAGGAGAGCGTGAGTCTGATAAGTCTTTTCCATCTCTAATTTTCCCCAATATGCTGGGTTTTGCTCAAATCAAAATTCATGATGTGGAATACATGTTGTTTTGTGTGTTTCTGTGGTGCTGTTATGAAGCCCTAAACTGAAATGTATCTGTAATCCATTAGACGACGGTCATAGCAGAGCCAGGAAGCCCTGGTGAGGCCTTTTGGAATTCCAAAGAAATCATGTCAAGCAGAAACTTTGGTCTCCAAGATTTTTATTAGAAACAAATGAAAGGAAACATAAACAGACCAATGAGCAAGTGACCCATGGCGTTACCCAAACCTAGATGCTGCGAATTCTCTTTGTCCCTTAGAGCAATGTGCTTAGTGCCAGCCTGGATGAGGTCACCGGAACTCTAAAACCTCACAGGATGCCTGTGATAGTGTCACTTCACATGGACATTGATTTTAATGTTCAAGATATGCAGAAAATATCGCTTTTCTTAGTGGCTTGCTGAGTTATCTGCTTTTGCGTGTTTGTCCAAAAACTGGCCTACATAAAATGTGTGAAACTCTGAAGTTTTAATTTTATGTCCGTTCATACACTCTCAGCAGAAAGCATTCCTGAAGCCTAAACGCTTTATTTGAAACATCTTTTCCACTCATCCTTATTTTTTGAGCATGCCACAAAGTATTTCTAGAGAGGCTGCTAATGGTGAAGTAATACACAATTAAATTTGTAATACAGAATTAATCTAGTCGGTGGTAGTATTTTTACTTTTTTGGAGTCTTTTCAACTTTAATCATTAATGCATGCCAAGAAAAACGTAGAAAAGAAAGGATTATTGTTCTTAATCCAGGTAAGTTCCCTCGTTTGAAATTATGCAAATTGTCTCTGAATGACAGTTCCTTCTTCATTATCTTCAGTAAATGACAATAGCAATTTTTTAATCAACATGAATTACTTGACACTTCTCTTCCTGCCAACATGAATGGTAGAACTTTTCTCTCTGTAAGATGACATTTTTCAAACTGTCATATCCTCAGATATTCAAACCTTAATTCCATGGAATACATTGTAATTGACATACCTCTTTTCCTAAAATTCTACAACTAATGGGGAATGATAATTACATAGCAGTGCCTCAATATGGTTAGAGTTGACTCAGCCTGTAAGCACGCTCAATGTGTCCACGTGTTTGAAGCCTGATTGTGACTGACATGAAAGTGTTTTTGTGGTTTGCTTTTTAGCAGTACAATAAAGTTGCCATTATAAGTGGTCAGAAACCACAAGCCAGATATTTACATGTGAGGCTCTGTTTGTATCATCATTATGTAAATATGTTATTTTCATGTCATGGTTTTTTTTTTTTTGGTAAAAGAGAGTTTTCCTTACTGTTTTATCTTCTACTTTCCTATATTATAAATATACATCATGGTTTCTCCTTATATCACAGAGGTGACACAATAAATTGAATGTCCAGGAAATGAAAATGGATGGAATTTTTATTTGTAGGCTAGATCAGAATTCACAAACTTGCCTGTAGACCAGAGTTGGCCCACGTTTTGACTGGCTCAAACAATGCTTTTAAAGAATACTAATTAATTTCCTATGGGTAAAAATTAGACAATAACACACACAAAAAAGCTGAATTTTTGGCTAAAGAATCAGATTTGGTAGTGCTGGATTTGCAGTTGGCTAAGGCTGATTCAGGAGTGCCACCTTTCACTGATCTTGAATAGTTCACCATGGCCCCACAGCCCCTCACCACCATGGCCAGCACCCCCCATCACTACAGCCCACCCTCTCATCACCACAGCCCACCCCTCATCATTACAGCCTATCCCCATTACTATGCCCACTCCCTCATCACTAGAGCCCACCCCCGCATCATTATAGACTACACCCCATCACCACACCCATCCCACTCATCACCAGAGCCCACCCCCTCATCATTACAGACTACACCCCATCACCACGCCCACCCCCCTCATCACCAGAGCCCACCCCTTCAACATTACAGCCTACCCCCATCACTATGCCCACTCCCTCATCACTAGAGCCCACCCCCTCATCATTACAGACTACACCCCATCACCACACCCACCCCCCTCATCACCAGAGCCCACCCCCTCATCATTACAGCCTACCCCCATCACTATGCCCACTCCCTCATCACTAGATCCCACCCCCTCATCATTACAGACTACACTCCATCACCACGCCTACCCCCCTCATCACCAGAGCCCACCCCTTCATCATTACAGCCTACCCCCATCACTATGCCCACTCCCTCATCACTAGAGCCCACCCCCTCGTCATTACAGACTACACTCCATCACCATGCCCACCCCCCTCATCACCAGAGCCCACCCCCTCATCATTACAGCCTACCCCCATCACTATGCCCACTCCCTCATCACTAGAGCCCACCCCCGCATCATTACAGACTACATCCCATCACCACGCCCACCCCCTCATCACCAGAGCCCACCCCCCATCATTACAGACTACATCCCATCACCACGCCCAGCCCCCTCATCACCAGAGCCCACCCCTTCAACATTACAGACTACACCCCATCACCACACCCACCCCCCTCATTCACCAGAGCCCATCCCTCTTATTACTATGGCCCACCCTCCTTATTTTATTTTATTTTTTTTGTCTTCAGAGGATTACCTTAAAGGCCCTTACAGGCATTTGAGTTTCTAACCTGTCAACCAAATGTTCTTTTTCTCCCCAGCTGAATCAGATAAGAATATCATGTCCGTAATCACATTTGAGTAAGGTAAAATTAATTGATTGTCTTAGCTTTGGGTTACATTTGTCTTTAAGAAGTGATAATGAAGGGTAAAAAAAAACAGAGAGAAACAAAAGTGAACAAAATCATTTAAACAGTTATTGAAATCATTTAAACATACCCTAAACATTTAAACAGTTATTGAACAGTCTTCTGTACCATTAAGCTTTTAATAAAAAATTATTATTTTAGGGGAAGAGAGTTTAAATAAAAAGCACACATATGTCTTAATGTTACATATTTAAAAAGGGAATACCCATTTACCTATTATTCTACAGACACAGGGTTCTAAACTGACATGTAAAAAGCTGCCCTTGAGCTAAATTGCTAACAGAGAAGTGTGGTATTTAACTTCTCATTTACTAATCCTCATTAGTAGCTATTACAGAAGAACCCAAACCAAGTATTTACAACTTTTCTGAATACTCATGCATCAGGTTAATTTATGGTTGGCTTTTTCTCTCTCGTGACCTGCTATGGGTCTTAGAGCATCAAATAACTCTTCCATAATAACAGCTGGTCTTGGACTGAGTCTCATAAACTGAAGGATATCAGAGAGTATGTGAATGAAGGACAAACCAAGAGTTGATTCCTAAGTAAATCAAGACGCACAAGGAAGCACAAAACCAAGACACATACCTCGCTCTGGGACTGGCACCCTCCCCGACATCATTGGAAGGCACCGGAAACTTGCTTGGTCTTTTACCTGAATCCAAATGCCCATGTATAGGTTTCCTTATGTGAACCTTGATCAAAATGAATCTCCATTTTGATTGCCAACCTAAATGAATTTCCATTTTGATTGCCAACCTAAGTGACACTTAATAGCCACAAGGAGAACAGATGACTCACCAGTAGGAATCAGTCCACTGCAATTGCTGCTGAGAAGCTTCCTGACCTTAAAGCATTAGAGCTTCAAGGGCAACTGGATACATTAAATACGTTAGACTCCTCCATGGAGGTACCATTTTGCACCAGAGGAAAGACTAGAAGAAGGTTGTATGTCCTTTCCCCTTATGGATAGTATTCCTGCCGTCTTCCCCCGCCCCACCCCCCATGACTTCTACAGAACCACTCTTTGGATTTTGGCATATTATCTTTTCAAAATTTTTTATTTTTTAATGTAATTTTAAAAATTGTTTTAATTGACAAATAATTTTATATGTTTATGGGGTACAGTGTGGTGTTTTGATAGACATATATGCTGTAAAAATATTACATCAGGCTAATTAACATATTTATCATCTCATCTACTTCTCATTTTGTATGGTTAAAAATATGTAGGCAAAAGACCGGGGGCTGTGGCTCACTCCTGTAATCCTAGCACTTTGGGAGGCCAAGGCGGAAGGATCACAAGGTTACGAGCTCAAAACCAGCCTGGCCAACATAGTGAAACCTCATCTCTACGAAAAATACAAAAATTAGCCGGGCATGGTGGTGGACTCCTATAGTCCCAACTACCTGGGAGGCTGAGGCAGGAGACTCGCTTGAACTTAGGAGGCGGAAGTTGCAGTGAGCCGAGATCGCCAATGCACTCCAGCCTGGGCAAGAGAGCCAGGCTCCGTTTTAAAAATAAATAAATAAATAAAAATTAGGGTGGGTACAGTGGCTTTTGCTGTAATCTCAGCACTTTGGGAGGCCAAAGTAGGAGGATCAGTTGAGCCCAGACGTTTGAGACTAGCCTGGGCAACACAGTGAGACTCTGTGTCTACAAAAAATTGAAAAACTATCCAGGCTAGATTTTAGTACACGGTATTGCCTATAGTCCCAGCTCCTTGGGAGGCTGAGGTGGGAGAATCGTGTGAGCTCAGGAGGTTGAGGCTCCAGTGAGCCATGACTGCGCCACTGCACTCCAGCCTGGGTAACAGAAGGAGACCCTGTCTCAAAAAAAAAGAACTTTTAAAATCTACTATTTTAGGAATTTTGAAATATGTATTACTGTTAACTTGGTCACCATGCTGTGCAATAGACCACTAAAACTTATTCCTCCTGTCTAAATGAAATTTGATAAATTGGTATATTATCAATGGTACATTACCTTTCGCCTTTTATACCATGGTATACCAATGGTATATTACCTTTCACCTTTTATTTTTTTAATGCATTATGGCCATTGTGGTCTAGTGCTTGACTCTGGAGTCACTGCGTGACATTGTGTAATAAACTTAAACTCTCCAAGCCTCAGCTTCTTTACCTGTAAAATGAGCATAACAATGCCAACTATCTCACTGAGATGTTGGGAGGATAGAAAGAGTTAATTATTCCATGTCAAACCCTTAATAAGTAGAATATTCAGCCACCATTATTATGTATAAATTTTCCTGTCATGATCATTGTATCAATATAATTTTCTACCTCCTTCAACATAATAGCATAAAATTTTCAATATCACTATGTAATTTTCCATAATAAATTCTATTAGCTGCATAATATTCTACTGATTATTGCTGAACATTTAGATTATTCCAGTTTTCCACTATGAAAAATAATTTTGTAATTGACACCTTTAGGCTTGAGACTCTCAGTTTTTTGGAATGCTTCCTTAGAACAGTTCACAGTTGCAGAATTACTAGGTCAAAGAATTTGAACTGTTTGATGCTGTTGATAGATATTGTAAAATCACTCATCAGAAAGTTTGCATCAATTTACAATGACACTAGCAATGTGAGGGCGTACTGACTTTACTTCTTCCCTGTCAATACTCAGCCTTAAAATTGCATGTGGAAAAGAGCACCTGGCTCTAAATTATCTTTATTACTGATGATTTGGACTTTCCCGTATGTGTTTGTCTGCTCTCATTTTTTAATTCCTTGTGTTCCTGCCCATTCATTTATCCACCGGGGTTGTGTTTCTTTGCCTACTGGTGGGTATACCTGTTCACACGTATCATCACTAAGTAAAGGAAAGATGCTGTGTCAAATCTTGGTGCTTTCAGTTATACGTGCACACATAGACCATGGTCATCTTGGAAAACAGAGGACCTGTCTCTTTTCCCTCAAATACTGAAAGCCACCTGGGAAAACACAAAGAGCACAGCTTGATCCATGCACTCTTATTTCTAATAACTGACTATTTATAAAATGTTCAAGCAAGGAGAATAATTAGAAAGGATGAAGCACAAATGCTTCCTTTCACTGGTTGAGGAAATAAAACTGAGGCTAGCGTGTTAACATGTGCTGTATTCCATAGCTGGTTCTGGAAAGAGCAACACTCAAACCCAGGTGTTCTACACCCCAGCCCAGCACCCAGCCACCTAGGCAGTGTTGTGGAACTTCAGTTCTTCAATAGGACCTTCTTCTTTTCACCTGGAGTGATACTCTGAGTAACAAAACAGTAGGGAAGTCTTTTTGGCTAATTCCTGTCCGTATTCCACTTCCCAGCATCCTCGTGAATCAGCCTCAGCCTTTCCAACTGAGCATTTCCTTAAGGATAATGAAATAAGAATGAGTTGAAGACAGCTCAGCTCAGATTAGACCGCCTTTTGCAAATTTTGTATATCGGCCCCAAGATAAGATGATTCTTGGGTAACTGCAATGGCCATCAATTGTTGATAAGCTTATGGGGAAAGGGTGTCACATTTTATAAACATTTCCCACCTGCCAAGAATAACAGTTCACTGACTATGGGCAGTGAGTTTTGACTGGGAAAATAGCCTGTCTGAAGCAGGGACATTTTATTAACCTGCTAGGACTACTATGTGCTTAGGAGAGCTCGCATCTTCCTCCTGGTTTTTCTTACATCAATTTTCCCCCCTGAAAAGGTACTTTTTAATAAAGCACCGAGATCAGTGAGCACTCTCTGTAAACCAGTGTCTTCTGAAGGCCAGAGGGAAAAGCATTCATGAGTCTCTGCCCAAACATGTCTCAAACCAAAAATGCACACACAATTGATTGCTTAAGTAAATATCCAGTCATAACTATAGTTTCACCATAGCTAGTACAAATCTGTTTAATTTTGTACTAGCTATGGTGAAACTATAGTTATGACTGGATATTTACCTAAGCAATCAATTGTGTGTTCTGTTTTCATGCTTTTTAAATGATTAATCTTGAAATGCTCTATTTTCGAATATTAAATTTTACTATAGGAATAAAAGTATAATAGAGTTCCCCCTTTTCTAGGTGTTCATTAGGCAATGGTTATTGTTATAGCAACTACTAAAAAGTGTTGAACTTGACAGACCTCTGATTACAAACATATATGAGAGTACTTCAGTTTACATTTTTCTCATTTGAAAAATTTACTACTCTACTTAAAAGTCATGTTATTAGCTATTGCTCAATACTGCCTTTTTGCTCAGCACAGCTCTCATTTTAGCATGTTTTGCAAGATAAATGAGTTGAAAGTAAATGTATCTTAATAGAATGTTCTTTTTTATTGCCTTTTTTACTAGATAAATAAAACTAAAATATCTTTTTGTTCTATTACCTAAAAATTTTGTAGAAAATCTCATGTTCTCTTAAAACAGAAAAAAAAAATATATTATTAGCTGAATATGGAAGTGCATTAGACTTCTATTATCTTTCAGAAAGGAAGAGTAGCATATTTATGTTTCATAAAATTCTGACAATTATTTTATAGCAATTGATATAATTTGATACAAGTAGTGTACTTCCAGTTTTTTGTTACCAATTATGTCCTTTTTGCTGTTAGCAATGAAATTATTTCCCATATAACATTTTCCCCTCTTCCTTCTGAAAGTAAATGTATTAAGAAACTGTGGCTTAGCAACAAGAAAAGTAAAATGATGTTTTCTTACTTCAAGGGAGCCAATGGGGTATAGTGTACTAGAAAGAGCTCTGGACTGAGAGTAAGGAAATATGGGTGCCTGTTCCAGCTCTGCTGTAATGTAAATGTGTTTTAAATGGATGGCTCAGTGAATAGACAAACAAATTCTTTGGACCTCAGTTTCCCAATTTCAAGTTTAGAACCTGGAGTGGATTATGTCTATGTCTCCTACTAGCTTAAAATCTCCTCATTCCATGTAAGCAATGTTTCCCTTCTTACTATAATCCTTTGTTGTGAAATGGTCACCTCAAGGATTGTTAGAATGGAACACATTTGGGATGTGTTAACGCAGCAACACTTCACCTATTTTTATTGCTAATCTATCTCCTACTTAGAAACGTCCCTTACTTAATTACACAGGAAGTCTGGGATTGGAGGGTGGGGTAGGGGTTCAGGTTTTTAATACCTTTTCTCATGCTCTACCATGTGAAATTAGTTTCCCTGGATTATTTTGGTTCAAATCTGAAATAGAAAATTTGCATACATTTTTATACCTATCCCAAATTCATTTCTTAATTTAATGAGCCATGTAGTCATGCATTAGTTTATCTACAGAAAATCTTGCTTTAATGTTTTGAAACCACAACACTCAAACTCATGCCTGATGAGCATTTCCCAGGCCTGGTTTACTCTGTGTGAAGCTTCCTTTCCTATAAGTAACCTGCCCAGGAAAAGTTTTGAAGGACAAAGATCAACCAGAATGAGAAAAAGCTAAGTTGAGACAAAAAAAAAAAAAAACCCAACAGAGACAAATAGCATCCCATCTTATCCCGCATGAGGGTTTCTGGTGTGGACTTATTTTGTTTTCAATAAACTGCCAAAATATCAGATATAGTCACATTCAAATTTAACCACACCATCTGTTTAATGGATTATTATACCATTAAAATTATGTCTATGAAGAATTCTTGATGACATGGCAAATTGTAATGTGTTGACTGAGGAAACTGAGAAAATAAATTTGCCACTAAAGTTTGATCTCAACTGAAGAGAAATAAAAACACCAATATATTAACGGCAATTTTCTTTACAGGATGATATTATTTTATGATCATTTTCTTTCCTGTACTTTTGCTTTTAAAAAACAAACAGCAAATCGTTTTTGTTAAAAATTTACAGCATATATTATGTTGCATATTTTTTTGTATTATTACAATTTTGGATTTTCCCATGCCTATACTCATAGAGAAATGGCCCCATAAGAGGAACAACTCAGAGAGGTTCAGTTTAACCCTGATACCTGAGGTGACAGTAGCAGACCGTGGATCGACTGTATGGGAGAGAGTCCAGTAGTGTCACTAATGGGAAGGAGAACAGCTGCAAGGCTGAGATCCCATACTCTCTCATTTCATTTAATGAGCATTTATTGAACACTGTTTATGTGCTAGATACAGCTACTCACTGGAGCTCTTAGAAGAATAAGAAGACATATCTGAGATTAAAAGGAACTGATGGTCTTTCAGGGGAAGACAGGCATATAAATCTAGGTGTGGTGAAAAAGCTATATACAGGGGTCATCAGAGCATATGGGTGGGGTGATCAGCTCAGCCCAGGGAATCCAGAAGTGACACTTGAGTCTAGAGCTAGTCACAAGGACAGGGGCAGAGCTGGACATGTATAAGCCATTGAACATGAAACTGCACGGTGGATTCTGGGAATTATAATTACTTCAGTAAGGGTGGACTACAGATTATCAAAGAAATAAAGACAAATGTGACCAAAGCATCAGAAGCAAAATCATAGCTCTTTGAGTGTTCAGCTTGGTAGTGTGACCTTTGTCCTGTAGACCAGCCACTTAGGGGTTGAAAGCAGTGTATTTACATCAGATTTGCATTTTAGAGTGATTACTCTGGTGGTGGTATGGGGAAAGGGGAAAAGGGGGAAATGCGAGGTCAGAGAGAAGCTAATGGTCTAAGCCAGAGGAGAAGCTGCCCTGAGCTTGGGACAGGGCTGGTGATCACAGGAATGAAGATTCGGGAACAGACCTAACAGAGAGGGAAATAAGGCTGGTTGCAGTGGCTCACGCCTGTAATCCCAATACTTTGGGAGGTCGAGGCAGGAGGATCACTTGAGCCCAGGAGTTTGATGCCAGCCTGGGCAACATAGTGAGACCCCATTTCTACAAAAAAAAATTTTTAATTGGCTGGGAGGGTGGCGTAAGCCTGTGGATCGTTTGAGCCTAGGAGTGCAATGTTGCAGTGAGTTATGATCTTGCCACTGCACTCCAGCCTGGGCAAAAGAACAAAATCCTGTCTCAAAAAAAAAGAAAAAAATAGAGAGTGGACTACAGACTTTGACCCAGTGACCTGTTGGATGTGGATCGTCAAATAGAAAAGAAATAGGAGAAGTCCTGGGATTCTGGTGTTAGTAAGTAGATACAGGAATTGTCAGAACAGGAATTATGGGAGGAAATGCTGGGAAATCATGAGTTTCAGTTTAGCACATATTTAAAGTTCTTCCTGTCCTTTCTTTCTTTTTTTTTTTTTTTTTTTTTTTTTTTTTTTTTGAGACAGGATCTCCTTCTGTCACTGAGGCTGCAGTGCAGTGGTGCCATCATGGCTCACTACAGCCTCAACCTCCCAGGCTCAAGAAATCCACTCACCTTAGCCTCCCCAGTAGCTGGGACTACAGGCCCATGCCATCATGCCTGGCTAATTTTTTGTATTTTAAGTAGAGATGGGGTGTTTCACTATGTTGCCCTGGCTTATCTTGAACTCCTGGACTCAAGTGATCCTCCCAAAGTGCTGAGCCTTACAGGCGTGAGGCACTGCACCCTGCCCCATCCTTCTTTCTTTCCTTCCTTTCTATCTCTTCCTGTCTTTCTACCCCTTCCTGCTCTGCCTTTCTTCTTTCTTTCCATTCGTTTGTTCTGTCATTTAGTAAACCTTTATTAAGCCCTCACAATATACAAGACACATCCGTTGTAAACCACACCAATTTTCACATATCCTCAGCCACAGGGGGAAGAAAGGCCTTTTTATAGCCACAACTGCTGAATGTCTCTGATCAGGACATAGCTCATCAGGCGTAAGACACAAATTGCTTAACTTCTTTCGAAAGGCATTGCGTAATAGACACTTTTATATTGGAACTACCACTAATGGCCATTTTCTTTCTAGGTAGTGCCATTATTTCTGTTACATTTCTGAAAGACAATTTGAGAGCCTCAGATTTACTAGGTAAGTAATTATTTAATTCATGTAATTGCAGCGTTGCTTGATCAGGAAATAAATAATACTATCCGTAAAAAGTATGTGCAATAAAAACTGGAAACAAATTACTGAAATGGGTGTAAGTCTCATTTAGAGACAAGCATTATTCTGTCTTGGAGCTGCCATCTCTTCTCACATGAAATACTTCCATTTCTATTGTGACCACTGCTAAATGTGATCAATTTTTGCTATAGCAAATTATTAATTAATAATTATAATGAATTATTATAAAATAATTGATAATGGATTATTATATTAATCAATTGAGTGGATTATATTATTATAATGCATTGAATTATAATTTCATGTCATTTTATTATTATAATAACCCATTAAAATACAAATACTTTAGGCACTTTAAATAAAACAATGCCTCCCCTCTTCCAGGGAGATCATATTTTTTTTAAAATTTGAGCTCTAAATGTGACACTAGTGTTGGTATGTTGAGCATTTGTATATTTTATAATGGGTCTTTATAATAATATTAATGTTATAAAATTGTATGAACAAAATAAAATTCAATGAAAACATCTGTGTTACCTAATAGACTACCACACTCCAAAGGATATATTTGTTATGTTGTTACAAGAAAGTATTGCATAAAAATGAAAACCACAAAAAATTTGCTGCACCAACTAACTACAATTTATATTTGGCTTTTCCCAAAAGTAGCACAGAACATTGTTCTTAAATATTTTATTTGGACATATAGTTATTAATGGAAAATGACAGTAGCCTTCTTGGCTGTAAGAAACATTTCTGATGTATGGCAAAGCCATCATTTATGTATTGCATTTTCCAGCTATTGTTGGACATATCATTGGTGAGAAGAATTATAGAGAATCATATTTTCTTCTGTGACACAATCCTGTTTGAATTGCTGCTGACATATGATAATGAATACAAATACTTTAGGCACTTTAAATAAAACAATGCCTCCCCTCTTCCAGGGAGATCATATTTTTTAAAATTTTGAGCTCTAAATGTGACACCAGTGTTGGTATGTTGAGCATTTGTTTTCCCTGATCATGTTTCCCTTGAGCATAATGTCTTGAAAATGTTTTCTCTTTTTCTTTTCCTCCTTGGTTTGATTCTGCTAGCAGAGTTTTTAGTCAACATTGTCAAATTCTTCATGGTTAAATGTTTTTCTAAATGCATTCATATGTGGATTCTATCTCTCCCAACATACTATTTTTCTATACCCTTTTTAATATAATGTGGTTTGTAGAATCATTTGGGGAAGATGTATGGACTCAGAAATAAGAATGGCCAATGCCTGATGCAGTGGCTGATGCCTATAATCCCAGCACTTTGGGAGACCGAGGCAAATGGATTGCTTGAGTCCAGGAGTTCAAGACCAGCTTGGGCAACATGGCAAAACCCCATCTCTACTATATATATCTATATATCTATATATATAGATATAAAATAGCCAGGTGTGGTGGCATGCACCTGTAGTCGCAGCTACTTGGGAGGCTGAGGCAGGAGGATCACCTGAGCCTGGGAGGACAAGGCTGCAGTGAACCAAGATTGCACCACTGCACTCCAGCCTGGGCAACCTGAGTGAGACCCTATCTCAAAAAGAAAAAAAAAATGGTAATGACCATCGATGCTAGAAAGAAACTGCATCAACTAATGAGCAAAATAACCAGCTAACATCACAATGACAGGATCAAATTCACACATAACAATATTAACCTTAAATGTAAAAGGGCTAAATGCACCAATTAAAAGACACAGACTGGCAAATTGGATAAAGAATCAAGACCCATCAGTGTACTGTATTCAGGAGACCCATCTCACATGCAGAGACACACATAGGCTCAAAATAAACGGTTGGAGAAAGATCTACCAAGAAAATGGAAAACAAAAAAAGGCAGGGGTTGCAATCCTAGTCTCTAATAAAACAGACTCTAAATGAACAAAGATCAAAAGAGACAAAGAAGGCCATGGTAAAGGGTAAAGGGATCAATTCAACAAGAAGAGCTAACTATCCTAAATATATATGCACCCAATACAGGAGCACCCAGATTCATAAAGCAAGTCCTTAGAGACCTACAAAGAGACTTAGACTCCCAAACAGTAATAATGGGAGACTTTAGCACCCCACTGTCAACATTAGACAGATAAATGAGACAGAAAGTTAACAAGGATATCCAGGACTTGAACTCAGCTCTGCACCAAGCAGACCTAATAGACATCTACAGAATTCTCCACCCCAAATCAACAGAATATATATTCTTCTCAGCACCACATAGCACTTATACCAAAATTGACCACATAGTTAGAAGTAAAGCACCCTCAGCAAATGTAAAAGAACAGAAATTATAACAAAGTGTCTCTCAGACCACAGCGCAATCAAACTAGAACTCAGGATTAAGAAATTCACTCAAAACCACTCAACTACATGGAAAATGAACAGCCTGCTCCTGAATGACTACTGGGTACATAACGAAATGAAGGCAGAAATAAAGATGTTCTTTGAAACCAATGAGAACAAAGATACAACATACCAGAATCTCTGGGATACATTTAAAGCAGTGTGGAGAGGGAAATTTATAGCACTAAATGCCCACGAGAGAAAGCAGGAAAGATCTAAAACTGACACCCTAACATCACAATTAAAAGAACTAGAGAAGTAAGAGCAAACACATTCAAAATCTAGCAGAAGGCAAGAAATAACTAAAATCAGAGCAGAACTGAAGGAGATAGAGACATAAAAAACCCTTCAAGAATCAATGAATCCAGGAGCTGGTTTTTTGAAAAGATCAACAAAATTGATAGACCACTAGCAAGACTAATAAAGAAGAAGAATCAAATAGACACAATAAAAAATGATAAAGGGGATATCACCACCGACCCCACAGAAATACAAACTACCATCAGAGAATACTATAAACATACTATAAACACCTCTACGCAAAGAAACTAGAAAACCTAGAGGAAATGGATAAATTCCTGGACACATACACTCTCCCAAGACTAAACCAGGAAGAAGTTGAATCCCTGAATAGACCAATAACAGGCTCTGAAATTGAGGCAATAATTAACAGCCTACCAACCAAAAAAAGTCCAGGACCAGACGGATTCACAGCCGAATTCTACAGAGGTACAAGGAGGAGCTGGTACCATTCCTTCTGAAACTATTCCAATCAACAGAAAAAGAGGGAATCCTCCCTAACTCATTTTATGAGGCCAGCATCATCCTGATACCAAAGCCTGGCAGAGATACAACAAAAAAAGAGAATTTGAGACCAATATCCTTGATGAACATTGAAGGAAAAATCCTCAATAAAATACTGGCAAACTGAATCCAGCAGCACATCAAAAAGCTTATCCACCATGATCAAGTGGGCTTCATCCCTGGGATGCAAGGCTGGTTCAACATACGCAAATCAATAAATGTAATCCAGCATATGAACAGAACCAAAGACAAAAACCACGTGATTATCTCAATAGATGCAGAAAATGCCTCTGACAAAATTCAACAGCCCTTCATGCTAAAAACTCTCAATAAATTCAGTATTGATGGAACGTATCTCAAAATAATAAGAGCTATTTATGACAAACCCATAGCCAATATCATACTGAATGGGCAAAAACTGGAAGCATTCCCTTTGAAAACTGGCACAAGACAAGGATGCCCTCTCTCACCACTCCTATTCAACATAGTGTTGGAAGTTCTGGCCAGGGCAATCAGGCAGGAGAAAGAAATAAAGGGTATTCAATTAGGAAAAGAGGAAGTCAAATTGTCCCTGTTTGCAGATGACATGATTGTATACTTAGAAAACCCCATCATCTCAGCCCAAAATCTCCTTAAGCTGATAAGCAACTTCAGCAAAGTCTCAGGATACAAAATCAATGTGCAAAAATCACAAGCATTCTTATACACCAATAACAGACAAACAGAGAGTCAAATCATGAGTAAACTCCCATTCACATTGCTCCAAAGAGAATAAAATACCTAGGAATCCAACTTACAAGGGCCTCTTCAAGAAGAACTACAAACCACTGCTCAACGAAATAAAAGAGGATACAAACAAATAAAAGAGCATTCCATGCTCATGGATAGGAAAAATCAATATCGTGAAAATGGCCATACTGCCCAAGGTAATTTATAGATTCAATGCCATCACCATCAAGCTACCATTGACTTTCTTCACAGGATTGGAAAAAATGACTTTAAAGTTCATATGGAACCAAAAAAGAGCCCGCATTGCCAAGACAATCCTAAGCCAAAAGAACAAAGCTGGAGGCATCATGCTACCTGACTTCGAACTATACTACAAGGCTACAGTAACCAAAACAGCATGGTACTGGTACCAAAACAGAGATATAGACCAATGGAACAGAACAGAGTCCTTAGAAATAATACCACACATCTACAACCATCTGATCTTTGACAAACCTGGCAAAAACAAGAAATGGGGAAAAGATTCCCTATTTAATAAATGGTGCTGGGAAAACTGGGTAGCCATATGTAGAAAGCTGAAACTGGATCCCTTCTTTACACCTTATACAAAAATTAATGGTTTTAGGTCTAACTTAAATGTTAGACCTAAAACCATAAAAACCCTAGAAGAAAACCTAGACAATACCATTCAGGACATAGGCATGGGCAAGGACTTCATGTATAAAGCACCAAAAGCAACGGCAACAAAAGCCAAAATTGACAAATGGGATCTAATTAAACTAAAGAGCTTCTGCACAGCAAAAGAAACTACCATCAGAGTGAACAGGCAACCTACAGAATGGGACAAAATTTTTGCAATCTACTCATCTGATGAAGGGCTAATATCCAGAACCTACAAAGAACTCAATCAAATTTACAAGAAAAAAACAAACAACCCCATCAAAAAGTGGGCAAAGGATATGAACAGACACTTCTCAAAAGAAGACATTTATGCAGCCAACAGACACATGAAAAAATGCTCATCATCACTGGCCATCAGAGAAATGCAAATCAAAACCACAATGAGATACCATCTCACACCAGTTAGAATGGTGATCATTAAAAAGTCAGGAAACAACAGGTGCTGGAGAGGATGTGGAGAAATAGGAACACTTTTACACTGTTGGTGGGACTGTAAACTAGTTCAATCATTGTGGAAGACAGTGTGGCGATTCCTCAAGGATCTAGAACTAGAAATACCATTTGATCCAGCCATCCCATTACTGGATATATACCCAAAGGATTATAAATCATGTGCTATAAAGGCACTTGCACATGTATGTTTATTATGGCACTATTCACAATAGCAAAGACTTGGAACCAACCCAAATATACCTCAGTTATAGACTGGATTAAGAAAATGTGGCACATATACACCATGGACTACTATGCAGCCATACAAAAGGATGAGCTCATGTCCTTTGTAGGGACATGGATGCAGCTGGAAACCATCATTCTCAGCAAACTATCACAAGGACAAAAAACCAAACACCACATGTTCTCACTTATAGGTGGTAATTGAATAATGAGAACACTTGGACACAGGAAGGGGAATATCACACACCAGGGCCTGTTGTGGGGTGGGGGAAGGAGGGAGGGATAGCATTAGGAGGTATACCTAATGTAAATGACGAGTTAATGGGTGCAGCACACCAACATGGCACATGTATACATATGTAACAAACCTGCACGTTGTGCACATGTACCCTAGAACTTAAAGTATAATAAAAAAAAAAAAAAAGAAAAAGGGTGAAAAAAAATTACCAATACCTGAGTTTTATAAGCTAAAAATTAGTTCCTAGATACATTATTTTTCTCATTTATCAAGTGACTTAAGGGAACTTTCAATCCTTTTATCTAATATCTGTCATCTTTTATAGTTAATGGTTGAATAATGATGAAATTAACCTAAGGTATTTAATGACAGAATGCAGATATAAAGGGGGATTTGCAAACTAATCTTGAATATTAGTGATAAAAAGATGATTAAGACAGAATTCCTGTCCTCAAATAATTTATAGGCCATGATAAAATATATTCATAAATAAGTTTTTTTTAAGTAGAAAAGGATATGTGCCATAATGCCATGAGTCTTTAGTTTAGAAGTGTTTCTGAATCAGCATTGCTGAGATTTTGGGCCAGATCATTCTTCATTGTAGGGGCTGCCCTGTGCACTGTAAGATCTTTAAGATCCCTCCTGACCTTTACCCACTAGATCCCTCTAACATCCTCCCACTCAGTTATGATAACCAAAAATGTCTCCAAACATTCCAAAATGTCCCCTAGGGGACAAAACACTCAGGTTTAGCTCTGTTCTTCTCTAGCTGAGAAGATCAGAGAGAATTTTTTACAGCAGAGATAACATTTGAATTGGTTCTGACAGCTGGGCAGGACAGGCATAGGCTACATCCAATAATTTGAAGGAGGCCATACAGAGGGAATAACATGAGAAATGTTAACAAAGGTACGAAAAGGTAAAGTAAATTTCTATTTCATACTCCACCATAACTCCTGCCTGTAAGGCTTAGGAAAAAAGTAAATGCAAGTTGTAACTATGGAAAGGAAGAAATAAAAATATCAATATGTACAGTTTATTTTATTATATACTTAGAGAACGCATTATCAACTAAACAATAAACCAGCTCTCAACATTAAAGGATCTAAATTAAACTGACTCTCATAACTTCAGATCTGGATTCAACTCTGGCTATCAACTGTATGGGCAACCTAGTATTACTTAACTTCTCTAAGCCTCACTTTTCTGACAAATATATAAGATAGTTTTGAAGATCAAATTAATTAATTCATATATAAGTACTTTGAAAAATGCAAAGCTTTGTCAATATAATTGTCATAATTTCTATTACCACTTTCATTGCTGAGAGATTCCTAAGAGGTAATACTAAAAATGCAATATAAGGAAGGGGAAATACACACACACACACACACACACACACACACACACACACACACATCAAGAAAACAAACTAACAAAATAAAACTTTTAAGTAATTATTTTGGATTCTTTGCTAATTCCTCACCTTTTTTTTTTTTCTTTTGAGATAGAGTCTTGCTCTTTTGCCCAGGCTGGTGTGTAGTGGCGTGATCTCAGCTTACTGCAACCTCCACCTCCTGGGTTTAAGCAATTCTCCTGCCTCAGACTCCCAAGTAGCTGGGATTACAGGCACGTGCCACTATGCTCGACTAATTTTTGTATTTTTAGTAGAGACAGGGTTTCACCATGTTATCCAGGCTTGTCTCAAACTCCTGACCTCATGATCCACACACCTCTGCCTCCCAAAGTGCTGGGATTACAGGTGTGAGCTATCGCACCTGGCCTACCTCCTCATCTTTTAAAAGCAGCTAACATTTATTAAACATTTACTCTTGCCAAATACTATGTTAAGTGTTTTGCATGGATTATCTCATTTAAATGTAGGAACAATCCATTTACAGAAGCAAAATCTGATACTTAGAAAGGTTAAGTAACCTGCCCAAGGTCATAACTAGTACATGATGGACCAGTATCCTAAAAATGGCAATCTGGTATAGCTATAGTATAAAGTTAGGGTGAGTCTTTAGTATCAGAAAGCTGTTATGTAACCTTATATAACCTTTCTCTTTTTTCTTTTTTAAGGCTACACTGGAGGAACCTTATGTAACCTTTGCAAAGTTACATAAGCTTTTTAAGCTTCAATTTTCTAATCTTTAAAATAAAGATAATATTATATACCTTACAGGATTAAATGAGTTCATATATGTAAAACTCTTACAACAGAGCCTATCACATAATGTGTTCAATAATATTAGCTATAATTGTCATTATTACTACTACCACCACCCCCCACCACTGTACTCTACTAATTAATCAGAGGAAACCTTGATTAGGACATTTTTGCACACTTTAGGAATCCAGGTAATCTTTCCCACAACTCTGATTGGGTGCTTTGTTTTGTTTTTTCCTACCTAACTTAATGCTTTTGGAGTAGGGCCATGTAACTCATAAGTCACATTTATTTCATACCATAGTTAAACATGACCAATTTTTGCCTTTAATCTAGTGTCCTAGGAATGAAAAAAGGGTTGAGTCACCTATTCTATACCCTTGCCTCCAACAAGTGATATCCTAAGATTATCATTATCTGAGATGTAGCAACCCACTTCATACCTACGGAAGTCCAAGGAAGGACTTTTCCCAACCCCTCTCTCAGAAATGTGTCAAGTCACGTGTATTTGCTCTGAGCCTTTGTTGCTGTTGCCTTGAGAAAATGTAGCTTTTCCTGTTAAAAGCAAAAAAAAAAAAAAAAGCGTCTTTTACTTCACAGGGACTAAAACCAAACAGGGAAAAGAGTAGTTAGTGGTGTGTTTTAAAGATTAACATATGAACATGCTAAAAATTAAATTATCAAAATGTGTAAAGGAAAATCATTTATTTTTCCCTGTTTCAAGCAAATGGAAGTTTGTTTTTCATGATGGAACAAATGAAGATTTGGGGACCATGTGGAAACAAGCTGAACTAATTTATTGCCAAATGTTACTCTGTGACTATGAAGCTTTTCACCACTAGTCTCAAAAAATGACCTCATACGGCTATGTCTGAAAGCAATCGCCAAGTATTATTAAGTCAATGACAGGTTTTGGACTGTGCTCTGATTCTTAGTGGATTAATTATTTTAATGATTATTTTTCCTTTAAAAAGTAAAAGCACCAGATTTCTCTCCCCTTCAATCAGCTCAAAACTATAGAATTTTCTTCTCTCTTCTCCCTTAGACATCAAAAGCACCAAATCATCTGTGAGATCCTAGTTGATGTAAGACCAGATAGAGTCATCATAGAAACAAAAATGACAGTCAACTCATCAGCAATTTCCAGAGACAAGCAATTTGATTATTTCGGGTCACCTAGAAAAGGTTTCCCTAAATAGAATATCACGAGATTAATAGTGAGAGGAGAGCTATTTCCTTCCTTCCATTTCCCACACCAGAAGTCAGCTTGATTTGGAGCCAATATCTAGAACACTAAACTAGCTAAATGCCCCATTGTCTCTGGTTGAGAAGACAGATTGACTGTTATGGTTGCAGAGCTGCCTCAAGAATGGGAGCCTTTCTGATGGACTACTTGAATTCACCACATCACTGAGATTTTCAATCGAGGGCTTCTTCAAGGTTTTGCTACCATAAGCCTGAGGAATCCAGAGAGATTGTACTTATGGGAGGGTATTCCCAAATGGTTTGATGTTAAGGAGTCCAATTTATTCTTTGACTCCTGTTATCCCACAAAAGCAATAACTGGACTCCCACTGACCAGGAGACATATTGCAGGGACCAAAGGAATTAGACTGCAATCTTGGTTGCAGTCAGGTTAGCTGAATAAGAAAAACTCTTAAGGCTCCTAAAAGTCAGGTCAGACCAGATTCCAGAAGTCAGCAAATGGGCAGTTAATATTAAGTAGCATCCAGCTGGAGAGTGGACAAAATTCAAGAAGATTTCAGGTTTTAGTTCAGGGAAAGAGGAGCTTGGGAACCGGGATATCTGTTGTGGAAGAACTGTGCAAGTAGATCTTAGATTCCAAAACTTGCACAGGTGAGGGACTCCACAGGTTAGAGGTGCCAGTGAACAGAAGCTTCAGAAGGAGCCTGATTCTGGGGTGCTTTCCTCCAACCACATTCTTGGTGCACAGGTATCTATAGAAGACTTTTGCAGCAGAACACTAGTAGCCTCCTGAAACAAAGGCATGCTCACAGCTGGATCCAGTTAAATGTCAAGTATTTCCCAAAATATAAAATATTCCCCCAAAACACTACTTCAGTGCAATATAAATGGTCAAATATGTTTAGAAAATATGACAACCATATCCTCCTCTGGGAGATTTACAGTGAATGCTAATACATTAGGATGGGAGAGGTTTTCCAGTAAAAGAATGATTTAAGTTTGTTTAATTCACCTCTTCTCAAATACATTTGCCTTGGGACCTTTTTTGGTGGAGCATCTGTCTTACAAAACTGGTTCCAGGGAATACCAGTTTGGGAATACTCTTCTAAAGGAAATTTAGGGCCAGAAAAATTACCTGAGACCAGTCAAGGACCCCAGGGACCTTTGCCGGGAACAATCAATTTCTTTTATCCCCAGTAAGGATGCTGCATACGGCCTCAGGTTGTGCTCTGTACAGCTCCTAGGGGTGCCACTCATACAGACTTCAATGTAAATGACAGCCCTGAGCTGTCCATTCAGTGGCCTTGATTCTTAAGGCAAATAAGAGGCAGTGGAGTATAATAGTTAAGAAAATAGACCACCTAGGTTCCAATCCCAGCTCTCCTCTTCTTAGCTGGAAAATCCCAAGCAAAATAACTATTTCTTCTGTGGCTCAATTTCCTCTTTTGTCAAATGTAGATGGTAACAGTTTAAGAGTATACATTATATAGTATTCATATTATATGTCATATACTATACAACTTACGTATAGTAAAAGTTGTAATAGTATAATAACACAAAGGTAAATCATTTTCACAGATTTGTTGGAAGCATTAAATTAGTTATGTATAAAGCATTTAGAACTGTGCTTACAAGTATTAGTTATTACTATTATAGTTATCATTATCATCACATTTTAGCATGATGCTGATTATACCATAACGCTCATGTCAGCCATACACATCTATGAACTCAATAATTTTAAGAACAACACCTAAAAATAATTATTACTGGCTGGGCATAGTGGCTCACACATGTAATTCCAGCACTTTAGGAGGCCAAGGTGGGAGGATCACTTGAGACCAGGAGTTCGAGACCAGCCTGGGCAAAATGGCCAGACCCTATCTCTACAAAACTTAAAATTAAAAAAGTAGCCAGTCATGGTGGCACATGCCTGTAGTTCCAGCTACTCAGGAGGCCAAGATGAAAGGATCACTCAAGCCCAGAAATTCGAGGCTGCCGTGAGCTACGATTGCATCACTGTACTCCGGCATGGGCAACAGAGTGAGACTGTATCTCTATTTAAAACAAAAAAGATTACGTTCCCTTGGCATATGCCCTCCCAGTATAACTAGTGTATCTATTATAAAAGGCAGGGATTTGCTTGTTTACCTGTTTTGCACAAATATCAAGTTTATAGGGAGAGGTTTTATTTAATATTTGTACATGTTATCAAGCTAAATCTAAGATTCCCAGCAGACCATTATAGACTTCTAAGTGACTTGAGTTGTATTTGATGAGAAAAATGTATTTGCTGCAGGTTTGGGCATGAGGACAGAGGATGGCATCCCATGCCTGTATTGTGGGTAGCATCTAGCATCTAGACATTGCCTCTTACCTGCAGCTTACCCACAGCTGTCTGGCTGCTGTTTTATGTCCCCTCCAATATCCAGATCTTGGAACTCTATGCACCAGTTTCCTGAGGCTAGCTGTGGGTAGCAAACATAGGACTGCTATTTTTTCCTTCTTCTTTGTTATGTCTATTAGTTATGCCATGTCCTTCTTTCTGTTTTCTTTGAAAACCAACAGCGAGAAGTCTTTGCTAGGCATTCAGAAAACACCAGCCAATTCCTTCCTGCTCATTCCTTCCATTATCAAATTGGGTTATCTCCTTAGAGACAGCCCCAGTGATGGTCCCTGATCATCCCAAGGTTATAATATTAGAGATACAATTTTGGACTAATTTTTAAGCTTAACTCAAATGGCCATTGGCTCATGGCAGGCAGTCAGCATCCTGAGATGGATCTATCCAGGATCCGCTGTCACATCAGGCCTCTCAGTGGGCTTTGAAGCATATTCAGTTCCCTAGACTGGCCTCTTGCAGAGCCAAATTCCTGGGATTTTGCAAGTATGATGACATAATTTGTACCTAGAGATGAGGAAACTGAGTCACAATGGAGTAAATAACTTGCCTAAGCTCTTCCAGGTAGCAAGTAGCAGTGAAATGTGAATTTTGTGAGGGCAGTTTCAGCTTGGATTAGACTCCTGGGATCCAAGTCTTGACCTAAAATGTAACATTTCCCTGGGTGAGGAACATGTTGGTGATACCCTGCTTCCTTTTGGATCTTATATGTCCAGACAAAGGAGATGGAGCAAGATGGCTGAATAGAAGCCTCTACCAATCGTCCTGCCTGTAGGAACACCAAATTTTACAACTATCTAAACACAAAAAAGCACCTTCATAAGAACCAAAACTCAGGTGAGCAATCACAGTACCTGGTGTTAACTTCATATTGCTGAAAGAGGCACTGAAGAGGGTAGGAAGGACAGTCTCGAATCACCAACACCACCTCTCCCACATCCGCCAGCAGTGGCCAAGTGGCACAGAGAATCTGCGCACTTGGAGAAGAAGAGCACAGTGATTATGGGACTTCGCGCTGGAACTCAATGCTGCCAACACTGGCTAGAGCTCAGCTGATGGCCACAGAGGGAGCATTTAGACCAGCTCTATCCAGAGAGGAATCAACCACTCCAGAGGTGTGAACTTGAGTTTTGGCAAGCCTTGCCACCGCAGGCTAACATTTCTCTGGGGTCCTAAATAAACTTGAAAGGCTGCATGGCCACAAGAACTGCAACTCCTAGGCAAGTCCTGGTGCTGTGCTAGGATTAGAACCAGTGGACTCAAGGGGCATATGATCCAGTGAGACAACAGCTGGGAAGCCAAGGGAGTGCAGACGCCACTCCTCCCCCAGCCCCAGGCAGCACAGCTCATAGCTCTGGGAGAGCCTCCTTTCTTCCACTTGAGGAGAGGAGAGAGAATAAAGAGGACTTTGTCTTGCAACTTGGACACCAGCTCAGCCACAGTAGGATAGGGCATCAGGCAAAGTCCTGAGGCCCCCATTCCAGGCTCTAGCTCCTGGATGACATTTCTTGACACACGACACACCCTGGGCCAGAAAAGAAGCCACTGCCTTGAAGGGAAGGACCTAGTCCTGGCAGGATTCATCACCTGCTGACTAAAGAGTATTTGGGCCCTGAATAATCAGCAGTGGCAGCCAGACAGTACTCACCGTGAGCCTTGGGTGAGACTCAGAGATGTATTAGTTTCAGGTGTGGCCCAGCATATTCACAGCTGTGGTGGCTGTGGGGAAGGACTCCTTCTGCTTAAGAAAAGGAGATGAACAAATAAAAAGGATTTTGTCTTGCAGCTTAAGTACCAGCTTGGCCGCAGCGGGGTAGGGTACCAAGAGGGTTCTTGGGGTCCCTGATTCCAGGTCTTGGCTCTTGGATGGCATTTCTAGACCTACCCTGAACCACAGGAGAGCCCACTTCCCTGAAGGGTAGTGCCGGGCCTGGCAGCATTCACCATAAGATGACTGAAGAGCCTTTGGGCCTTATGTGACTATTGGCAGTACCCTGGCAGTACCTGAGGGTGGCGGACAGAGGAAAGACTCCTCTGCCTGGGGAAAGGGGAGGGACAAGCAGAAAGGACTTTGTCTTGTGGTTTTGGTGTCGACCTAGCTGCAGTAGAATAGAACACCAGGTAAATTTCTAAGGTTTCTGACTCCAGGCCTGGCTCCTGGACAGCATCTCCAGACCCACCCGGGGCCTAGAGGAACTTGTCACCCTGAAGGGAAGGATACAAGCCTGGCTGGCTTTGCCACCTGCTGATTGTAGAGCCCTAGGCCCTTGAGCGAACATAGGTGGTAGCCAGGCAGTGGATAGAGCAGGCCTTGAGCAAGATCCAATGCTGTGCTGGCTTCAGGTCTGACCTAGGCAGTCCCAGTGGGAGTGGCCGCAGGGGTGCTTATGTCATTCCACCCCTCGCCCCCAGCTCCAGGCAGTTCAGGACACAGACACACACACACACACACACACACACACACACACACAGAGAGAGATTGTTTGGGAGAAAGTAAGAGAAGAGAACAAGAGTCTCCTCCTGTTAATCCAGATAATTCATCCAGATCTTATGCAAGACCACCAATATGGTACCTCTACAAATATGCAAGAACTACAACATTACTAGGCTTGGAGTGCCCCCTAATGTAGATATGGCCACAGTGACCAAAAACTTAGATCACAACACCCAAGTTCATTAAAATACCCAAAAAGCCTTCCAAAGAAGGAGGGTACAGACATGCCCTGACTGCAAAGACTATAATAAATATCTAATTCCTCAATGCCCAGACACTGACAAACATTCACAAGCATCAGGACCATTCAGGAAAACATGACCTCACCAAACAAACTAAATAAGGCACTAGGGGCCAATCCTGGAGAGGCAGGGTTATGTAATCTTTCAGACAGAGAATTCAAATAGCTGTTTTGAGGAAATTCAAATAAATTCAAGATAACGCAGACAAGGAATTCAGAATCCTATCAGATAATTTTAACAAAGAAATTTTTAAAATTCAAAAGAATCAAGCAGATATTCTGGAGTTGAAAAATGCAACTGACATACCAAAGAATGCATCAGAGTCTCTTAACAGCAGAAATGATCGAGGAGAAGAATTAGTGAGCTTGAAAACAGGCTATTTGAAAATACAGTCAGAGGAGACAAAAAAAAAAAAAGAATAAAAAGGAACGGAACACACTTACAAGGTCTAGAAAACAGCCTCAAAAGAACAAATCTAAGACTTATTGGCCTTAAAGAGGAGGTAGAGGAAGAGAGGATTAGAAAGTTTATACAAAGGGATAATAATAGAGAACTTCTCAAACCTAGAGAAAGACATCAATATTCACATACAAGAAGGTTATAGAACACTGAGCAGATTTAACCCAAAGAAGACTACCCCAAGGCATTTAATCGTCACACTCCCAAAGGTCAAGGATAAAGAATCCTAAAAGCAACAAGAGAAAAGAAACAAATAACATACAAGAGAGCTCTGAGACTTCTGGCAGCAGACTTTTCAGAGGATCTTACATGTCCAGATTACTCCTTTCGGCAAACGGGCCAGCAGAAGGTAAACTGACAAGTTTCCTAAGTCAGAAATCTGTGTCTTTCAAAAGAAGGAATGTATGTAGCTTTACTGAAATAAAAATAACAGGAACTGATATCTCATATCACTTTTAGAAAAACGTAGAATATAAATAAATTTAAAAGGAATTTATTTAAGGAAGTACAAATGACTAACATGAAAAATGTGCATATAACTCATAAAGGGGACAGTAAATCACATAAATATAAATGATGCCAAATAAACCAGCATACAACTGGTGGCAGCTATCCAGAACTGCCTTTGTAATTATTGCAGATAGCTGAAATAAAAATTATTAAGAAGAAAGAATGTGTGACCTGCTGAACTGCCATAAAGTTACTTAGCAGATGCACAGTGATGTGAGGCCCAAATGAAATAATATATGTGAAAGGGACTTAGAAAGTACAATTGCAGCCGGGCATGGTGGCTCACTCCTGTAATCCCAGAACTTTGGGAGGCGGAGGCGGTCAGATCACCTGGGGTCAAGAGTTCGAGACCACCCAGGCCACCATGGTGAATCCCCGTCTCTACTAAAAATACAAAAATTAGCTGGGCATGGTGGCACATGCTTGTAGTCCCAGCTACTCGGGAGGCTGAGATAGGAGAATCACTTGAACCCAGGAGACAGAGGTTGCAGTAAGCTGAGATCACACCACTGCACTCCAGCCTGGGCAACATAGCAAGACTCTGTTTCAAAAAAAAAAGAAGAAAGAAAGAGAGAAGGAAAGAAGGAAGGAAGGAAGGAAGGAAGGAAGGAAGGAAGGAAGGAGAGAAAGAAAGAATAACTGTAAAAGCATCAGCCATTTTATATTTTTTAAAAGTTTTGAAATGCAATGAAATATACCCCATAAATATATACACCTCCTATGTACCCACAAAAATTAAAAATGTTTAAAAAGAAATGCAATGAAGATATACATTGATAGGAACAGTCATGGAAGGCAAATGCAGACGTGGATGTGAAGTAGGGAGGGATATGTCAGGATGTGAAACAGGGACAATATTGGAAAGTTATTCAGTAAGCAATACTACCTCCGCGAGATAGAATACCAGTAGACTTAAAAAGAATGAAGCCACCCTGCATATACTGATGTGAAGTGTCCTCCAAAATGTTCTGAGTAGAAAAAAAAAAGCAAGATACAGAAAAGCTTATATAATATGCAATTATTTATGTAAAAAAAAAAAAAACCTCATGCACACTTATACACACATGCATAAAACATCTCTGAAAAGAAAACCCCAGGAACTGGTGGTGGTAGTGACTTTGAGGAGGAAAACTAGTGAACCATCAGGGTGTATGAGATTTAACTTTTCACCAGTCCGCCTTGTGTATTGTTGGAATTTTGCCATATACATGTGTTGCCTACTCAAAACTAAATTTAAATACAAGAAAGTTAATAGAAACTAGATACTATTAGTAGAGATAAAGAAGTATCTGATGGAGGAACTTAATATAACTAGAAATTTTGATTTCACAAAAGAAACAGAAGTATCTGAGACATTTTAAAGTAGATTAAATGGATTTATGCTACTTTATCATACCAAGTTTAGAAAACAGGTTTTTTTTAATCTCTTCCTCCTAGGGACCTACTTTTGAACAATTATGTAATGTTTTTCCAAAGAAAAGACATGACTGACAAATAATTTTCTCCCAAGTTCTTATATATGGTTTTATCATTTGCTTTTATTACAGTGTTTAATAATGTATATTGTTTTTTGTTTCTAAACTTCTCATTCAAAATAGCTTTAAAGATTGCATATAATCTGTCTTCACAAAGTATTACAGAATAAATCGTTACATTAGAGGAAACTTCCTTGTAGCTTCTACAATACCCTGAATTGCTGTTGTCTAGCTTTTGCGAAAAATCAAATGCTATTTGTTTCCAGGAACTAGAGTTCAAAACCTAAGTCATTTGCATAAGAGGAACAGGAAATTGGTGCCTTCAAATTGTGAGACTTTGTAGACAAACCAAATTGTTTCAGGTTGGAGTCAATGTTGGTTATAAATTATATTCACAATAGCACTGACCTCAGAGATGAAACAAGTTGAATTATGTTTTCAAGTGTGCTATCTAAAATATGCTACTTATATCAGGGTTTTTTTCAGACTGCTAATTATATATAAATAAGCACTTTTCAACATTATTTGGAAGGGCAAGTCCTCCCTTCACCCCTTCTTCGGTGGCCTCACCCCCAACCCCCCTACACACATTCCCTTCTGTCATTTTAAGTAATGCTAAACCGATGGCAGTAACACACTCCTTACATAGGTTTATGACGTGGTTTCTATTTTATTTTATTTTATTTTATTTTATTAAGCTAACCTTGGAATTCTATATTCTAGACTGGATTAATTAAACTCCTATAGCAAAGCCAGTGTTCACCTTCGTTATTGCTGCTAAAAGGAATCCAATAAATGGCAGTGATTAAAGATGCTCATTACCAGAGTTGCAAATTATTAAATCACCTGAGTGTGTTGAAGGCTCCAGGGATGAGTGAGTGTAGAGCAGCTCATCATGTGATGGGTTTCCCTGTCCTCTGGACTGTGCCATCTAGATCTAGACAGATCTAGACTGTCTAGATCTATCATGCACTTACTGGCCCATGAGGAAACGGTCAGCTTAGGATGTGTTTTCACATCTTCATAGCACATATTCTGATCTTCCCGATCACTGGGGAAAGCGTCCCTGAAGAGGCCGGGAGTCATCCAGAACAACAGAGAAAAATTGGAAGTTATGTCCTACCCCATCCATCCCCCAGCTCTATTCCCCTGTAAAGGGAATGCCTTCAGGTGAATGTGAAAGATATGCAGGGATGGTTTGATGAAACGGAGTATAATAGGGAGGGGCGACTGACACTTTTACAAGTAATGCTCAGTCTCTAGGCAATGTCTGTGTCAACAAAAAGCTTTAGGTTGGTTTCAATTTGGTTTTTCTTTTCAATTTTATTTAAAGGTATGACACTGGCATTTGCAGGAACATATTTACTGGTGAACTTTGCTCCAAATATAACTCAGGCAATCTCAGCAAGAACAGTGCAGTATTATTTTGTCGGATGGCAGTTCCTGATCTATGTGGTAAGAATTCTAAATATTTCACTATCCCCAAATCTGTATTATCCAGACCACTGGTACATGCAGATATTAGAGAACATAACCTTTTCCTCACCAGCACTAATATCTTATTAAAATGTAAATGTATTTGACCAACACCAAAGTATTTGAATTACTAAGTCAGCAATAGAAGCACCCTTAGTTTCCCAGATATCCTTTCCTGGAACAATTTCCACATCAATTAATCCAGCAAGTTCCAAAGCAACATGTTTTAGGACAACTCAGAATAAAACAAAACATTCCCTTCCAAGTTGAAGGGACAATACTTGAGGACACATTTTGCTTTACTGAACTTTATTCAAAATAGGGGTTCTCTTCAAAAAAGTCCTCGTTTTTTATGGTTGCATAGTATTCCATGGTAGATATGTGCCACATTTTCTTAATCCAGTCTATCATTGATGGACATTTGGGTTGGTTCCAAGTCTTTGCTATTGTGAATAGTGCCGCAATAAACATATGTGTGCATGTGTCTTTATAGTAGAATGATTTATAATCCTTTGGGTAAATTTCCAGTAATGGGATTGCTTGGTCAAATAGTATTTCTAGTTCTAGATCCTTGAAGAATCGCCACACTGTCTTCCACAATGGTTGAACTAATTTACACTCCCACCAACAGTGTTCCTATTTTTCCACATCCTCTCCAGCATCTATTGTTTCCTGACTTTTTGATGATCACCATTCTAACTGGCGTGAGATGGTATCTCATTGTGGTTTTGATTTGCATTTCTCTAATGACCAGTGATGATGAGCATAAGGGATAGCGTTAGGAGAAATATGTAATGTAGGTGACGGGTTGATGGGTACAGCAAATCACCATGGCATGTGTATACCCACATAACAAAACTGCACATTTGGCACATGTATCCCAAAACATAAAGTATAATAATTTTTTAAAAAACTTGATAGATGTAGACAAACTGCCCTCCAGAATTTCCATATTCATTTATATTCCCATTAGTACTGTCAACCAATACAAAATATTTAAACTTGTATATTTTTCTCTTTTATTATATTTTAAATTTTACATCTTTAATTTTTCCAGTGAAAAAGATTAAAGTGATCTATTAATTTTTTTTAAGTCCTTGTTGAGATCAATGCTACAGATTATCTGAGAGGAGCACACAACAGTACTACAATACCAACAGATGTGTAAAAGAATCAAATGAGGCTGGGCACAGTGGCTCACACCTTTAATCCCAGCACTTTTGGAGGTCGAGGCGGGCAGATCACTTGAGGTCAGGAGTTCGAAACCAGCCTGGCCAACATGGTGAAACCCCCATCTCTACTAAAAATACAAAAATTAGCCGGGAGTGGTAGTACACACCTGTAAACCCAGCTACTTGGGAGGCTGAGGCAGGAGAATCATTTGAACCTGGGAGGCGGAGGTTGCAGTGAGCCAAGATGGTGCCATTGCACTCCAGCCTGGGCGACAAGAGTGAAACTCTGTCTCAAAAAAATAAAAAGAATGAAGTAGAGAAATATGAAGGCGTTAACTGGGTTATCTCGCTTGATGCAGTGGCTGTATCTGTAGGTATAAAGAGAATATGATCAAAAGGGTTGATATGCAACTTGTCACAGAAGTTGGTACAGATTGGGGAATAATAATATTCTAGGAAGGGTAGGTAATAAAAGAAAGCTGGGATAGTCTAGCTGAGCATTTAACCAAGAACTGGTTTGGTAAAATAGTTGTGAAAACAATAAAAAGAATCAGGCTGGGCATGGTGGCCTACGTCTGTAACCCAACAGTTCGAGAAGCCAAGGTGGGAGAATCGCTTGAGCCCAGGTGTTTGAGACCAGTCTGGCAACATGGCAAGACCTCATCTCTACAAATAATTTTAAAAATTAGCCAGGCAGGGTGGTATGCACCTGCAGTCCCAGCTACTGGGAGTTGAGATGAGAGGATCTTGAGCCCAGGAGGTCAAGGGTGCAGTGAGCCGTGATTGCAGCTGTGCACTCCAGCCTGGGTGACAGAGTGAGACCCTGTCTCAAGACAAAGGAAAAAAAAAAAAGAAAAAGAATCAAAGCACACACTATTAGGATTAGAAGTGACCTCAAAAGCTAACTGGTCTAACCTTCTGCCATTAAAACAGATAAAATAGTATGATCCTACTTTATATGCCTAGTATTGAAAAGTGTGACATTGGCATTTACAGGGATGTGTCTACTGATTAAATTTGCTCTAAGTACATGACTGAAGCAGTTCCTAGTGTGTATGACAAGAATTCTATATATCCTACCATTTCTGATATGTACTCTGACCACTAGAACACAAATATCTACAGATCTTTTCACTTTCATTTCCTTTTCTACTCCTTTCTCTTGCTCTACAAAGATACTTAGGTTTCTCTATTTTAAAAAAATTCTCAAACACTACACACCCTTTTAATAAACTGCCCAATTTCACTCCTGCCATTTACTACCAAGAATGTCTTCAAATAATCTACTCTTGCTGGTCCTGTCCACTTCCTCAGCTCCCACTGACTCTTCACTCATTCCAATCTGTGGATGGGTCTGTGGGTCAAAGGAGGTAGGGGGATATTGCCAGTAGAGGGAACAGCAGACAGATACAATAGCACTGCATTATGTGGCTGGAGGGGGCTCACTGGTCAGATTTGTTTATTAGGAGGAGCTTGTAGCCACAGTGTTGATGATTAACAGAAAGGAGAGGCAGCCTTGTTAAGAGGCTGCTGACACAGTTCAAGCAAGAGATGATGGAAGCCTGAATTAATGCGATGGGAATGGGAATGTAGAAAAGGACCAAGTTCTAGAGGCTTTACATTCCCAACAGGAAGGGGACTAGGAGTGACGAATGAGGGTGTAGGAGAAGTCTGGAAAAGTAAATCCCTCTCCATGAATTGCCAAAGGAATTGCTTTTTGGTCCTGATTCTTCTCGAACCTTATGCAGCATTTACTCCCTGGCCCATTATCTTCTAGAACCTCTCTCCTCCTTGCTTCCTCCACATGTTTTCCCTGTTTCTCTTCTTCCTCTCTGACTAATCCACGCCAGACTCTTGAGCACCTCCTCTTCCTCTGCCTCGCTTCTATTGATGCTGCACACTCTTCCAAGGTCTTCTAAAAGAATCCCATTGCCCACCCACCAGCAACCTTTTTAAAGACGTCTTAATCCAGACCTACCTCTCCTTCCCAGGCACCTCCTGGGCTCCAGATCTATATTCTCATCTGTCCACATATTACTCATCCCTGCCTGGGCATCCCATCGTCTCCTCAATTGTAACATATCAAAAAACAAACTATCTTCTCTCCCAGACTCTCTCTTCTCTTCCATGTCAGCTTCCCATACTGGAAACCTAAACTACACATGACTTCTCCTTCACCCTCATTCCTCACTCCTACCCCTGATCCTTTTGGAAATGTAAAGTCTCTTGAACTTGACCCCTTTTTCACATTTCCATTCCTGTTGCATTAATTCAGGCTTCCACCATCTCTTGTTTGAACTGTGTCAGCAGCCTCTTAACAAGGCTGCCTCCCCTGTTGTTCATCATCAACACTGGTACAAGCTCCTCCTAATAAACAAATCTGACCAGTGAGCCCCCTCCAGCCATATAACGCAGTGCTGTTGTACCTGTCTGCCTCCCCTGCCTCCTTTGACCCACAGCCCCATCTCCTTATGACCCCTGAAAACTTACCCTCATGGGCATGGCTCAGATTGGACCTCTTTATCTATTTACCTGCCTGTCTTATTTCAGAAGACCCTGCACTTCTTCAGGACATGAACTTGTACTGGTTGATCAATGAATCAATCAGGCCATCAGTCACAGTGCCCTGCCTATTTAAATCCCTGATCCTCATATGTTATGGCCCCAAAATCCATTTTCATAGGCCTTATTTCTACCCTAGTGCTGTCACTTCCTAGCTCTTCCCTCACCCCTGCCCTCCTTCAGCCTTTAAGATTGGGCTTCCCAAGTCAGATCGCCTTCCTCGGGTCTGTCATACTTTGTGCCAACCCCTCTGCCCCATTTATCTTCCTACTTCTATGCCGCACTCAGTTCTTTAATTATCACAGCTTTTGTCAGTCAATGATAAGCACTAGATCTCTGTGATTTACTTCTGTCTTTTATACTTTACAGAAAATTTCATGATAATCCAGACTTGAAGCCCTACCAACAAATTATTACTCTTCGCCTGCAGGCAAAATAAATTCTTCATCTAGTTAAGAAAAGGGTCACATAGCCTGAAACCAGAAAATTAATGGCATGAGTTAAATCCTTTGTATATTAAAGATGCATCAAGACTTATTTCCTGGAATAAACAGCATTATTTAATGATGCTGTATCTTGTATTGTTTTAACACCAGAGAAAACATTTGAAGAGATCCAAACTACTTTTTATTAAACTGTATATTTCCACAAAAAGTACTGAGATGAGTTGCAGTTTGCCATTTTTCCAAAATCAACTCTTAAAATAAATTTATTCATCCATTTATTCACTCATCCATTAAGTGGTGATTAGACACCAAGTTTAGAGACAGGAATTCCCGTAGCAGGAATTTTACAGTTCTGGGAGAAACCCATATATCTGAAAAATCATATTAAGATAAAGAAAGTATATTTGAAAGTAAATGCCACAGAGAAAAATGTAAATAATTTCAGGTATTTATAACATAGCATAAAATAAACCTTTAATAAAATTACTTTTGAATAACACTGTTGGCATTAGACCCTAAGGGGAATAGATCTATATTATATTCATTTGTAATTTAATCCATTATATAATTGCATCTCTAAAGACTCTAGAAGTGATGTATTTTATACTAAGATTGTGAGCTGAAATTTGGTTTGAATCTGTTAAACACTTAAGTAATATTTAATCCTCAGATATGGCAAATTCTATGCTTTTCTGCAAGCCCTGACTGCAAAGATAATAATTACAGTAATTAAGACTATTCTTTGACATATCATTCATCTAACTCTATGTATTATACCAAGTATAAATAAGAGCACCTGAATTGGCTTTCAGGACTGATCAAATAACTTCTAAAATATTTATAAGCCTGAATACATTTTATATTTCTCACAAAAGGAATTATAATATTGCAGCACCCACTGGCTCACATCAACCCCTTGTTTTGCGTGTTTGCGTGCCCCAGACAGATGTCTGTTTTTCCTTCAAGGCTTACATTAAATGGAAGCCTCACAGGAACAAGGTTCAGTAGCTTTTCCTCTGATCTGGTACAGAAAAGAAAGGAAGGAAGATTTGAGAAGCCCAGTGTATACCAGCCAGAGAAGAATAAAGTGCCCTCCACTCACTCACTGAAACAGCCTCTCCTAGCCTGTCTGCCGCAGACGGACAATCCCGATCCTTGCCAAAAGACAAAGAGAAGTGGGATTTTCAAGGTCAAACTAGGTGAGGAAAATTCTGCATAACATGGCCTGTCTGAGAAATTCATCATCTCTGTTAGCATGTTAAAAGCCAGAAGTCCTGTAAGAATGAGAAAGGTTTGATTTTGTTCGTCCTACATGCCCCAGGCTACTTCGACCATGAGGCCCTTTTCTTGGAAGGACCTTTTGTTGAGTAATACCTATGAGCAAACGTGTTCTGCAAAAACCACGTTAGAAAATGCAGCCCTAATTCTCAATTACTTCATGTTCTTTGGCAGGCTTGGTCATGGCTATTTTGCTCACCCAGATTTTCCAAAAGACTATTCAAATGGAAACCTCTTTTGTGAACATAAAATCCTTCACAAAATAATCTGCACATTGCTCATTTTCTCTCAGACAAAAAAATTAAACCAGCAGATGCTGGGGCCAAGCCTGTCATTTGGTGTCATTCTGTACCTTAGGGTCAGCCTTTCTGGCACGGCTGCGACAAAACCCACCATCAGGTATTAGAAACCTAAGGGAGAAAACTGTATGTTTTTATAGGATATCAATATCTATGGCATGATGTTATTTGCTTTATTGTCTGAATGCAAATAGCACTTGTGCATCCACACAAGAGTCCACCTCTTTGGTAGCAGCAGCCACTCTCTGAGTGGCTGAGCCCTACGTCTAGCTCAGATTACATTCTGCTCTTTACCTGCACACTGGCCCTATACATGGGACACTGTTATCCTCTGCATTTAATGAATGGGGAAGTTGAGGCTGGGGAAGGCCCAGGAACTTGTTGAAGGTCACATAAGTACTAAGTGATAAAGCCAAAACTCAAAACCAGTTTGTTCACTTCTGGGGTGCACATGCCAATACGCCTCACTCAATGCCTCTCTGCAGAATTAATAAACCGACCACCAAGGATCAGATCTTTGTCCAAATATGGCCTTAGAGAGAAACTTTGCAGAGCTCATTTATTTTGGACAGAGAAGCCATATGCTAGGCCATAGGCTATGCGTTTGAGAACTTGGTGAGGCAAGATGAGGTCAAATCGGGCTCAGATATTGGTACTGGCAGTGGGGCATCCAGTGCTAAAATTTTGTCTATCTCTTTTGCCACGCACCCCTTCAGCTGCCAGTGCTCTTTGCATTAGGTTGGTGCAAAAGTAATTGAGGTTTTTCCCATTGAAGGTAGTTATTTTCAGTGGGAAAATTGAAAATTGTCTGTTTTTCCTTCAAGGCTTACATTAAATGGAAGCCTCACAGGTACAAGGCCCAGGAACTTTTTCCTCTGATCTGGCACAGAAAACAAAGGAAGGAAGAATTGCACCAACCCACCAACCTAATAGAAAACCCCTTTGCTATGTAAAGTAACATCTTCACAGCGTCTGGAGATTAGACCAGGGACTCCTATGGGGCCATCATGCTGCCTATCAGAGCTGCATCATTTTGCCCCTCTGAGCCTCAGTTTTCTCACCTGTAAACCGACGACAGCACCTACCTCCTAAGTGATTGTGAGGATTCAATGAATTCGTAACAGGAAGCTCTGGGAACAGTGCACAGGGTGCGGGGGACTCAGTAAGTGCTGTTACTTTTTCTAACCTGTGAGATTGCAATCAATAATGCAGCCCCTTCCTGGGGCACCGCAACCTGCAGAAATCACAGCTTCTTTAATATTGATGTTTTCAGGGAGAAAAAAAAAATGTTGCTAGAAAAAAATCGGCATTAATTCATACTGCTTTAATATTTTATTCCTAGGAGCTGTGTGACTTCTTGCCACAAGGCAGAACCAGGGCAACTATAGTTATTCTGTGAATAATGGGAACTCATGTTTTATTTATCTGAAGCCACAGAGATGGAATTTGCCCATACATGAAAAAAGTCATACATGGTTTCTAGACCTGATAACAAATACCTGCAAAAATTAATAATCAGCATGATAATCGATTTACCTAACAGGCTCTGTGTGTTAACGCAGGAAGAGCTTTCTTTTCTCCCGCAACAAACACAGAGGCCCAAACGCTGCTGTGAACTGTCTATAATTGTCTCATGTGAGAAGTGGAAGCCTGTGGTGGAGGGGAGACCAGGCCCAGAGGGATATTTCTGTTAACATTTGGCGAAATGCACAGAAATTAGGACATCCAATGTTTTGATGGCCATTTTAGGGAAGGCAAAGAGATACAAGTTTAATAGCTTTTGTAGCACTACTCAATTAAATTAAAGGTCTGGCAAATAAGTCCCATAAGAAACAGTTAAAATAATTGGTTTAATTTACCAGGAGAAGAAAAGACAAAGGGATGATTTCATCTTCCGTATTAGATGAAAAGGTTTTTTAATGAGGAAGATAAGGGCCTGCTGTTTCCCATGCCCACAAAGGAATAGAGAAAAAAACAAACCCACAAGCAAATCCTTGAATGGAAACAAATTTAAGTTGATTTAGAGAAGGCGTTGTAGGTAGAATGCATTCCTGTAAATAGTGAAGTCCCTAACTCCTGTGGTTAAAAAAAAAGAGAAAAAAAATTAGTGATGGTACTGTCTGCTGGTAGAAAAGTAAACATTCACACTTACGAATTCAGCCCAAGAATACTATCTCGTCAAAAATAATAGCCTGGGCTGGGCGCGGTGTCTCATGCCTATAATCCCAGCACTTTGGGAAGCCAAGGCGGGTGGATCACTTGAGGTCAGGAGTTCAAGACCAACCTGGCCAACATGGCAAAACCCTGTCTCTACTAAAAATACAAAAATTAGCCAGGTATGGTGGCAGGCACCCATAATCCCAGCTACTTGGGAGGCTGAGGCAAGAGAATCACTTGAACCCAAGAGGCAGAGGTTTAAGTGATCTGAGATCGAGCCATTACACTCTAGCCTGGGCAACAGAGTGAGACTCCATCTCCAAAAAAAAAAAAAAAAGTTAAAACAAAAATAAAACTGAGAACTCAAAATTACACTAAAGTTCTTAAGGACAGGAAAATTTTAGACTTTTAGTCAATTAATATTTATTGAACAGTCACTTTTTCAGACATTAGGTCTTTTTTGGTGACTTATTCATAATAAATTTGAGGTGTGATTTACTCATTAATTCCATCAGTACTCATTGAGTGACCAACTGTGTGCCAGGCACCAGATATTGAGTGGCAAAAAGAGTGGGTAAGATTCCTGTCCTAGGGCTGGCATTCCAGTAGGGAAGACAGACAAGAAACACATAAACATATGAACAAGAAATGATGATGGCAAAATGCTCCACCGCGACCTGAAGCTGGGGGTGTGACAGGATAATGAGTGGCTCCGTTAGATCAGAAGAGTCAGAGAAGAACTCTCAGAGAGGTGGCATTTGACCTGTGAGCTGAGTGACTTGGAGGAGCCATTGTGCAAAGATCAGTGAAAGAGCATTCCAGGCAGAGTGAGCAGTTAGTGCAAAGGCCCACAGGCAGGAGCAATCTGAAGATTGGAAAGAACTAGGAAAAAAAAAAAAGAATTTTTAAAAATTGCCATGAGGCTGGCACAGAGTGGACCATCCAGGAGTGAGTGGTACAAAATGAGGTCCAGGGAGTTGCCTAAAACTTTGTGATCCAGAAGGAAGTTTGGATTTTATTCTAAATGTGGTAGGAAACCACAGGAGGTTTCGGCAAAGGAATGAATGGGTCTAGTTTATATTTTTACTACATGCATCATCCTGGAAGAATGTCACAAATATAATACATGGTGGAGAAAAACAAACGAGTGAAAGCAAGTATGAGTCCACTTGTATAAAGTCCAAACATGCAAAAGTAAACTGGGTACCATTTAGGGACACATAGAAATGCAATAAACTATAAAGAAAGTAAATAATAAACACAAATTTTCAGCATAGTGATTCCTGGGGAGGTTGAAGGAGGAGGGGAGTGCAGCTGGAGAGGGGCACATGAGCAACTTCAGAGGTGTCAGTAGGTTCTGTTTGTTAGTTTGAGTAGAGAATCTGTGAGTGCCTGTCATATTACTCTAAATCCCTTTGATGTGTATCATATATGTTCTCCATGAATAAAATATTTCATTATCCAAATTGTGTTCTTAAATGATTCCTCTGGCTGTGGAATGGCTGGATTATAGAGAGGCAAGAGTAAAATCAGAGATGAGTTAGAAGCAAATGCAGCTGTCTAGAGAGGAAGGCAGGGAGTGAGGGAAAGGGAAGGGTTTGGGGTTTGTGCAACAGGGAGTGTGGGAATGCTACTAACTGGAGGGCAAAGGCCCTGGAGGAACAAGCTGGGAAGGTAGAGAATCAAGTGGGAGGTGTTACCCACATTACTGTGGCGTGTCTATTAAACATGCATGTGGAAATGTCCCATAGATACTTGAGGAAATGAGGCTGAACTCCCAGGGAGGTTAGGACTGGAGATCTAGATTGGGCATCACTGGCGGAGAGGGGTGTTCGAGCTCCGGGTCTGGATGGCCGAGGTGCTTATGCTGCTCTCCTGTGTCGTCCCTAGGAACTTCAGTCACCCTCAACTCTCATATGAGAACTGCTGCAAAAATCAAAATGAGAAGTGTGACATTTTGAAGACTTTGTGTAGAATAACTTACTCTTTTTCATCTTTTTCATTTCTAGATTTTAGAAATATTAATTTTCTGCATTCTCCTATATTTCTACAAAAGAAAAGGAATGAAGCACATGGTGATTCTGCTAACCCTGGTGGCACTTCTAGGTAAAGGCATATTTTGTTTTCTTATTCTTTAATTGAGCTGTGCTGAATCATAAATGAGGTTTGAAGGAAAATACTTAAGCATTCTACTCCTTTCTCATTGTTTATATTTTTCAGCTCTGATCTACAGGAAGAAACTGAGTCTAAATTATAAAAATTATATATTGCCTGTCCATTACTGCAATTGGTTAGATATTTAATTCTTTTAAAAATATATTTAAGGATTTTTTGCTTCTTGATAACTTTATTTGCTCCCTGATAATTTGAAGATATTTTGTTAATATGTAATTGAAAATCTTAAAAGAGAAACAAATTAATGATCCCAATTGAAACTCTTGTGTCAGGAATTGGTTAGCAAGACCTATACTATTAATATTTTCTTTAAAAACTTTGTAATATGACTAATAGGAAATGTAGATGTAAGCAGTATGATTTTCTTAAATACCACATTTCTTGCATTCATTGTTTACCAACCCATTTACTTTGTTTTTCCAGAGGCACCTTGTTAGAGATGAAAATAGTGCTTAGATAAGCCCACTATGTATTTTTTAATGTATCTTCACTCCCTTCTTTTCTGCCTCTTTCTGTCTCTCTGTCCCTGCCCCTTTCTCTCTTTCTCTCTCTCTCTTTCCCCCACCCCTACACACACACACTCTCACTCATATATACCAACACTAGGAGATCTCACTAATCATTTAGGAAATTCCCTTTATAAAAATATATTTGTAAATCTTCCTTCATCTCCTCTTTGCCAGTCAGATGGCCCACGCATCGCGTGCTGTTTGCCATGACTTGGAAGGCCGTACTCCTACCCCTGGGGCAGCATGTAGCCTCCATCGTAATGAGCTGCTGGGTTTTCATGTTCCCATCTCATCAACTAGTTCTCTCCTTTGTGCTAGTAAATTTGTGTTTTTGATAGTTACTTAGAGAAACAAATGTACTCTGTGCTATATTCAGGTATGCTGTAGATCAAGAGAACAGAAAGAGAACTTTATATTTGTTTCTTTCCAAATTACCAAATAGGGAAAACAAAAGCAGACATCTAAGAAACAAAATGTACCTTATATAGGAAAATAATGAAAATGAAGACAACTTTAAATAGGAATGTAAGATAACAGAATTAAGATAATGTGTAGCAGTTATAATAAATGTAAATGGAATACGTTTACCTAGTAAAAAAAAAAAAAAGAAACATTCTCAAATTGGATGTCAGGGAAACTTCCAGATTGATTTTGAAAATGATTCTGAAGTTGGATTCAGCCAATTTGCACTAGTACAGCTGTAAGGGTTATTAAAATAGCAGCCACCATGCTTCCTTCCCCTAAGATCTCCTCCTCTCAACCCCAACCCTGTCATAAGTACTAAGACAGGAGCCCTCCAGCACCCTCTTCCAGCAGTGCCAGGGCCGGCACCCTTTCTGATTGGCCCTTGCAGATGGCAAAGTGTTTTGGCTACATGCATAAATTTTCATCTAAAACAAAATAAATGAGGTTGAAAGTAAAACAAAGCAGGTCATGATATTACCAAATGAAAATTAAGGCAGAAGATATTAAATGAGACAAAAGGGGTAATTTATCCTGACAAAAAGAGCACAATCCACAAAAATATCATACCCAACATGCAACAGAAAATCTGCAGAAAATGCAAAACTACATTAACAGAAATATAAGGCGTTTAGGCGACTTCTCTCAGCTCATGGAAGATAATTAGACAGAAAACCATATAAAGACAGAGGATCTGAATAATTAATTATGAACTGGTACCTGTAATATTGAACTCTAAAGCCTGAAAACAGAGAATAAATTCTCTTTCAAGTGCCTGTGTAACATTTACAAAAGTTGATCCTATAATTGGCCATGAAGAAATCCTTGATAAATTCCAGGAAGTTGAAACAGTACAGACCACATCCTCAGATCACAGTGAAATAAAAACAGAAAAATAATAATAAAAATAGAAACCAGTAAAACCCTACCACCTGGAAATGTTAACACTACCCTTAAACTGCAGCTGTGCAAAGTAGAAACCAAGATTTAATTGCAGCATATTTTTTAATTATTATTAAAACACTTAATATTAAACCTAGAGTTTCTGACTAATGCTGTACTCAGAGAAATTGATTGCTTTAAATGTAAGTCAATTAAGCACTCAACTCAAGAAATTAGAAAAAATACTGAAATAAAACTAAGGAAAGCAGAAATAATTAATTAAAGTTAATTAAAAAGACAAAAATTAATGAAATAGAATAGAGAAAAGTAATGGATTTATAACTAAACACAACAATGTGTTCTTAAAAGACAATAAAATAGGCCAGGCCTGGTGGCTCACGCCTATAATCCCAGAGCCCTGGGAGGCCGAGGCGGGCGGATCACGAGGTCAGGAGATCGAGACCATCCTATTCTGGCTAACACAGTGAAACCCCGTCTCTACTAAAAAATACAAAAAATTAGCCAGGCGTGGTGGCAGGTGCCTGTAGTCCCAGCTAATGGGGAGGCTGAGGCAGGAGAATGGCGTGAACCCGGGAGGCAGAGCTTGCAGTGAGCTGAGATCGCGCCACTGCACTCCAGCCTGGGTGACAGAGCTAGACTCCGTCTCAAAAAAAAAAAAAAAAAAAAGACAGTAAAATAGATCCTCCATCAGAAAAAAAGAAAAACCACAAATACCCCAAAATAGAAACAATAGATATGCATATATATCATTTGAATAAATTGCTTATTTTTTAATGAAAATAACTACGGAGGAAATAAAGGAGTTGTTAAAAAGCTATATCCTAAAAAAGAACCAGGCCTAGAGAGTTCCAAAGGTAATATCTTCAAATCCTTAAGGAATAGATTATTCTGATGTTGTTGCAACTATTTGAGGACATAAGAAGGAAGCTTTTACTTTTAAAAAAACATAATCAGATAAGACTCACCTCCCAAATTGGGAAAAAAATGGGACAAACAAAAAACACTATGAACTGATATCACTGCTAAATATTGATACAAAAATCGAAAAAAAAATCAGCAAATAAACACAGAGCAAATCATACTCAGTGACAAAGTGGTCTTTGTTTTGTTTTGAGACAGAGCCTTGCTCTGTCACCCAGACTGGAGTGTAGTGGCACAATCATAGCTCACTGCAGCTTCAAACTCCCAGGCTCAAGCGATCCTCCTACCTCGGCCGCCTGAGTAGCTGAGACTACAGATGCATGGTATCATGCCTGACTAATTTATTTATTTTTTATTATTTTTGTTTTGGAGAGACAGGGTATCCCCATGTTGCCCAGGCTGGTCTCAAACTCCTAGGCTCAAGTGATTCGCCTGCCTCACCTTGACAAAGTGCTAGGATTGCAGGCATGAGCCACCGCACCTGGCCCAAGTGGTCTTAATAAAACTGATTCTTCTTTGTAACACTTACAACAATTTACACTTACATATTCTACGTATATGTTTATATGCTGTTATGAGCCCCTCTTCCTGGCCAGGTTAGCTACATGAGGACATAGAGCATGTCTATTATTTACAGTATACATTCTTTAAGTAGAATTGAGCACAGTGAGCACACAGTAAACATGTGAATTTAATTAACTATGGGAATGAAAGAGGGATTCTTTAAGAAATTCATTAATATAGTTCATCAAGTTTCATATGCACTCCTAATAAAGAACTTGCTGGTGAAATACCAGAAGTGTTCTCATTACAACAAGAAATGAGAACCAGGATGCTCACTCTGCACCGTGTGCTCATCTTGAATATTGCACAATGAGCATTAGTACCCTTTAAAAAAGTGATTATCAAAGTCATGTTGTATCCATGAGAGGTAGCAAAATACATAATATTGCTTGTGTGATTGATAAAGACTGGAATAAAAAAAAGAAAATAGCAAGTGAGGGTAGTCAGAAGAAAGAAACCTGACTTCTGGTGAGTGGCCCCCTTTGCCAGTGGTGGTGATCATTCTTAAAGGACTCCAGGCCTGGTGCGGTGGCTCAATCTGTAATCCCAGCACTTTGGGAGGCCGTGGCAGGTGGGTCACCTAAGGTCAGGAGTTTGAGACCAGCCTGGCCAACATAGTGAAACCCCAGCTCTACTAAAAATACAAAACTTAGCTGGGTGTGGTGGTGGGCACCTGTAATCCCAGCTACTCAGGAGTCTGAGGCAGGAGAATCATTTGAACCCACGAGGCGGAGGTTGCAGTGAGCTGAGATCGCACCATTGCACTCCAGCCTGGGCCACAAGAGTGAAACTCCATCTCAAAAAAAAAAAAAAGAAAGTACTCCAAAGCCTCTGGGACCGTCAGGAAACTAGGAAGGCCAGGAAGTCCTTCTCTATCCATGGAATGCTTTGGTTATCAGAGATAAATTAATAAATAAAATGTTTATGGCTCTCATAAGGAAACGTTGATGGCAACCTAGGAAAATTTTTGGAAGGAGGTATATTGATGAAAATCTAAGAGGGAATTGAGAGGGCCAAATTTCAAGAACAGGTCAGCACAGGTTAGAAAAAATGGTGTTGTTCTAATGATGAAAGTATATATGGTAATTATTGATAATTAAGAAAATAGAGAAAGATACAAAGAAAAATATGAAAATCTGTGTAACTGAGCACTGTACAACAGAGTGTGGCTGGTACTCTCTGGAAGGCAGTTTGCTAGTATATTTCACAAGCCCTCAAAGTGGCTGTAGTCAGGAATTCCCCTTTAGGTGGTTTTCCTAAGGAAATAGGCAGAGTGATATACAAAGACTTATGTTCGAGAATATTCATCACAGCCACGCTTTTAACACTTAAAAAAAAATACAATCTAAATATCCAAAAATAGGGAATTGCCAAAATAAATTATATATTCATACAAAAGCATTCTTTATGCTTTTGTATGGATATACAATTCATACAAATCCATGCTTTAGAAGAATACTTAATGGCATAGAAAATACTTTAGGTAAAATCTATTTACTTTAGGTAAATAGGTTCCTAAGTGGTATATACTTGGAAAATAAGCTCCTAAGTAGTATATACCTTATGATTCACATGTTGTAACATATTCATACTTATAGATAGGAAAATAACAATATGTCCCAATGTCAAAAATGATTTGGGGTGAGTGCTGAAACTACAAGTGATTTTAATTTTCCTTTCCAGGCTTTTCCACATTTTCCAAAAATTTTTAAATGAATGTGTTTACTTTTGTAGATTTTTTTTAATGAATTTAAAGTTAATTCATTATCCCAGTGCTAGAGATAACCACTGACAATATCTTGATGTAGTTTCTTCTAGTCTTTTTTTCTGTGTTTACCTAAGTACTTTCTGTTTTTAAGTATAATGTTAGAAGAACACTGCATTACAATTCTGTATTTCCACCTATCCTCATCAACTACTCCCCAAAAATACTTAGAAGTACTCAACACCAGCCTAGAAATAACTTACAGGTTAAAATAGTGATTAATCAGTTGACAATTGCGCATGCTTTGAAAATATAATGATTGGCTACAGAAATTGATAGTTTGTTTAGCTATCAATAACAGAGAATTCTAGTTTTGTTTTTGTCTTTATTTAAGTATAATATAAAATCAGATAGTGGTTAAATCAGATGACCTTTAAAGTCCTTTGTAATTCTGAGGTTCTGAGGCTAATGGAACCGTACGTTCAACTCCTTCTCCATTAATTGTCCCTTTGGGAAACCTGGCTGTTCAGACCACAAGATCATAATCACATTGTGCTCTGATTTCAGGCAGTGTTTAGGAGGGAATCAAGGTCCCTCAAGAGCTAACCTACAAACTTAAACCATCAAGTGACACACAGATCTCTATAGCTATTTAAAGTGCCTAGGTTAGCTAAGATGTGACTATTGGCATAATCAATAGGAAATATGTAAAAGAATCAGGTCAAAAGACATCTTAAGATGGAGAGAGACCTGATTGTAAGGGCCTCTTTGTTGAGAACTGGGGTTTATTTTTAGAATTTATTACCTGATCTCCTGTGTCAATTATGGTTTTTGTTTTTTTTTTAAGACGAAGTCTGGCCTTGCTCTGTCGCCCAGGCTGGAGTGCAGTGGCGCGATCTCGGCTCAGTGCAAGCTCCGCCTCCCGGGTTCACGCTATTCTCCTGCCTCACCCTCCAGATTAGCTGTAGTTGGGACTACAGGCGCCTGCCACCATACCCAGCTAATTTTTTGTATTTTTAGTAGAGACGGGATTTCACTATGTTAGCCAGGAGGGTCTCAATCTCCTGACCTGGTGATCCGCCCGCCTCGGCCTCCCAAAGTGCTGGGATTACAGGCGTGAGCCACCGCGCCCGGCCATTTATGATTTTTAACTGAAAGAAAATGCCTAATTTGGAAGTGTGCCCTAGTACCCTTCAAGTTAAAGTATATTTTCAGTTTTTGGAAAACGATATTATGGAAGACTCTTCTTGGCTGGCCACCACTCGCTGTTTTAAATGTATATATATTTCATATATATATATAAAAAATACCTTTTCAAATAAAAGGAGGAAAATTCAGATATATTATGGCCAAGTAGTTCAACAGCAACAAAGGGAGTATTTCTCCTTTGCATTGCCTTTGACTTATAATTTTTTGATTTCATGTAAAAATTATTTTTGAACTTTCAGTGAATTTTAGCTAAATTATGGAATTATTTGCAGCAGTAACTTCAAGAGACATAAGACAGAAAGCATTCTTTTCTTCCTTACAGAAAGATGATGTTGTCGGAAAATGCTCCATTACTCTCATAGTGATATAACCTTATCAAGTTACTTTTTCTTAATGGCTGTTTGGAACCTATGAAAAGTTTGTTCTCATAAGGGATGAGTTCATCTTTAGCATAGAAAATACCTAGTTATTGCTTATGTAAACCTTAAATTGATGGTCCACGCTGAGAAATGAATACTCAACTCTGGTCCTCTTTCCAATTATTGTCATTGTCAAAAATATTTTTAGTGAAACTTCTAGGTGTCTCCTAACAAAAAGGCTTATATATAGACTTAGTACAACTCACTTGATCTTAGCCAAAAGGCTGAGAAGCAATGACTTAGTACAACTCTAAGTAAATTCAAGAAGTGAGTTACATTTCACTTTCTAGTCTTCTCATCTATTTGGTTTTTAAATTTTCAGTATAGCTTAATAGTTATTTTTCTCATTAATGTCACGTGGACAATCTGACTTTTCTTATCTCCTCCCTCCATTGTTTTTGCCTTTCCCATCTACTCGTAATTATAACCTCCACAGCATTCTTTCAACAGTTAGGGCTGGAAAAGAAGCATCTTGCTCCAAAGATTAAAAAAAAAAAAAAGCACACAGTCACACAGCAGAACTTTAGCTGATTTAAGCAAATTTGAAATCCAGCACGGCTCGAGCAATGAGGCCACTGCTTACTACTGTCACATTCCTTCCTACACCTCCCACAACCATGTTCATTCTTAAACCATAATTGGTGTATTTGCTACTCTACCACATAAGCTTAAGATATTTATTTGTTAATTCAATCTCAAATATGTTCTTTGTGTTTTTTGTTTTCTTTTTCAGCCTCATTGACTGTTATTTCAGTAAAGGCCGTCTCAGGCATGATCACTTTTTCTATGACGGATAAAATGCAACTAACTTATCCCATTTTCTATATCATGTTTATCATCATGATAGCATCTTGTGTTTTCCAAGTCAAGTAAGTTAGCTTCTGCATACTCACTAATCTTTCAACATTCCTGTGCTTCTCTGGGCATTAATCTTTATTGACTTCAGATGATAATTAAAATGAGATACAACTGATTTCTAAGGGTGAAGGGCCTGTAGCTTGTCCTCAGTCAATGTGCCTTGCTTCCTCCTTTGCATCCAATAATGAGTTTTTACGAAGCGTTGCCTTCATGTCTTGTGAGTTCTAAAGCGCAGCCTTAATCCAGCTAAGTGCACTTTGATGCTTTCCTGATGCTCTTCTGCTTGTAATTAATATCCGTGGTACACAGGTTGTCATTAGCAATAAATCAAAGGGGCAGGTCCACATCCAGGCTTTCATTCTAAATATAGGACACACATGAACCCTTCACCTTCATTTCTTAGCTCATGCTCACTAATTGCCCAGAGATGGACGAAACCAGACATTTGGCCGGGAGGGAAATCCTTTCCCCAAAATGTTGCATCTTTGGCCAGAATTTCCTTTGTATCCATGGGATTGCGGAATGATTGTTTTATGTTTCTCTTGGGGCCTAATAGTGGTGACATGGAACATTTTTAATTTCTGCTCTTCCCTGCCCCGACCTCCATCAGCTCTGATCCCTTCCCCTCCATCTCTCACACTGGGATTGTGCCTTTGCCTGCTGGGCTTTCTTGAGTTGACCTGAAAGTTTTCTGTTTACCCCAAAATGCTATGCAAAAGCACCATCCCAGATAAGAAATCAGAGCTCAAAATCAGTACAAGAGTGGTTCCTTCTGTAGGTGCGAGAAGTACCATCTAATTGTTATGGACTGAAGATAGGCCCTGTTACAAGGTCTGTGGAGAATTACTGGAGAAACCCAATGTTTTGTCACTGGTTTGTCATCTCCTTATAAGTCTGTGTTTCTAATACTTGTATTTTGCTATTTTTTTCTCTTTCTTCTTCTGAATTAATTGGTACTGCCACAATATCTTTTGGGATTAGTGACATTATCTTCATACCATACTTTGTAAATTTGGCAGGCAGACACAATTGGGGGTAAACTGCATTCTGTCACCCTTGTCTCAATCTCTGCACCCATCACACTGTACAACTGTGGTTCTCAGCCCTGGTTGCCCATTAAAATGAGCTGGGTTTAGTACATATATATGTACATGCATGTATATGACCTGACTTTTGTACATATATGTACCTGCAGGCATATAAGAACATACATGCATTTATGTATACCTACATATGTGTGTGTATACACACACACACACACACACACAGAGATACACACAGGCTCTACCCACAAAGTACTTTTTTCAATTGCTCTAGAGTAGGACCTAAGCATTCGTGCTTTTTAAAAGCACCCCGGTGATAGTACAATTCACTGCTTCAAAAAACAATCTAGTCCCGAGCAGGGCAGCACAGCACAGTTGTGGGAACTGCTTTTGTGTTGGTGGCCAGAATGAGAAGCTGAGCTCCCACATATGCTCTGCAGCTGGAGCACTGAGCATTGTTTTTGAAACATTAAACATTCCTTTACTTCTCCATCTTCTTTCTTGGCACGTGGCATGTCAATGGATAGCTCTACTATTCCCCAGATATGATATTTAACAGATTCTAGGGTCTATCCTAATGAATCAGGCCCAGTGTGATACTGGTCCAGCAGCTTGAATCGCTTCCAACTCAAACTTCTGTGGCCTCGGAATATGATTAATTGCTTTTCATTGTTACTGTTGTTGGTTTAAACAGACCATAAAACCTGACATCTGATCTCATACATCAGATGCATATAAGCTATGACTGCTGATTGGAAATGCCCTTTCACTGCACCTCCTTTCCCTTTGTAGTTGTAGCTAAAGAACACGCATTTCTTGAAGTTATTGTTAACTTATTGCTGAATGTCACTTAAAGCCAAAGCTCCAGTAAGTGCCTTCTGCTCTAGGTTCCTGAATCAAGCCACGAAACTCTACAATACGACAAGAGTGGTGCCAGTTAATCATATTTTCTTTACAATCAGTGCCATCATTGCAGGTGAGTTTTGGTTTTCTATACATAGGTGATTCCAAGCATAAATTAAGTATCTCCCAGAGTAAATGAGAGGATCCAGAAATCTTTAAGTTGTAAGGATCTCTGTTGCCTCCACCTGGTGTCTGAATTTCCCCTGTGACAATCCTCCAGGAGAGGTTCCTCTACTTTTTGTGAATGCTGTCTGCCTCCTGGCTCAGCTGTCCTGCTTTGGATCACTCTCATTCTCTGGAGATTTCTAAGTAGAAAAGGTGTTCTTATATTGGAGCTGAAATGAGTTTCCTTGCAAATTCAAGACACTCATCTTTGTTCTTCTTGTTGGAGTCTTTCCCTTGCCAGCCCTTGTATTAGTCCATTTTGTGTTGCTATAAAGGAATACCTGAGACTGGGTAATTTATTTTAAAAAGAGGTTTATTTGCCTCATGGTTCTGCAGGCTGTACAGAAGCATGGTGCCAGCATCTGCTTCTTGTCAGGACCTCAGGAAGCTTTTACTGTGGTAGAAGGCAAAGGGTGAATAGGCGTGTCACATAGCAAGAGATGGGGCAAGGGAGAGGGGTAGGTCCCAGTCTCTTTAACAACCAGATCTCATATGAACTCAGGACTGACAGAGGACACCAAGCCATTCATGAAGGATCCACCCCCAGGACCCAAACACCTTCCTCTAGGCCCCACCTCCAACATTTGGGGATCACATTTCAACATGTGATTTGGAGAGGACAGATATCCAAGCTATATCAGCCCTTCTGATCATCAAAGCAACTGAAAGATCCTCTTGAGTCTTATCTCTGGGCCATACATGCCCAATTCTACTAACTCTTCCCTATATGCCCCTCACCAGCTTGGTCAGAGAGCACAATCCAAAACTGAATTCAATGTTCCAGGGAAAGCCAGAGAGACAAGAATAGAAACTAGTGCCTTTCCTATTCTGGCCTCTATTTTTCTACTATTGCAGTTCTTTTATTAGTATGGAACATTTTTTTAAAATATGACAGGCATGATAACATTAAAACTAAAAGTATAAATTTGAAACTCAGTCCAAACCAAAAACAGTTGATTCAAGTATACCATTTCTAAATTTGGTACTGGTATGCCCTCATTCATTGGCTTATTTGATGTATTTACCACCTTCTTGATCTTGAGAGTTCATTTCTCAATGTAAAGTTTATGTATTTGAGGGAGTAATTGAAGATTGCCTGTTTCCTAAATGACACATTTTTTTTATTTTATGGAAAACAATGTGACTGTCAGTGGGTAGTTCTTTAAAGTAATTAATGCATTTTCTGTTTCCCAAACTTGACACTTAATATTTAAAGAAAAAGATTCTATTCCATGACATCTAATTTTTTAGTATTTTAAGCTAGTTAACAAAGTAAGAAAAGATTGCACATTGATGTGTCTTAGAATTATTGGAAAAAGAAAATAGGCCAAAAAGAGTCACAGAAATGACATAAGCCTGATAGTTAATGTGCATAAAGAATATAGTTGCTCTGATCAGAAGGTTTTCTGCAGCCTGGGAACATAGCAAAATGTTATCTCTAAAAAATTAGGGGGAAAATCAGCCAGGTATGGTGGCACATACCTGTATTCCCAGCTACTCAGGAGGCTAAGGCAGGAGGATTGCTTGAACCCAGAAGTTCGAGGTTACAGTGAGCTATAGTCACACCACTGCTCTGAAGCCTGGGTGACAGAGCAGGACCCCATCTCTAAAAAAATAAAAGTTAAAAATAAATAAAGATTTTCTAGGAGGACCAACAGGGCTGGGTCTTAATACTCAGCATACAGAGTAATTAATGAGTCAGGGGGATGCTGAGACCTTTTGGGAGTCATAAGAGTCCCTCTGATGTTACTGGTGAGTGGAATGGTGGTGGAGCTTGCTGACTACTTCTTCTGTCTGCCTCCATGAGAAAGCATAGCTTACAATTAAGATGAGACCATATTTTGCCTACTAATTAGTCAAGTTTTGTTTGTTCTTTTTATTGCATTATCCAGTGCTGATAAGGCTACAGTATCACAGGCACTCTTATGGGCTGGGTAACATGGTGCCACCCTCCTAGAACTGAGTTTTGTAGTTTTTATCAGAAGCCTTAAAAATATTTCTATTCTTTGATTCTACAAGTCAACAACAAAAACCCAAATAACCTGATTTTAAAATGGGAAAAGAACTTGAATAGATGTTTTTGAAAAGAAGATACACAAATGGCCAAAAGACGTGAAAAGATGTTCAACACCTAATCATAAGGGAAATGCAAATCAAAACCACAATGAGATATAATCTCACACCCAATAGGATGGCTGCTATTAACAAGAGAAAACAACAAATGGTGGTGAGGATGTGGATGAACTGGAACTTTTGTACACCGCTGGTTGGGATGTAAAATGGTGCAGCCATTATGGAAAACAGTGTGGCAGTTCCTCAAAAAATTAAAAATGGAATTACCATATGATCTAGCAATTTCACTTCTAGGCAAGAGAATTGAAAGCAAGGTCTTGAAAAGACATTTGTATATGTATGTTCATAGCAGCATTATTCACAATAGCCAGAAGGTAGAAGCAACCCAGATGTCCATCAACAGATGAATAAACAAAACGTGGTATATATATACAATGGAATATATTCAGCTTTTAAAAGGAAGGAAATTATAACACATGCTACAACATAAATGAACCTTGAGAGCATTATGGTAAGTGAAATAAGCCAGTCACAAAAAGAAAAATATTGTATGATTCCACTTATACGTGATATCTAGAGTAGTGAGATTTACAGAAACAAAAGTAGAACGATGGCTGCGGGGAGGAGGAAATGAGTAGAATTTCAGTTTTGCAAGATGGAAAAGTTCTGGAAATTGGTTGCAAAACAGTGTGAACTACTTATCGCTACTGAACTATACACTGAAAAAAAATAGAGATAGTAAATTTTATGTTATGTATATTTTACTACAATGTTTTTATTTTTTTATTTTTTATTTTTATTTTTATTTTTTTTTGAGACGGAGTCTCGCTTTGTTGCCCAGGCTGGAGTGCAGTGGCCGGATCTCAGCTCACTGCAAGCTCTACCTCCTGGGTTTATGCCATTCTCCTGCCTCAGCCTCCCTAGTAGCTGGGACTACAGGCGCCCGCCACCTCACCCAGCTAGTTTTTTGTATTTTTAGTAGAGTCGGGGTTTCACCATGTTAGCCAGGATGGTCTCGATCTCCTGACCTCATGATCAGCCCGTCTCGGCCTCCCAAAGTGCTGGGATTACAGGCTTGAGTCACCGCGCCCAGCCTACAATGTTTTTAAATTGGGAAAAAAATAGCCAGGTGTGGCGGTGCACACCTGTAGTCCCAGCTATGCAGGAGGCTGAGGCAGGAGGATCACTTGACCTGAAAGTCCAAGGTTACAGTGAGCTATAATCACGCCACTACTCTCCAGCCTGGGTGATGGAGCAGGACCCCATCTCTAAAAAAATAAAAGTTAAAAATAAATAAAGATTTTCTAGGAGGACCAAGAAAATCTTTGGAAACAGAAATTCCACTTCTAAAATCACCCACGAAAATTCATAAAATACTTGGGAAAATGAGGCATACCTCATTTTATTGTGCTCTGCAGATACTGCAATTTTTTACAACTTGAAGGTTTGTGGCAATCCTGCATCGAACAAGTCTGCTGGAATCATTTTTCCAACAGCATGTGCTCACTTCATATCTCTGTGTCATGTTTTGGTAATTATTGCATTATTTCAAATTGTTATTATTATATCTGTTATGGTGATCTGTGATCAGTGATCTTTAATGTACTACCATAATTGTTTTGAGACACCACAAACTGCACCTGTGTAAGACTGCCAACTTAACAATAAATGTATGTGTTCTGATGCACCGCTGACCAGCTGTTCCCACATCTCTCTCCTTCCCCTTGGGCCTCCTATTTCCCTGGGACACAACAATATTGAAATCTGGCCATTTAATAACCCTACAATGGCCTGTAACTGTTCAGGTGAAAGGAAACATCACACAATCCTTCCGTTAAGTCAAAAGCTAGAAACCGTTAAGCTTAGTGAGGAAGGCATGTCAAAAGCCAAGATAGGCTGAAAGGTAGACCTTCTGCACCAAACAGCCAAGTTGTGAAGGCAAAAGAAAAAAGTTTCTGGGCTGGGTGCGGTGGCTCATGTCTGTAATCCCAGGACTTTGGAAGGCCGAGGCGGGCAGATCACTTGAGGTCGGGAGTTCGAGACCAGCCTGACCAACATGGAGAAACCCTGTCTCTACTAAAAATACAAGATTAGCCGGGCATGGTGGTGCATGCCTGTAATCCCAGCTACTCGGGAGGCTGAGGCAGGAGAATTGCTTGAACCTGGCAGGTGGAGGTTGTGGTGAGCCAGGATGATACTATTGCACTGCAGCCTGGGCAAGAGAGAGAGAGAGAGAGAGAGAAGGAGGGAGAGAGAGAGTTATTAACCATTCGGAAAAGCCTAGGGCCCTTAAGAATTATGCTAAATCTACTCTGCCTGTACTCTCTAAATGAAGCAACTAATCCTGGATAACAATACATCTGTTTATGGCATGGGTTACTGAATATTTTAAACCCACTGTTGAGACCTAATGACCAGGAAAAAGATTCCTTTCGAAATATTACTGCTTATTGGCAATGAACCTGATCACCCAAGAACTCTTATGGAGATGTACAAGGAGATGAATGTTGTTTTCATGCCTGCTAACACAACATTCATTCTGCAGCCCATGGATCAATGAGTAATTTTGACTTTCAAGTCTTATTATTTAAGAAATACATTTCGTAAAGCTATAGCTGTCATAGATAGTGATTCTGCCAATGGATCTTAGCAAAGTAAATTGAAAACTTTCTGATTTTCTTGATGTCATTAAGAACCTTTGTGATTCATGGGCGGAGGCTAAAATATGCACGTTGACAGGAGTTTGGAAGAAGTCTGTTCTAACTCTCCTGGATAGTTTTGAAAGATTCAAGACTTCAGAGAAGGCAGTAACTGCAGATGTGATGGAAATAGGAAAAGAACTAGAATAGAAGTGGAGCCTGAAGATGTGACTGGATTGCTACAACTTCATGATCAAACTTTAATGGATGAGGAGTTGCTTTTTATAAAAGAGCAAAGAAAGTGGTTTCTTGAAGTGGAAACTACTCTTGGTGAAGATGCTAGGAACATTGTTGAAATGAAAACAAAAGATTTAGAATATTTCAGTAACCTAGTTGATGAAGCAGCAGCTGTGTTCGAGAAGATTAAGTAGAGATTTTGAAAGAATTTCTACTGTAAGTCAAATGCGATCAAATAGCATTGCATGCTACAAAGAAATCTTTCACAAGAGTTCATTGATGTGGCAAACTTCATCATTGTCTTATCTTAAGAAGTTGCCACAGCCACCCCAGCCTTCAGCAACTACAGCCCCGATCAATCAGCAACCATCAACATTGAGGCAAGTCCCTCCAACGAGCAAAAAGATTAGGACTCACTGCAGGCTCAGATGATCATTAGCATTTTTAGCAATAAAGTATTTTAATTAAGGTATGTACTTTTTTTTAGACATAATGCTATTGCACATTTGATAAACTATAGTATAGTATAAACATAACTTTTATGTACACTGAGAAACCAAAAATTTAGTGTGACTTGCTTTATTGAGAGATTAGCTTTATTGTGATGTGGTCTGGAACCAAAACCACGTATCTCCAAGATACGCCTGTACAAAGAAGTACATTGCTGCTTTACTAAAGAAAAAAAAATGAAAAAAAAAAGAGAAAAAAGATGTAGAACCAACTTGAAATGCCCTTAGAGAAATGAATATTATGGTATATCAGTTTAAAATAACATGAAAACTGGCCGGGCGCAATGGCTCACGCCTGTAATCCCAGCACTTTGGGAGGCCAAGGCGGGCGGATCACGAGGTCAGGAGATCGAGACCATCCTGGCTAACACTGTGAAACCCCGTCTCTACTAAAAAATACAAAAAACTAGCCGGGCGAGGTGGCGGGCGCCTGTAGTCCCAGTTACTCGGGAGGCTGAGGCAGGAGCATGGCACGAACCTGGGAGGCGGAGCTTCCAGTGAGCCGAGATCACGCCACTGTACTCCAGCCTGGGAGACAGAGCAAGACTCTGTCTCAAAAATAAATAAATAAATAAATAAAATAACATGAAAACATTAAAATGATTATAAGGAAGTATGTAATAACCTGGAGTGTGCTTCAGAAACTTTCATTCATTCAACAAATATTCATTAGAACTGGACATGGCTTCTTCCTGTAAGAAGTTCATTCCCTAGGTAAGAAGATACGGTGAAGACTGAGAAACCTCCTTGAGGATAGGTCTCTGTCCTGTCGTTTCTCCAAGACCTAGAGCAGTGGCTGACACACAGCAGACGTTCGATAAATATTTGCTGGCTGGCTAGCAAGGATAACACCACACACAAAAAAATTTAATTCCAGGCGACATATAACTTAAAGATATCTTATTTAACAAAAACTCTATGAAGGCTTTGGAACTTTACAGAAGAAATCATTGAGACCAACAGGGATAGAAGCAACATTCATCAAAGTAGATGATGCATCCTTGTTTACCTATGGAAGACCAGAGGAAGATGAGACGGGGGTTGGCAGTGGGAAGTGGAGCTAAGGTAGCACTTCAGCTGCTAGAGTATGCTTTGGTGCTTGAGTTGCCGTGGGGCCAGACCAACAGATCACTGGCATCGCCACGAGTGACAGCATGCGTGGCAGCAGCTGGCCTGAGGTGGACCTGCCATGTCAGAGGCCCCAGAGTCCACCAAGACTCTCAGGCCAGGCTGGCTGACTCCTGACCTAAAACTGCAGGTGGGGAGTAGTCACTAGAGTGTTGTTTTCTTGTATGTTCCAGTGGGGCAATCCTGGACTGGATGAGAAATTTCTGCTTGCAAATATATGTCAATTATGTTGATTTTATAATAATGATAATTATATCAGGTCTACAAATCTATGTTCTTTTTGGAATAATTCAGAATGTGTGGCCTGCAAATTTTCTTAAACTAAACTGCTGAATGTGCATTTTAAGGGTGACTAAATTTACTTTGAAAAAATAACATATTAACATAAGTTTACAAACAATATTTAGCTATTATAAATAACCTTACTTCAAAATCAATTTTATCTTCTTTTCCTGTGTCACAGGTATCATATTTTATCAGGAATTCCTTGGTGCTGCTTTTCTCACTGTATTTATATATCTTTTTGGGTGAGTAAATGCCTCAGAGGTAAAGTATGTGAAATTCTATTACTTTTACATAGGATTTTTGGCATTGTACCAGAGGTATAGAAAATTGGAAAATAATATAAGAAACGTCAGTTTCCTGAGCTCCTAAAAGAAACATGTTTTTTAACTTAAGGCCCTACATGGGGCTCAGTGTCTTTGGCTTTGTGACTTAGGTATTCCTCTGAAGCTCTGAAACATTGGGGATTTTCAATTCCAGGCCAAAGACAAGATACATCCACTGGCCCTTGTAGTTACTCCATGACCTTTCTCTACTGTATCAGACCTACTTCACTCTTGGGAACCCCTAGATTAGATCTAAATTAGAGAATCGTGATCCTCTAGGGTCGCCCAAAACAAAAGACCAAGATGGACAGATCCCTTGCTTTAGTCATGATAACATCATGTTGGTAGTGTCCCTTCCTTGTGTCAGAGTGTGCAGCTTGAACTGTCCCTAGAGATTTGGTGGGCATCATTGCTAGCATTGCTTGCAAACAGAAAGCAGAACTTTTACAATATATCGCCAGTGTATAGGAGCTTCCATGAGTCCATGAGGTACTTCATTAAATGTTTAGCTGCTTCTGATCTGATAGTCAGCATGACCATTGTTATGCAAACTTAAGCCTAGGCTATTTTCCGTGTAGGAAGCCATCTATCTTGAAAATTCAATTTCATAAGATATTTGGGCAAGGCCAAACTTCTGAGGTCTGGAAATTATGACTACTCTTATGGCCAAGGACAACTAGATTTCTTAGAAAATTAAAGAATAAATTATTTTTTCTCTTGTGTCACATGCCACAAATGGATCTGGGCGTGCATGGGTAGAAAATGAGACAGGGTGTCTACCCAAAGGGTTTTGAGCCTGAATTAGCCCCCAGATGGTAAAAACCCGGGGCAGAGATCTACTGGAATCTGCCCAAGTCTTGGTTCTGGGTAGAACTATTGGCTGTGCTAATTAAGACAAGTACTAGGAAACTTACCAGAAACTGGATGAACAAAACCAATGGGATTTATGTCATCATGTAGAATATGGAGCTCAGTTATTTAATATCATGAGTCTGTTTCAGTGTTCTTGTATTCTTTATTAATATTATTCTTACAGGTGTTTTCTGTCATTCCTTGGTGTATTTTTGGTCACAAGAAATCGAGAAAAGGAACATCTGCAACAGTCTTATATTGATTTTGGAAATATTCCTGGTAAAATCATATATTCTTTATAGTGGAAAATTTGATCCTTATAAATGAATAATTATTGGTATTATTTTGGGTGGTAAGTTAATATAAAACATAATTCTTACCCTTAAAAAATGTGGATTTAATAATGAAACCAAAGGTGATATTTTCAGTGTAAATGTTACTAATAATTTATTGAATGTTAGTTTTGCACAGAACTGGGGATATAAAAGAACTGACCACGTTTCCTTGATTTGGGTAATTTGGAGGATTTCCTTTTTGGGTTTCCTTAAATTGGAAAAGGGTAGAGAAAAGAGTAGCAATGACTACCAGCAACAGACCCCTGCCACTTTGAGAGCCTTGAAGGAACATCCAAGGACAAAGGGTAGGCAGCTAAGGAACATGTCTTGGGGAAAGCCTGGGGTGGCTTGTGCACTGTGGCTCAGGACAGTCACCAAAACACAAGTAGCTTCTTCCCCCTTCCTCACCCCACCTACCCAGAGAGCAAACACTCTTTCCCGTTCTCACTCTCACTGAGAAATAACTCACCTAGTCATGTAGACAACAAAAGCCAAGTCCAGGACAGAGGAAACAGTCTGCTGTGTAACTTCTTCCCCCGTCCACCCGCCCTCAGCACTCTCCAGCCTTATTAGGGGTTTGGGGGGACCTATAGGTTTCCAGGCAGGAGTGGAGATATTCTCACAGCTTTCTCCGCCATTCTGTTAGCATCATGCCTGTGAAGCAAAAACTAGGGAAGCCTCATCCCTAAGACTGAGAAATATGGCCCCATGCAATGAATTCTGTGTTCTCTGTGCCATTCGAGCCATCTTATCTGCTGGGAGCAGTCAATGAAAGAATTGGCATCAGTGGCAACGGTGCATGTGAGAGAAGCCTTATATGGTTAGAGGTCCTTTGGTGGGAAATAAAGTTTGATTTTATTTTATTTATTTTTTATTTATTTTTTTATTTTTTTTTGAGACGGAGTCTTGCTCTGTCACCCAGTTCTGGAGTGCAGTGGCACAATCTCAGCTTACTGCAACCTCCCCTCGCAGGGTTCGCGTGATTCTTGTGTCTCAGCCTCCCAAGTAGCTGGGATTACAGGTATGCACGACCATGCCTGGCTAATTTTTCTATTTCACCATGTTGGCCAGGCTGGTCTCAAACTCCTGACCTCAAGTGATTCACCTGCCTCAGCCTCCCAATGTGCTGGGATTATAGGTGTGAGCCACTGCGCCCAGCCTGATTATTTTTAACTCTATTTTTTATTTCACAAAGCCCAGTGCATAGACTCCATAGCAGCTTTAGAAGCCACTATCAAAGGCTATTTTTCTATGTTGTTATATGTATTCGACATGGAAAAGAAGACACAACCCTGGGGAGAAAGGCTTGGAGATGAGTGAATGCTTCATGTGAATCTCCAGACTAAACCCACCTGATTTCCATGCACAGCCTGTCGATCCTGTGGGGTGGGGACAGTGGCTCTGACACAGACAGCATGCTATCACACAGCTAGAGACATGGCATTCCAAGGGCCTTTCCTTCCTTGACATTCATCTCTTCTGTTTAGACAGTGCCCACATAGTATAAAAGAGAGGTGATAAAATGTGGCCTAGATTGAGGAGAAATTATTAAGACTCATTTTTCTGTAAGACCACAAAAGATTCTCTATGATTATTATCTCCACAGGGAAACAAATGTTGGACAAAATACAACCAGATTCAAATAGCTTATCCTATGGAACTTTGCCTGATGGAAGTGACTCAACAAACAGCCAAAGTGGAGAGAAGAAAGAGGTCTAAAATGCTGAGAGGGATGACTGTTGGCCTGTTATTCGATACCACCTTTTTAAAAAATTGCACATGTTCAATTTGTGTCAGCAGCTCTTTTATAAGCTGACATGTGCTAGCATTCATTTCAGTCCTTTCCCCCACCTCAGCGCCTATGGACAATCGGGGGCTTCCTAAGCTCTGACAGTCTAATATTTCCATGGAATGTGATTTGAAGTGTTCCCCACACCCTGGACCTCTCCCTAGTGATTATCTAGCCAGCTATACCTTAATCAGAGCCCAGCTGCTCTAGCAGGAATGTTGCACAGAAATGTACATTTGTGGTTTGGCCATAGGTCGCAGAGGTGGCTTCTCCCACGGGTAGTGTCAATTGCTTCACTTTAAAAAGACACTTCAGCCCCGTAGCCTGACTCCCAAAAGAAAGGTTTGAGAGTGCTCATTTTTTTTCTAAGCCACCTTTTATAAGCCTCCCTATAAAAATCTTACCTTTCAAGTCCTAAATTAGAATTGCAAGTCATCTTTTCTGAAAACTAATGCTATCAAAGTCCTCCTTGGAAAATTAAGGGTCTCTTTAAAATTAGAATTTATAAATGGCATTCAGTGACGGTGTATACCAAAATTAAAAGACCTTGACTGGTGGGCTTTTTAAATGTAAGAAAGAGGAAGTTTAAGAAGTAGGACTCTGCTTGTTTCAGTAGCCCATGTACTAAAATAGGAACAATGCAGAGAAGATTAGCACAGCCCCCACGCAAGGCTGACACATAAATTCATGAAGCATTAGAGACAAAAAGTAGGACCGATGTTTCTTTATTTTGTAATAAAAATATAGAATGGTGATGTTTTCTTCAGCTGTATGATTCTATTATACTTGAAACTGAAGAAAAATTTAATATCCTATGGCTTTGTTTTTATAGATCTTATAATTTATCCAGTGGGCTTATATGTCTTATTCTCCATATAAGTCTAAAAAATCACATTTAAATTCTTAGTGATATTTTCAGTACACATCATTTCTTCCCAAAGTCATTATCTCAAGCTTTGTACATTCTTCGAGATAAAAGGAGAGTTGTGATTAGAGAACTGTATTTCAGCCATTTAATTCTCTAGACATAGAAGACAACCCAGTGGTCAAACCTGAGCTTCAAGAGGAAGCCCAACTCCTCCTGTGCCCTAAAAGGCTTTTCCACTTCAATTGATCACATATCTACTAAGACACATTTGCATGTAGAATCCATAATAATATCTGTTATTTATGATCTACCTAATATTTAAAGGAGAAGGAAAGAGGTAGCCTTCATTGTAGCCAACATCAAACAATAAGTCCCACCCTTCATGACATTTCAAAGCCTTCAGATCAGGAGATAGAGACACAAAAAACCCTTCAAAAAATCAATGAATCCAGCAGCTGGTTTTTTGAAAAGATCAACAAAATTGATAGACCACTAGCAAGACTAATAATGAAGAAAAGAGAGAAGAATCAAATAGATGTAATAAAAAATGATAAGGGTGATATCACCACTGACCCCACAGAAATACAAACTACCATCAGAGAATACTATAAACCCCTCTATGCAAATAAACTAGAAAATCTAGAAAAAATGGATAAATTCCTGGACACATACACCCTCCCAAGACTAAACCAGGAAGAAGTTGAATCTCTGAATACACCAAGAACAGGCTCTGAAATTGAGGCAATAATTAATAGCCTACCAACCAAAAAAAGTCCAGGACCAGATGGATTCACAGCCGAATTCTACAGAGGTACAAGGAGGAGCTGGTACCATTTCTTCTGAAACTATTCCAATCAATAGAAAAAGAGGGAATCCTCCCTAACTCATTTTATGAGGCCAGCATCATCCTTATACCAAAGCCTGGCAGAGATACAACAAAAAAAGAGAATTTTAGACCAATATCCCTGATGAACATCTATGCAAAAATCCTCAATAAAATACTGGCAAACCGAATCCAGCAGCACATCAAAAAGCTTATCCACCATGATCAAGTGGGCTTCATCCCTGGGATGCAAGGTTGGTTCAACATATGCAAATCAATAAATGTAATCCACCATATAAACAGAACCAAAGACAAAAACCACATGATTATCTCAATAGATGCAGAAAATGCCTTTGACAAAATTCAACAGCCCTTCATGCTAAAAACTATCAATAAATTTGATATTGATGGGACATATCTCAAAATAATAAGAGCTATTTATGACAAACCCACAGCCAATATCATACTGAATGGGCAAAAACTGGAAGCATTCCCTTTGAAAACTGGCACAAGACAGTGATGCCCTCTCACCACTCCTATTCAACATAGTGTTGGAAGTTCTGGCCAGGGCAATCAGGCAGGAGAAAGAAATAAAGGGTATTCAATTAGGAAAAGATGAAGTCAAATTGTCCCTGTTTGCAGAAGACGTGATTGTATATCTAGAAAACCCCATCGTCTCAGCCCAAAATCTCCTTAATCTGATAAGCAACTTCAGCAAAGTCTCAGGATACAAAATCAATGTGCAAAAATCACAAGCATTCTTATACACCAATAACAGACAAACAGAGAGTCAAATCATGAGTGAACTCCCATTCACAATTGCTTCAAAGAGAATAAAATACCTAGGAATCCAACTTACAAGGGCCTCTTCAAGAAGAACTACAAACCACTGCTCAACGAAATAAAAGAGGACTCAAACAAATGGAAGAGCATTCCATGCTCACGGATAGGAAAAATCAGTATCGTGAAAATGGCCATACTGCCCAAGGTAATTTATAGATTCAATGCCATCACCATCAAGCTACCATTGACTTTCTTCACAGGATTGGAAAAAATGACTTTAAAATTCATAGGGAACCAAAAAAGAGCCCGCATTGCCAAGATGTCTAATCCTAAGCCAAAAGAACAAAGCTGGAGGCATCATGCTACCTGACTTCAAACTATACAACAAGGCTACAGTAACCAAAACAGCATGGTACTGGTACCAAAACAGAGATATAGACCAATGGAACAGAACAGAGCCCTCAGAAATAATACCACACATCTACAACCATCTGATCTTTGACAAACCTGACAAAAACAAGAAAGGGGGAAAGGATTCCCTATTTAATAAATGGTGCTGGGAAAACTGGCTAGCCATATATAGAAAGCTGAAACTGGATCCCTTCTTTACACCTTATACAAAAATTAATTCAAGATGGATTAAAGACTTAAATGTTAGGCCTAAAACCATAAAAACCCTAGAAATAAACTCAGGCAATACCATTCAGGACATAGGCATGGGCAAGGACTTCATGTCTAAAACACCAAAAGCAATGGCAACAAAAGCCAAAATTGATAGATGGAATCTAATTAAACTTAAGAGCTTCTGCACAGCAAAAGACACTACCATCAGAGTGAACAGGCAACCTACAGAATGGGAAAAATTTTGCAGTCTACTCATCTGATGAAGGGCTAATATCCAGAACCTACAAAGAGCTCAAACAAATTTACAAGAAAAAAACAACCCCATCAAAAAGTGGGCAAAGGAGATGGACAGACACTTCTCAAAAGAAGACATTTATGCAGCCAACAGACACATGAAAAAATGCTCATCATCACTGGCCATCAGAGAAATGCAAATCAAAACCACAATGAGATACTATCTCACACCAGTTAGAATGGCGATCATTAAAAAGTCAGGAAACAACAGGTGCTGAAGAGGATGTGGAGAAATAGGAACAGTTTTACACCGTTGTTGGGACTGTAAACTAGTTGAACCATTGTGAAGACAGTGTGGCAATTCCTCAAGGATCTAGAAGTAGAAATATCATTTGACCCAGCCATCCCATTACTGGGTATATACCCAAAAGATTATAAATCATGCTGCTATAGAGACACATGCACACATATGTTTATTGTGGCACTATTCACAATAGCAAAGACTTGGAACCAACCCAAATGTCCATCAATGATAGACTGGATTAAGAAAATGTGGCACATATACACCATGGACTACTATGCAGCCATAAAAAAGGGTGAGTTCATGTCCTTTGTAGGGACATGGATGAAGCTAGAAACCATCATTCTCAGCAAACTATCACAAGAACAAAAAACCGAACACTGCATGTTCCCACTCACAGGTGGGAATTGAACAATGAGAACACTTGGACACAGGAAGGGGAACATCACACACCAGGGCCTGTTGTGGGGTGGGAGGAGGGGGGAGGGATAGCATTATGAGATATACCTAATGTAAATGATGAGTTAATGGGTGCAGCACACCAACATGGCACATGTATACATATGTAACAAACCTGCATGTTGTGTACATGTACCCTAGAACTTAAAGTATAATAAATAAAATAAAATAAAATAAAAGCCTTCAGATCACGTTTGACATGTCTATCCAATATCATTCCAGCCAATGGTCTTGCATGTAAATAGGTTGTTTAACTTGGTGGCATTGAGACTGTAACCTTAATGATTCAGGTCTTTCAGCTTTGTTCTTTGTCATAATCTGTACTCCTGGCCATACTGACCAAACCTGGCTGCAAAGGAAAGCGATTTGAATTGATCACCAATGTATGAAAAATACAGAACCCATGTCTGGCTCCTAAACTCCTGGTAATAATTCCCACTATTGTAGAAAGTGTCCCATGCATTCAGATAAAGCAGTCATAATTTATGGCATATTTTACTGAATTTGTCCAGCATATTCGTACTACAAGGCTCAGCGGAGAAATGTATCTAGTGCCTTAAACTACAGTTTTCTGGTGACTCTTAAAATTGGTTTCCAAGATTGGGAAAACAATTAGATTGAAGAGTTTTGCTTCAAGTAGACCTACATTCGTAGCTCGAGTGCATGAGGTTTTCAGCATTGCAGAATTTCACACAGGCACAAGCATAACACCAGTACTTTAGCAGCCGCCAACAGTTGCATCTATTAAACGTTTTGAGAAATGACATTGACTTATGCACATTTAAGCAATCAACAATGTTTTAGAAGTCCAGGTAATATATTAAATATATTCAGACCTAGTTTTACTTTCCATATTATTGCTCCAAAGTAAGGTAAATAGGAGTTTTAGTTGTACTGGCTTGTAAGATTTTTTAAATTACGCAGTGCATGACAACAACTAAAGCCAACTCAGTCTTTCTCTTGGCATTGTGAGTTGAGGACCTTTAGCCAACAGTTAGCTCATCTGACTGTTTGTCTAGACCAAGGGTCAGCAAAGTTTTCAGTAAAGACCCACAGAGTAGATATTTTGGAGTTTGTGTTGTCTGTCCCAACAGACAGACATTGTGCCTGTCCCAACTACCCAACTCTGCCATTGTAGCACTAAAGCAGCCATAGACAAGATTAAACAGAAGAGCATGGCTGTGTTCCAATAAAACTTTATTTACAGACCAGGCACGGTGGCTCATGCCTATAATCCCAGCACTCTGGGAGGCTGAGGCCAGCAGATCATCTAAGGTTAGGAGTTCGGGACCAGCCTGGTCAACATAGTGAAACCCCATCTCTACTAAAAGTACAAAAGTTAGCCGGGCGTGGTGGTGAGTGCCTGGACTCCCAGCTACTCAGGAGGCTGAGGCAGGAGAATTGCTTGAACCCGAGAGGTGGAGGTTGCAGTGAGCCAAGATCATGCCATTGCACTCCAGCCTGGGTGACCGAGTAAGACTGTCTCAAAAAAACAACAACAAACAAACAAAACAAGTGGTCAGTCTATGAGCTATAGTTTGCCAACACCTGGTCTAGATTCTTCTGCCCTTGCTCTGCAGCTTCTTTCCTGTTGATTGGGCATTCAGGGAAGGAGTTTAAAAAGTGACACTCATGGCTCATGACAAATGAGATACTTTGGGAGTGTGGAACCATGGCTTGATATTTGCCTTCAGATATTTTTGCTTATATAAGTTATAAATGGAAGTGATAAGTTCATTCTCAGTGTCCAAGTTTCTCTCTTTTGAAGGCAATGGTTCTTTTGTGAACACCACTAACTACATTTGAAAAGCCTCTCCAATTCCACATTCCAAGTCAATAATAGCTTTGGAAATGAGTAACAATGACCTCTCATGTAGTAGATTAAAGCAGAGGCCTTTACCATATGATGGTTTTTTGGCTTAAATGTTTGCTTGTCCTGTAACTATAATACTTTCGTTACCAGAATCACTTGAAAACAAATACAATAAAAAAATTTCTCAAGCGGGACCCAGAATGTATTCCTCCCCCTCCTCAATACCCCACACACTCCTAGAGATTCTGTTCTGTGGCAACGTAAGAAAGAGAAAGACAGATTTCATAGATGAGTGCAATTCTAGTGCTATGAAAGAGTAATGGTGGTAATGTGTAAGTCTGGCTCCAAAGGACGCAGGTGTAATGGTGGACATGACTCAAATAGATAGAAATGTCGAGCCAAGTTCCCTAAGCCAAGAGCCCTCTTTGTGCTCCTGTTTCCAAGCACGCAGCTCATCCAGGAATGGTGAGTGTACACACTCAGCAATGCTGAAGGCTGCCTCAGTGCTTGCCAATTTAACAGTGACATGATGGACATAAATATAGCGGTTACTAACGTGAACCTTCCCAACACTCTTCCAGACTGCTTTACTTAAACTCTGTGGCTGGTTATAGAGGCAGTCTTTGCACTGGGCAGCTGCAAGGCTAATGCACATGTTTGGCACCAATGAATGTGAGTCCTTTAGTGGGGTTGCTAGATAAACACCACACATTTTGAACTATTAGAACAAAATCTCAAAATTGAACCCAACCTGATTGTGTGGGGAATTTAGAGGCTGCTTCTAATCGTTAGACTCATCAACAGTCTGGCTCTTATTATGACCATCTTGAAGTAAAAAAAATAAAATAAAATTCCACACATACACAGTTTCCATGCAAATATAGACCAGCCTTGGGCTATTAAACCTAGCATTTTAGCAATTGTGGTAAATGCAGGGAAGAGCCTTCCCACCCAGGAATTTTTGAGTTTTTTCCCTTTCTCACCAACCTCGGGGTACCACACAACATGATGTCCTGTGCCAGGAGAGCAAATCAGTTACAGGAGCTGTGGCCCATCCAAGGAAGCTTTTTTTTTTTTTTTTTTTTTTTTTTTCCTGAGAGGGAGGAAACTCCTCTTTTAACATTAACGTTGGTCCTTTTTGAGAGTTAATGAGTCCCAACCACAATGTAAAAGAGGAATATCAATCCCAATATCAAATAAATGTGGTGTTTTGAGGCACACCCTGCTGGGCCAGGCACTGCCAAGAGTTTCATGGAGTTCCAGGCAAGATGTAAGATAGTCTCCATGTTCCAGGAAAGAGTCTCCTTCCCAGGGAGCTGACAAGTGCGTAGCCAAGAAAGAGCCCTCCATTCCTGGTGGGACCAGCATGCATGGACCAAAGCCACTTTGCACATTTGAGCTGCTGCTATCCAAACACGAGCCCGTCCCTCCAGTGTGCACGCATCCCACTTTCAGAGCCTTTCCCTCATGGTTCTAATTTGAGAAACAACCTCAGAAATGTTCTGAGGCCTGGACTCTACTCCCTCTATCCAAAGCACCTCACCTAAACCTTCTCAACACTGTGCATGAACAAGGAGATGAACCAACTCAAGAACTCTTGACCCAGGGACTCAAAGCCTGGGTTATTTGCCTAATTACCACATGCCTCAAACTTAGCAAATGTTCATTAATTCACTCAAACATAATTGATCACCTACAATTTTCAATGTAATGCGCATTTTTTTAATAGACTTTATTTTGTAGAGCAGCTTTAGGTCACAGCAAAATTGAGCAGAAAGTACAGAGAATTGCCATCTGCTTCTTGCCCTTTCACATGCTAACAGCCTCCCCTATTAGCAACATCCCCCACCAGAGTGGTACATTTGTTACAATCAATGAGCCCACATTGGCACATCATTATCACCCAAACTCCCTAGTTTACATTAGGGTTCACTGTTGGTGTTATACATTCTATGGGTTTGGACAAGGTATGATGACATGTACCCATCACAATAGTATCACACAGATCAGTTTCAAAAACCCTCTTGCTCTGCCTCCCCGCAGGCCCTGGCAACGACTGATCTTTTTACTGTCTCCAAAGTTTTGCCTTCTCAAGAACGTCATATATTGAAATTATATAGTATGTAGCTTTTTAAAATTGGCTTATTTCACTTAGTAACATGGATTTAAGGTTCCTCCATGGCTATTTACACTTAGTTGCTCACTCTTTTTTTTTTTTTTTTTTTTTTTTTTTTTTTTTTTTTTTTTTTTGAGACGGAGTCTCGCTCTGTCGCCCAGGCTGGAGTGCAGTGGCCGGATCTCGGCTCACTGCAAGCTCTGCCTCCCGGGTTCACGCCATTCTCCTGCCTCAGCCTCCCGAGTAGCTGGGACTACAGGCGCCCGCCACCTCGCCCGGCTAGTTTTTTGTATTTTTTAGTAGAGATGGGGTTTCACCGTGTTAGCCAGGATGGTCTCGATCTCCTGACCTCTTGATCCACCCGTTGTATTCCATTTTCTGGTTGTACCACAGTTTATTCGCCTGTTCACCTACTTGGTTAGACAAATAGATGAATAGATGTGATCTTGGAAGGCCATCTTGCAATTGCAAAAAGCTTCCAAGTTTTTGCAATTTAAAGTTATTGGGAATATGATGATGAATTAGACCAGCTCTTCGGGAGTTGTCTGTCTAGTCAGAGAAACCACAGCTATCATTTATTGAGCCCTTACTGCTAATCTTTTACTTGTGTTACTCATTTAATCCTTAAAATTATCTATTAGAGAGGTCCTGATCCCCACTTTACAGATTAGAAAACCATGATAAGAGGCAGGGCAGTGACTAGGGTAAGTCAAGAGAGGCCCAAGATACACAAATTAAGGAAGCTTATGAAAATCTGACTGGCAGAGTGGTGAGAGGACCCTGAGAGTGAGTGCCTCTTTAAATGTTGTGCCCTAGGTGCCTCACTGTGTCCCAGTCCTGGCAAAAGGAGTTAAGTGACTTGATCAGTATCATTCAGCTGGCAAGTGGCAGAGCTTGGATTTGAACCCAGGACATCTAGCTCTGTAACCCACACTCTTAGCACAAGTGGCCAAAGTACCTACACTGTGCAATTGAATGTCAAAAATGCCTTAAGAGACTTAAAGGGCATGGGAGCTCAGAGGAGAGAAGGGTCTAGGGCACAATCTTCAAAGGGATTTGGGATTGTAGTGGGTTAAACAGTGACCCCTGAAACACTATGTCCATGTCCTAAACCCTACAACCCGTGAATGTGACCATATTTGGAAACAAGTTCTTTGCAAAAGGAATTCAGGATCTTGAGATGAAAGCAACCTGGATTACCTGGGTGGCACCTAAATCCAGTGACAAGTGTCCTTATAAAAGACAGAAGAAAAGACAAAACACAGAGAGGACCCTGTGAAGATAGAAGCAGAGACTGGAGTCCTGAAACCACAAGCCAAAGCAGACCTGGGGCCAGCAGAAACTAGAGGAGACAGGGCAGGACTCTCCCCTAGCACCCTCTGAGGCAGCACAGCCCTGACTACTCCTTGATTTCAGACTTCTGACCTCCTTAGTGGTGATTTATTGTGGAAACTCCAGGAAACGAAAATAGGGATTGACCTGGTCTTTGAAACACATGAAGAATTTGGACATAAGGGGAAGCCCCATGAGCAAAGAAGAAACTGAATAGTTCAAGCCTGGTAAACATCTATAACACGGGGTCCCACGAAGAGGAAGGCAACTCGGTAAGGCTAGAAAAGCAGGTAACAAGGGCCTGAGTGGCCAGCTATGACACAGATTTAAGAGTTCATGCTTGATTTGGGAGGTAACGATTGTATTAACTTCATTTCTGGGGATGAGGACTGACCTTAACGAACATAATCAGTTATCTTTCCAAAAACTCACCTATCCATTCACACTAGCAAATAACCACTCCAAAACAACAACAATAAAACTCACCTATCAGAATTTAAGGACATTCCTCCATATCTTCCTTAGGCAGTCACTCTCAGTGTAAGATGGCATAAAAGATATTCAAAAAATAATGACTGAACTCTACTTTTGCATTTGTGGCTCATCACATCCTACCAGAAACGATCAAGCGTAATGAGGCCATGAGCTGGACAGTGACCTCGAGTTGGCCTCGAGCAAAACAGCTGTCTCCAGAGAAGAATGGGCTGGGCCAACCAGAATCTCACTCTCCAGAACTTGGGTTGAGAGGTATAGAGCAGTCAAGGAGTTAGGAGTGGGAGCTGATACTGGAAGGCTTCCCAGAGAGATATAAATGTACAAGGGGACCACGGAGGGCCTTGGCAAGACAAGGTTAATAGTATACAAGGAAGAGGGAATCATGAGACTAAATGAGCTAAGAGCCAAATCTGTTGGCAAAGACAGGGGAAGTAAGAAAATACTGCAAGAAAAACATAAACTCTGAGAGAGGTGACCAGGAGAGCAAAGCCCAGGACCTCTTGCAGGTATAAAGTTCATGGCACACTTACAGTAACAGCCAACACCGTCTAGCTGGCAGGAGAGATTCTTCCTAGCCACCAAAGGGCCTGAGTTCCTTGGAAGTCATTGGGTTTCCAGAAGACAATAGTTAGATTGGGCTGTTGGCACCAGACAGGGAAGGGATGAGCTCATTTGAGAAATACTTCATGAAAACCAGGAGGCCATCATTTCCAGTATTCACACTGCAGTGCAGGACTGTTCAGTGAGAGTCCATAGTGGTAGGGGACAACCTTTGGATAGAAGATGGAAGAAAGTGGGCACAAGAAAATGATCAGGAGTCCTTGGTGGATCCCAGGGCTAATCTTAATGAGCAGTATAACCTTGTTTTTTGAAGGTATGTAGAGTACTCCCAATGCATGGTCACTGAATGACGGCTGAGGCATCTGCTGAGTGAGTGAGAGAGTGTGTGTGTGTGTGCGCGCGCGCGCGCACGCGTCGGGAGTGGGGCACGGTGATGCATAAAAAGACGTTGAGGGAGCAGGGGACATAATGGGAACCCTTTTCAGTGTGGAGAGAAAGGTCAGCTCCCTCAGTCACAGACAGGATAAAAACAGGGAGCACAACAGCAAAAGAGCCCTTTAAACACCTCCTTCCTTGAATCTCTGTCCACCTAGGAACGCAAAGCTGAGCAGGTGGCTCTTAGGGCAAAACCAGAGAAATGAACCAGGTCATGGGAGGAGAGTCGCCTCCAAGTAGCACAACCTCCAACCCCGTCCCCCGGGCCCTCACCACCCCCAAGCTAGGAACTCCTGCGCCAGGTTATGGCTCCACTGCTGTGCCTTGGAACAGGGTGAGCACCCACATGGAGCCTGGTACGCAATGGCCACCTTTCTCCTTTGGCTTGGGGGGTCTCGGGGTAGCAACCTGGGACACTGCTGTCTGGACCATGACAGGGCCCACCCTGCTTCTCAGTCGCTAACAAGGAAACAGGATTCTGCAGGGGAGGACAGAAATCTGTCACCCAGGGCACAGGGCTTGCCTTGCTGGCCTTTCCACGGGCCTTCTCTAAAGCAAACCACCTGTTTCCTGCCCGGCATGGGCCTGAGCCTTCCAAAATCTCCGCAAAAAAGAAATATATCCAAACCACTGCTGAGGAAGGACAGTCTTGGCACTGCCTCTGGTTGTATTTGTTGTTCACTAAGGAGTTTTGTGGAATCCAGACTCATTTTCCACTGAAACAAGGGAAAGTAAAGACGGCACCAAATAAAAATAGTTTCCCGGCGTTTCCTGTTTACTCTGCTCTGCGGGCTTCCCACGGCCTGGGGGCTTTGCTGGACTTCTGCACAGAAAGCCCCTCTCCAAAGAACACTGCAAGTGACGATTTGCTTTCTTCTTCTGTGTTTCTATTTCTCTTCCTTGTGTTCCATGGCAGTTTAGTTTGGGGGTCTGTTGGGTTAACTCCCAAATCTCCTTTCTCTAACCCTTTTTAGAGGGAGACAAGGTTGCAGGGTGTTTCTGTGCTTTCCATGACCCCGTTCTCTCACAAAGTAGAGCTAATTATGTCCGGCCTGCTGGGCCTCAGAAGGAAGATGAAGGAGAAAGAGTAGGTGACACAAATATGAAAGGACTATGGAGAGAGGGGACCTGGCCAGGCACAGTGGTTCATGCCTATAATCCCAGCACTTTGGGAGGCCAAGGTAGGAGGATCACTTGAGCTCAGGAGTTCCAGACCAGCCTGGGCAACATAGGGAGACCCCGTTTGCACAAAAAAAAAAAAAAAAAAAAAAAAAATTTAATTAGCCAGGTATGGTGGCACATATGTGTGTGTGGTCCCAGCTACTCAGGTGGCTGACGTGGGAGGATCCCTTAAGCCTGGGAGGTCGAGGCTGCAGAGAGCTATGATCTCACCACTGAACTCCAGCCTGGGCAATGAAGGAAGACCCTGTCTCAAAAAACAAAACACAACAAAAAAAAAGAGGGGGTTTAGGACTAGCACAAAGATTTCACATCCTTCTTCAGAATAATGTTCAGGAGAATTGACAGCAAAGACACAGGTGACGAGACAGGAAAAGCTCATCCAACAGAAGAGCAGAGGAGTCCCAGACATCAAGCCTCATGGAGCTGTGTGTGACTCTAAGCTTTTGCTTAAAACCACGGAGACATCAAACATGTTTGGGAAGAGTTCTGTCTGAGGAGCAAGCAACTCCTGGGTGGGCCAGGAGTGACGGGTCTGTGCTGCAAATTGGTGTTTGGCCCCTGCACACAGCCCACGTGCTGAATATGTTTTTTTGGTCCAAAAGCAATGGGAGCAGCCTCACTTTCCCTGCTGATTTTTGCACCACAACAATAAAGTTAATAATGGAAAAAACATATCCCATGGCCAGGAACACTCTCAGCGAGCACAGCAAAGTGTTGGATCTACCGTCTATCAACAGAAACTGCTAAGAGCAAACCAAAGCTTGTTAACTGATTTTTATGAATGATCGAAACAGCAAAGCAGATTTATTTGATTTCCATCATATAAAAATTGACAGTTACATAAATATATCTCTAAAACTATCAGGATTAAAACCATCCTGTTCTTGACAGGAAGCGAAGTCACAAAGAAAGCTAAACTGACACTGCTGTCGGGGACCTCTTCTGGATTGAATTGGGGCCCCCCACCCAAAATAAACATGAAAGTCCTAACCCCCACCACCTCAGAATGTGACATTATTCGGAAATAGAGTCTTTACAGAGGTAAGCAAGTTAAAAATGTGGCCATTAGGGACTGAGCCCTGACCAGTTCAGCTGGTGTCCATAGAAAAAGGGGAAACGTGGTCACAGAGACACACAGAGTGAAGCCAAGGCAAAGACACGGCGAGACACCACCAACAAGCTAAAGGACACCTGTGGCCACCTGAAGCCAGCAGAGAGGCATGAAACAGAATCTTCCTCGCAGACCTCAAAAGGAACCAACCCTACCATCACCTTGAGTTTGGACGTCTAGGCTCCAGACTGTGAGACAGTAAATTTCTGTTATGTCCCCCAGTTGATGATACTTTATTACAGAGCATGTAGCAAACTCATACAAGGACTTTCATCTCCTTTGCTCCCAGAGGCTGACGCCCTGTTCTGTTCGGAGAATCTGCCATGGTGCAAACCTTGCTGGGAAGCAGACCCACCCCTCACCTCGCTATGAAAGCTGAAAGTCAAGATTTCCCTCTCCCCAACCCCTGGCAGATGATGCTCCATTCCAGGCAGGGCACTGGGGCTAGAGCACTGGGCAGTTTAGAAAGGATTCTTTCATCGCCAGCAACGGTGGCTCCTAACCTCCAGTTGTAATGGTGCCAGGATGCCACCCAGCATTTGCCAGAAACCTGACCTTGGCCATTCGTCCAGCCATTTGGTTTCACTTGGTTCCTTCCCCTTTACCAAGTCCAATCCTGCAGACTTCCCATGGATTCTGTAAATACCTCAGCAAACGAGGACATCAGTGCAAATCAACAAAAAGCCAAGCATCCCACACACCTTGTCTGGCATTTTCCACCCCTGCTTGACCATGGCCTGTGGGACATCCTAATCTCAGTGCAAACAAAGTCAAACTCCCCACCTTTACCCTCTGTCTTTTCTCCAGCCATCACCAAACTACCTCTGTTCACGGCCCCCCTGTGCTCCCCTGACCACCATGAGATAGGTCCCGTACAACCCACGCTTCCCTTTTTTCCCAGGCTCCCAGCAGCCACCCTTTTGTCAGGTCCTCCCACCTGAACCACCACCCCAGTCCACACACTGGTCTGAGCCATTGTCTGCATCTCAGATTCCCATGCATGCTGGTGGGGGCAGTGAGTCCTGGAGAGAGAGAAAGTCCTGATCCTACCCCGACCATGCATTTCCCCTGCTACTGCTCCTGGCCTCATCATCTGCTCACCTGCACTCCACTGGAATCCAGCCCTCCTTCAAAGCCCATCTCTAATATGGACAAAGAGTTTTATAATTTTTTCTTCTTGAAACAAGAAACTCCCAGGCTGGAGTACAGTGGCACAACCTCAGCTCACTCCCGCCTCAACCTCCTGGGCTCAAGCAATCTTCCCACTTCAGCCTCCCAAGCAGCTGAGACCACAGGTGAAGGCCACCACATTCTGCTAATCTTTGTATTTTTTGTAGAGATGGGGTTTTGCCATGTTTCCCAGGCTGGTCTCAAACTCTTGGGCTCAAGCAATCCACCTGCCTTGGCCTCCCAAGGTGCTTGGATTATAGGTGTGAGCTACTATGCCTGACCAGTTTTATGATCCTTATCAGCCAGAGGTGCTCCTTCCCACCTTCGAATCCCCTTTACATTCTTGGATGCAACTCAGTGTCTTGCAGGTTGCGGTACAGTCATCTACATGCTCATCTGGTTCCTGCTATCCAATTGCCACTATCTATGGAACAGGATTTGCCCTGGACTCCTCTCCAGCTCCACTACCACCACTGTCACTTGTGCCTTCTCAGTGGTGATCACTCACAGCCCCCTAACTGATCATTCAGTAGAAAAGACCCAGTCAAAAGACTAGACGTGATCCAACCTCCATGACCTCTCTGCCCAGAAGGTCTCCCCCTTGCTCTCTTCTTCCCTCCTCTCCAGCCTTACTGCTTCCTCCCTGTTCGCTGAACACACCGAGCACACTCCTGCCTCAGGGCCTTTGCACAGGGTAAGTCCCTCAGCTTCTTTAAGTTTTTGCCCAAATGTCACTTTGTTGAGGAGGTCACCCTGACCTCCTTATTTATAATCTTGCAACCCACCCCACCTCCACCCTATACCCTTAGTCCTGTTGCCCTGCTTTCTTTCTCTCTGTAGCAGAGATCACCTCCTAGAATACTGAATAATTTTTTATTATGTTTATTGATCATTGTCTGCCTCCCCATCCCCACCTGCCACAAAGTGAGCCCCTCAAGAACAGGGATCTTGATCTATTATGCTCACTGATGTGTCCTGGGTGCCTGGTACATGGGAGAGACCCAGTAAATATTTGTTACATAAACAAATCTCTGAATTCCGCATACTCCTGACTATGATAGTCAGTAGGTTCCCAAATCATGCTACTTTTCTTTTTAAGCCTAGCTGCCTGGTTGCTTGGCTGCTCTTCCCTGCGCTGCCATGGAAACCAACAGCCTAGGGACAGGTTGCTTTTCATGAAGTCAGGCAACGTGCATCACACGCCGCAGAACACACAGACCTGCACCATTCCCTCCACAGCCAGAGGACGGGACGCTCTGGCCAGTCAGCTGGAAGTGTAGGGGTGCAGATGGCCCTGGGGCCAGCACCACCCCAGCTCAGGCAGTCTCGGGTCCCCATTCAGTGAGCGGTGGAGGCTTCCCAGGAGGACCCACCCCTGACTGATGGATGCCCACACAGACCACACATTCTGTTCTCAGGAGAGGCTCAAGTCAGAATGTTCCCATTGCCACCCACAGGCACTTTCTTTCTATCCCCAATAATAGCAGGTATTTATGGGGCATCTACTATGGACAAGGTACTTTGCATATATTACCTCCAATCCTGGTGACACTGCAAAGTCATAGTTATTACGACTTTCACACTTGAGGGAACTGAGGCTCAGGGAGACTAATCAGCTTTGCCTTGGGTCACAGCAAGTCAGTGAAGGAGGCAGATTAGAATCCAGGCGCCGAAATATGTAGCCTCTTCCCACGCCACAAGCTCCCACCTGCACTGCTGTCTGCAGGCTCCTCTGCTGTGATTGTCTCAGACCCTGCGCCTGAAGAAGGGCGGATAGAGAGCAAGTGGCGGAGGCAGAAATCACTGTAGAAACCCAGTGTGTGTGCATCACACACATGCACACACACACACACGTGCACACACACAGATCAATGACATGGCCCCAGCAACACTGTAACACCAGAGGTTTCTGAAGGAGTGGGAGCTCTAAGCTCTCTCTGGAGGCCTTTAAAAAATAACAACAAATAAAAGATAATTCCAACTCGTTGGAATGATGTAGGTGTGGTCGTGTCTAAAAGCAGAGATCAGCTGACCCTAACGGTCCCGTTTAGCTTTCTGACTATGATAAACCATTACTGAGCAGACGGACTAACTACTTGGAGCATTGCTAAATCTGTTTTTAATAATGTCACCATCCCAGGACCAAACCCTGCCCCATCGCTGCAATAAAGACTCCTCATTGCTGGAGAAAGAGCACTGGGTCACAGAGGGCAGAGGCGGGGAAGAGGGGACAGCCTGTTTGTTCTCAAGCGTGGGGCGTCATGAGTCATAGCCTTGCTCAGGCAGGGACGAAGAGCTTGAGGATTTATCTCAGCTGAGGTCTGAAGAATAAAGATGAAAACAATAGCAAGGAGACCGTGTCAGAGCAGCGAGGACAACAGCTGTGCTTGAAAACTGCTCAGCAGTGGGACATGGGGGCTTTGTCGGTGTTGGCATGCACACAACTGTGTAACATGCACATTGCAAACACGTGAAGACACCCCTCGAAGGTGTCTAAGATTGTCAGGCAACATTTGTCTCAGGCTGTCTCCAGAAGTGGCCAAGCACCTACTACGTGACTCAGGTGGTAAACATTAAATTGAAGTGCCACCAAGGGCAAAAACTCTGGTCCACGCTGAAGAAGCAGAAGGGGCCTGCAGAGAAGAGAGCCTGGCAGCCACCCGCAAAGAGTTGCCAAACCAAACGTGGTGATATGAGAAGTGATCAGAGGAGATGAGTGTGAAGGGCTCTCAGAAAGCAGTGACACCAGTGTCCAAATGTGAGCATCCTGGGCATTTGGCCACCTGGCCCGGGCCCACAGACCCTACTAGTGTTGACAGCTCTCATCACCTTCTGCGCCCACCAGAATCCAGGCCTTTCTGTATCACATGAGAAGGGTGGAGTTCATGCTGGGCAAAAGAAGAGCGAGAATGAGCCCTGGCTTCTGTGTCTGTGTGGGCTCACAGGTGGGTGAAAGCCATCTCCGGGGGTGCTTCTTGGTGGAAAGACGGGGTTAGCTGGGTCCCACAGCAGTGACCTTGGGCACAGAGGTGACACAGGTGTCCCAGAGATGGGGAGAGATGGTCTCTTTGCTGCCCCTGCACAGAATCTGCACTTTGCCAGCTCCCTAGGAAAAGGGGACTTAGGAGCACCCACATGGGTGCTCCCACAAGGGGCTCCAGTAGCGAGGCCCTGGTGAGGCTGCTCCACACGGCTCTCGGAGAATGGATGTCAGGGATTAGAGAGGCCCAACCTGGCACACCTGCACATCTGAATGCCCACACACTTGCATATCTGCTACTGCAACCCTTGCCAAGGGCCTACTGTATAAATACACCCGAGACTCCATGGGCAAGGGAAGCGGGGAAGGCCCTGCATGAGCAGATGGGGACTGGAACTTTAGGTCCCTGTCTGCATCTAACAGGAGACGTTAGGGTAAAGGAGACACAGGAAGAATGTGCTCTGCCACAAAACATGGCTGCCAAGACTCTACATGACTCCAGCTCACTGAGAGTAAATGCCCACGTACCACATCTTACCCCCCCCCACCCCGCCCTGTGACCCCAGCCCCTGCTACTCTGGCACTCCCTCACAGGGCACTCGCTCACAGGGCTCTCGCTCACAGGGCTCTCGCTCACAGGGCTCCATCACACAGGCTTTCACCAGCTCTGGAAAACCTCTGGCTGCTCCCGCCGCAGGGCTTCTGCACGAACTGCTCCTCTGCCTGGATTCCCTCAGGAATCACAGGACTTTCAGGCCTTACCTCGGTCAACCTGTCCTCGATGTCACCTGCTCCAAGAGGCCTTCCTGGCTCACTCACTAACACAGCAGCCACCCCCTGACACTTGCTCTCCATCTTCTCTTCTTTATTTGTCTTCACAGTACGCTTTGCCAGCAAATATTCAACTTGAGTATATTTTACTTATTTTTGTGTGTATTGTAAATTCCCTCAAGGGCAGGAATTATTTGCCGTTGCTGTCTCTCCAGTGCTTATCATTATGCCTGACAGCTAGTACTTGCATGCACATTGTTGGAGAGATGAATGAATGAATGCATGAATGAGTGAATGAACAGGTGGACAAATGAGTGAATGAATGAGAGACAGGGAGAAGACACACAGTGCCTGCCCTCAAGGCCTTTGCTCTCTGGTTCAGTGTGTCTTTTTGCTTAGAATAACTTAGGAGCAAAATAAGTTCACTGGTCATATAAGATTTAAAAATTTTTTCGGCATTTTCATCTCTTCCTCCCTCCAGATTCTAGAAGGAAATTATACCTAACCTGGTTTTTTGGGGGGTTTTTTGGGTTTTTTTGTTTGTTTTTGTTTTTTGTTTTGTTTTTTTCCTAAAACAGTCATGGAAACTGTGACTGAGAATCTGAAGGGATTCGGGAGGACACTCATCTGTTGCATTGCGGTCCTCACCACAGGCAGCAGAGGAAATCAAAGAGGAGAGTGAAATGACATAGCAGTGAGAGTGAGGTGGGGGCTGGGAAGGGAAGTGAGAAGAAAAACCAAACAAAGGTCTTCTTCCCTCCACACTCAGGACCCCCTGTTGAATTCACCTATCGAATAAATATTAATTGCATCAACAATGTGCTAGGGACCCAGTAGTAACTCAGACCTCCCGCCCAAAATTGATTCTGTATGGCATGCGTCCTCATGGAGGTATGTTCTAAGGTCCACCAGGAGCACAGAGGAAGAAGCACATGAAGTCTGTGCTGGGGAAGATTGGGAGGGCTTCACAGAGGAGGTGTCACTCCACACACCCATGAAGTGAAGCTTCCCAGCCCTTGTGCAGTCAGAGAGACAGAAAGAGGCTGAATATCTTATTCCTTGTCACAGATCAGAGCATCACAGCCCGATCTTCTGACCTCAGCGCCCAAACAGCACATCCCACAGACTATCATGTTCGACACAGCTCTCATGCTGTGGCAAGAAGACGAGGCTGGAGCTGTGTGGCCACCACCGCCATTTACCAACATAAGGCCCAGGACTACGGGCTGGCGGCTTTCTATCCTATCACAAAAATTACCAGGGAGAGAAACCCTGGCAGTATGCTCACCCAGCTTCGTCTAGGCAAGCAGCCCTCACTCACAGGAAATCCTCCCAAAGGCTCAAGTCCAGTCTCTCTGGCTAGATGTTAAAGGCAGTGCCTCTTACCCTGAGAATTCTAAGTTATTACACAGTGTTTGTCTTTTTGACTGGCTTATTTCATCTTGACTTACATCCTCCAGGTTCGTGCATGTGGCAGCATGCATCAGAATGTCCTTCCTTTTTAAAGCCAAGTAATATTATATTACTTGTATATACCACATTTTGCTTCTCCATCAATCTATCATATGGATACATGGGTTATTTTCACCTGTTAGCTATTGAAAATAATGCTATGAACATGGGTGTACAAATACCTCTTTGAGACTCTGCTTTCAATTCTTTTGGGTGTATACCCAGAAATGGAATTGCTGGATCAGATGATAATTCTGTTTCTACTTTTTTGAAGAACCACCATACTGTTTTCTGTAATCGTTATTATATAATAGTTATTAATAATTTAATGATTACTGAACAGCAGCCATCCTGCAAAGCCCTGTCACTCCTTCCAGGTCTTTCTCACCCAATCTCATTGTCTGAGGTAATACCTCAACAGAGAGCCTTCGTTTGCTGGCACTGAGTGTTGTTGTTACACACTAACCTTCCCAAATTACACATATTTCACAGATGAAAATCCTGAGTTGCACTGATGAAAGGGAACTTGCCAAGGGCAATAGAGTGAAATGTCAGAACTCCAGACTTGAATTCAAGCAGCCAAGCTTCTCATCTCCCGCCAGGAGGCGTGTTTCAAAGTTTGGGATAGAACTGGGACTTGCAGGCCAGGCGTGGTGGCTCACGCCTGTAATCCCGACACTTTGGGAGGCCGAGGCAGGCAGATCACCTGAAGTCAGGAGTTTGAGACCAGCCTGGCCAACATGGCGAAATCTCGTTGTAAAAATACAAAATTACCCAGGCATGGTGGTGGGTGCCTGTAGTCTCAGCTACTTGAGAGGCTGAGGCAGCATAATTGACTGAACCTGGAAGGAGAAGTGGCAGTGAGCCAAGATCATGCCATTGCACTCCAGCCTGGGTGACAGAGCAAGACTCTATCTCAAAAAAAAAAAAAAAAAACAACCAAGAATTGTGACTTGGATACCTGTGTCACCTATATTGTGTGACTTAAACTTCCTTTGCCTGTTTCTCATCTTGAATATGGGTCTAATGATGATGATCTGGGAGTCATTTAAGGATTAAGTTAGGTAACTGCCAGTCTGCCTGGGATGCCATAATTAAATACCACAGGCTGGGTGGCTTAAACAAAAGAAATTTATTTCTCACAGTTCTGGAGGCTGAGAAGTCCAAGATCAAGACCAAGGTGTCAGCAAGGTAGGTTTCATTCTGAGACCTCTTCCCCTGGCTTTCAGGAGGCCACCATCTGGCTATGTGCTCACATGACCTCTTCTTTGTGCTCACATGTGGGGTGGGGGAGACAGCAAGCTCTCTGGTGTCTTTTCTTATAAGGTCACTAATCCCATCATGAGGGCCCCACCCTCACAATGTCATCTAACCCAACTGCCCTCCCAAAGGCCCTACCTCCAAAACAAATACTATCACATTTGGAGCTGGGGTTCCTATGAATTCTTGGGGGCACACTGAGTCCACAACCGTCCATCACTTACCGGAGGAGTCTCCATGTGCCAGACTATGCTAACTGCTTTACCCCCATCCCAGGCTCACAGGGCAGCGTTAGGGAGCAGAGCTTTGTGGCTAACAGCACAGGCTCCAAAACTAACGGCCTGACATATGGTAAGTGCTTAATGAACAGTTGCTATTACTTGCTCCACTTTGCAGAAGAAGAAACTGAGCTTTAAAAAAAAGTCAAGAAACTTGCTGGAGGGGTAAGCTGGGCTCCCTAATTCTCGGCTCCCTTGGGAGAGCCCTTGGTACAGTTCCTCACGCAAGGTAGACGCTCTGAGGGGCAAGGCTAGCTGCTGTTGGCAGTCATGATGTTTCCTTCTCATGCAACCAGCTGCACCTGCTGCTGCTGCCTGGATTCCAAGGGAAGACCCCAGAGGGACAAACCCCTGTCCCCATCTATCCCCCCGCAGCCACGCCCACCTCCCCTCTTTAAATTCTTGTCTCAGCCTCTGATGCTTCCTCGCTCCAGTCAGCCAGGGCCCCACTACAAGAAGCAGCTTCCTAAACAGCTGATGTGGGGGCTTCTGATGGTCCAGGGAACGTCAAATGTCATGGCAGGCAGAGCCGCCAAGGTGTGGCTCCAGCCTCCCCTCCCAACCTTTTCACTGACTTCTGGAGTCATCTGCACCCTGCAACACTTCATATATGTTCTTCTCAGGTCCAGAGGAGTAAATCCTACCCACTTTCCAAGACCTCCTTTGGAGACTTCTGAATTACTCCCCATTAACTCCACCTTCCCCCGCCCACCTCTGCAGAATTCCCCACTTTCCTCTGGCTTGCAGATATTAAAGCACATCTGTTCTCTCTCTTGCCAAACTGCAAGCTCCCTGCAGGCAGAAACTACAAGAACATTGGGGGCTGAGCACCCAGAGAGGTGCCAGGCCCACAGGAGTCACCCCATGAATATTGATCAAATTGGGTTGAACTGTTGAAGTGAAATCCAAAACTCCCAGGGAACCTCATCCTCCCTGAGCAGGACCAGAAATGCCCCAGTGAAAGAATGCCTTTGTCCCCCACACTCACTCTAGATCTCCTGGAGAGAGAGAACGCGAGATCAATCAATGCCAGGAGCTGCCAATCTTTGCTGTTTTTCCCTTTAAGTCATGTTTATTGATATAATTGGTCCTAATATTTTAATTCCCACACAAATGTGTCACCTCCAGTCTCCACAATGTCAAAATGTCATCAAGTAACCTCCCCAAAGTCGCGTTTAACCTCTGCGGCGGCATCAACACCCACGCAGCTTTGGCGCCACAAAGCAGCGGTGAGGCAGTGGGTGTATCATCCCCTCTGCCTGCCTCTCTTGTTTCTATATATATGCTAAATAGTTATAAGAAATAAAACAATTGTCTCTGGCTCTCAAGGGAAATCTTGCGAAGATTATGTCTCGCTGCTCTCTAAGTGAACCGCCCAAGAACTGCTTGCCTCCAGAACTCTATTATCCTCAAAACCAGAGAGAACATTATCATCTCTTCTTTGTTGCCATTGCTTTTGCCTGCTGTTCTTTAAGTTTTCTCCAAAAACATCTTTTTTTTTCAGTCCTAAGCATACAACTTAGCCAATAATGGTGGAAAAAAAAATCTTCTGTAAGAAATGCAGCCCTTCTCACAGGGAGATTATTTTGCATGTGCTTTTTGTTGGACACATGATGTTCTGCAGACTCCATGTGTCTACGTAGGTCATTATAGTACTTATTACATGTGTTCGGGCATGATTGATAGGTATGTACCTTTGTGTATGTATATGTGTGTGGATACGTGTGCATTTGTCGATACGGGCAGGTATGCACCGGTGTGTGTGGCTTCGTGGCAGAGTTGGATGGTGCCCACTCACTATGCCTGTGCTTCTTGTTTCTCAGTCCCCCTGGTCTTTATGTTGGGGCAGTATGGCTAGTTTTGGCCAATGAATTGTGAACAGAAGTGACTTCTGGCTGGGGCAACTTAGTGCCCACATGCTCTTGTAGTGGCAGCTGTCATGAACTAAACGTTTGTGTCCCCTAAGATTCACACACTGAAGCCCTGACCTGTAATGTGATGGTATTTGGAGGTGGGGCCTTTGGAAGGTAATTAGGTGTAGATGAGGTCATGAGGGTAGGGCCCCATGATGAGATTAGTGGGTAGGGCCCATGACGGGATTAGTGCCCTTGTAAGACGAGTAAGCAAGACCAGAGTCTTCTGTCATTCAGCCATGTGAGGACACCTGCAACCCAGGAAGAGGGCCCTCACTAGGAATTACATTTACTGGCACCTTGATCTTGGGCTTCCCGGCCTCCAGAACTGTGAGAAATAAATGTCTGTTGTTTAAGCCACCTAGTCCATAGTATTTTGTTACAGCAGCTCAAGCAAACTAAACCAGGAGGCTTAGAGACATGCATTCTAGGTGAAGTAGCATGAAGATGGAAGGAGGCTGCCCAACTCATGCAGGCTGTGATGTGAGATAGAACCTCTGAGTGTGTTAAGCCCTTGAGATTTCAGGATCTCTCTTTAGCAGCAACTAGCATTGCCTCATCTATAAAATATGCAGATAATCTTCTGGGATTAAAAAAATAGTAATAATAATGTAGATAATAGCAAGTACATTAATAATCTAATAACAAGTTTTTGTTAGAACTGAATTAGGTAATAACTTAAAAATCATGTGGGCATTCTCCAAGTAGTGTGGGGTAACTGCAGTAAACAACCATGTATTCTATATTTGTTTCAAAAGAGCTAGAAGTAAGGACTTGCAATGTTCTCAACACATTGAAATGATAAATACTCGAGGTGATGGATAGCCCAAATACCCTGACTTGATCGTTACACATTCTAGGCATGTAGCAAAATAGCATATGTATCCCATAAATATGCAAAAATACTATGTATCAATTTTTAAAATTGGACAAGCGCCTAATAAGCACGCTCTACTAGCCTGGCCCTGTGTCAGGTGCTGGGGATACAAGCCCAGGGACCCTGTCCTCAGGGACATTTTGTTCTTGCAGGGCAGATGTGGAAACTGACATACGTGGTAAATGCACAATTCCAGGAGCGGGAGCATATACAACACCGAGGAGGCGGCAGTTCATTCCAAAGGATTCAGGAAACGCTACATTATAAAAGGGTGGGATGAGCAGCATTTTGAGGAAGAAGTAGAGCTTGCCAGGTTAAATGAGCCAGGGTGCCCCAGGGGAGATGGGGGAGATTGGTTATGAATGGTGGATGTGTGTAGCAGGTTTTTAGAACCTTCGAGGAAGGCCTGGGATTCTCAGACGCCACATTCTGTTGAGGCTGGGTCACTCCGAGTGGCTCCAGGGATAGGGGTGAGGGTCTGGGAAAGCGTGAAGGTCTCATTTACTCTCGATACAGAAAATGCGAGCTTTTTCTTTTTTAAGGCTATGGCAAAATGCCCTGCTTTCTTCGTATTCATCTAGAAGGGAGTGTGTGGGGGGGCGTCTGCCACTGTCCCCCAAGTGAATGTGCGCTCCCAGAGGCAGAAACAGACCTGGTCATGTAGTCCCCTGGGTTCCCTGAGCCGAGGGCCTGGGCTGCGCCTGGAGTCCCCACAAACGCCTGTTGGATGGAAAGGAACACAGGTCTCATGCTGGGCTGCAGTTTGGAACAAACAAAACTCAATACCCACCCCAGGGTGGCATCCACGTCAGCCCCTGGGCTGCATGGAGGTTTCTCTCCCTGGAAGTCTGCGAACTCGGGCGCCGGTGCACCGCGCCACCCCGCGGTCACACCTGGCAACTGCACCTTCCCGGACAGTGCCGTGGAGCCCCGCTCTCCCGCCATTGTCACCCCTTCCAGGGCTGGAATCCTCAGCCCACCTTCTTCCCTCTATAAAGTCTCCAACAATGTCCAGGCACTGCTTCACTACGGTTATTTGGGTCCTGACATCCTAAGCCCCGCTTGTCAGATTATGAGTGGGAGGTGGCAATGAGAATTCAAGCCACACGTGAGAGAAAGGGACAAAGACAGGACGTGTTAACCCCTTACTGAAGCGCATGCTGGTAAAGAATGCTGGCAGAGACGGGTTTGAGCCCAACCCAACCACTCCCTAGCTCGGACCCTGCAGAGCTACTTCACCCCACTGGGCCTCAGTTTCCCTCTCTATAAAATGGGGATGATAGAACCCAGAATCGCTGTATTAAAAGACATAATTCATATAAAATAAGCTAAGGCTCCATGGCTGGCACATAGTAAGTGTTCAACAAATAAAAATTCAAAGCACCTATGCTTCTGTTACTCCATCAGAGTCTTGCTTCAGGTTAGTGAGGTAAACATTAATATTTCCATTGTATTGACAAGTACACTGAGGCTCAGAGAGTGGAAGGGACTGGCCTGAGGTCTTTCAGTCAGGGAACGATGGGCTTGAAGCCAAGCCTTTTGGTGCTTGCCAACATTCCAGGAGTCCCCTGAAAGAAGATGCAGAGGGCAGAATGCTGCGGGAAAACTGGGAAGGGCAAAAGAGAGAAGAGAGAGGAGACACAGTGCAAGTCCAAGACAGCAAACTGCTCTTTTCCCTTATGGATGTCAGACCCTCTTTCTGCGGGAGGGAAAAAAATGCTTTATTCAAAAAGTTCAGCCAGGCACAGTTGGAGGCTGAGGGCGGGAGAATCTCTTGAGGTCCAGGAGTTGGAGACCAGCCTGGACAACATAGCAAGACCCCCATCTGTACAAACAACAACAAAAAAACTAAAAAACATGGTGAAACCCCGTCTCTACTAAAAATACAAAAATTAGCTGGGTGTGGTGGTGCTAGCCTGTAATCCCAGCTATTCGGGAGGCTGAGACCTGAGAATTGCATGAACCAAGGAGATAGAGGTTGCAGTGAGCCAAGACTGTGCCACTCCCCTCCAGCTTGGGCAACAGAGTGAGACTCTGTCTCAAGAAAAAACAAAACAAAACAAACAAACAAAAAACTAAAAAGACAAAAAGTTTGTCCTGAGAAGCACCCAGCACTGTTAGGAGGTCTGGGCTCTGGTTCTGGCCCTGCTGTGACGCAGTGGTGTGACTGGCTGACTTTGGACACGTGATACCCCCTCTCTGGGACTCAGTTTCCTCCTTGACAAAATGAGGGAGAGGGTGGGTCAAGATGCCTGCTCCGGGGCCCTTCAGCCCCACACCAGTCCCTCCCCACGCTTTTCAGGTGCCCTGTGGGGAAGCTGCCCACCACCACTCTGTGGACATCCATGGCCGAGGGGTGTCACCATGTGGCCTCAGAGACCTCCGAGGAGGAAGAAAGGACCCAGAACTGTGCCCCGGCGCGTGACAGATGGAAAGAATAACTCTTAACTCGATCATGTGAACAGGAGATTAGCATTAATCCCCAGTGGGGACTGAATCACTGTGCCCAAAACGCTGCACGCAGAGCCAGGAGCTCCGCAGGCGCAGAGCCCTGTGGGCGGGGAGCCTGGCCTTTCGCTGGCCAGATTAAAAGAATTCAACCTGCCCAGGCTCCAAAGGCTGACCCAGGGCAGAGTGGGAGGAGAGGTCACTGCTCCCTGCCACCTCTCAGCTGAGAGGAGAGCGCCCGCGTGGTGTACCCACGCCTTTCTGGGTGCGGGACGGCTGTGTGCCTATGTTTCATTGTTTTGCTTTTGGCTGATGTTTCAAACAAGAGCGGGCCAATCGGTAGACGTAATCACGGGCCTTTCATAGCTGCCTAACTAGGCGAAGATGAATGGCTTGGGTGGTGCTCTAGTTGAAAATAACAGCAGCATATCAGGGCAGAATTAAAGACAGAGAAAAACAAATGAAATAAATCTATCAGGACTCCAGGGCCATCTTTCCGAGGAAAACGTCAGGATGAGAAAGACCAGATTCCTGTGCCAGACCAAGGGTCAAAATCCTCGACACTCTTCACGTGGCCCCAAAGCGGGGAGCTGTTGTTGCCCTTGAGCTGCCTGAGGACAAGTCAGAGCCTGTGTAGGGAAGACTCGGCCAGCGTCCCTGTCTTCCATTCCTAATGACTGATTAAAGCCGTTGAAAATGTTAAAAGCCATTCCAAATGCCACGCTGGTGGAACAACTGTGTTTTCTTCACACTCAGGGAGACGGAGGCTGAGGAAGCACTGGTAACTATGAGGCAGGGGGTCTCATGCTGGCGTTTGGGGAACCCTAGCTGTCCCTGTTCCCAGCTTGACTCTGTGGTCACCACAGTAGGGACAGACACTCCCCTCCAGTCACTCCCCAGTGCCCTCCAGACTTAGGGGAGGATCCGCAGATTCTGCCTGGGAGTGAGGTGGAGGCCCAGACCGCAGCCACCCCTGCCCCTGGCCTCCGGGTGGAGGGGCAGAGCCAGGCAGCTCTGTGAGTGATGTTGGCCCCATGCTGAAGGCCAGCTTCCCCTTGGCTGCCGCTTGCTTCGCGTTGTGGGGGGTGCCCCTGAGCCAGTGACAAGTGTTTGTGGGAGCCATGCTCTGCCCTGGGTAAGAAGAAATTTCTACCTTTTCTCCCAGCTCCACAAAGAGAGCTCTACAGCGCCTCACAGGCAGAAAGCAATCAGTGACTCAAAAAGGAAATGTATGGGAGGAGACACTTACTTAGGCTTTGCAGGGGACCTGCCACTTCAGGAGGACCTTCTAAGGAAGGCTTTCTATTGGTTTGGAGCCTCCAATACGTTCTAACGCCTCAGCTTGGTGGGGGTACCTCTGAAGTCTTCATCCTCTCTCTGCTCACCTGGAAGTGCCCCGTGCTCCCTGAGGCCAGTTAGTGCCCCATCCGGCAAGTTTTTCTCCCCTTATGATGCCCAGCCATGGGGGGTGCCTCCTGATGCCCTAGCCAAGGCTCCCAGGGCAAAGGATCGAGGTTACTTTCTTGAAGGTCACTCAGGCTTGTGTGGGGTGACGCATCGGGACAGGAATGGCCCCAAGATGCCGAGACCAGAAGAAAACACATTCTGACTTCTGCAGTTCCCCCAGGCCTCATCTGTCAATAGCCACACAGACAGTCAGGACGGGGTGTCTCAGAAACATCCCCTCCAGCGCCTAGCGGCTGAGCGAGGGCGGCAAAATGCCATCCCAGGCTCCAGCAGAACTTATATGTCCCTGCAGAAGTGTGATGCCGTGGGAGCTTACAGGGCATGTGAAATACCCAGAAGTTACGTAAAGGGGCAGCTGCTAGATGTTAGAAGAAAGACAAGTTCCTGACCAGAATATTCAATATTCAGCAACCGGAAGCTAGGCCTCACTGTTTAAAAAAAGAAAAGGAAAGGAAAGAAAGAGAGAAAGAAGGAAAAGGCCTACAGTCATCCAGATCTCAATGTTAAAAAAAAAAAAAATTAAAACTTTATGCCCTAATTCATAACACCCAAAAAGAGTGACATTCAAATTTGTGAACAGTCAATTCTGGCAAAAATATCAGAATCTTACAAGTGGACAAAAAATTCAAAAGAGTATCTTTCCTGGTGATTCTCAAACATGATCCCATGAAATCACATAGGGAGCCTAATAAAAATCACAGGTTTCAGGGCCACCCTACAGACCTAGTTGGGCTGGAATCTCTCGTGGCTGACACTAAGCATTTGTGAGTTTAGTAAGCTCCCCAAGTGCTCTGATGACAATGAGGTTTGGAAACCACTGACTTGGCCCACTGCTCCCCAACCTTTCCTGTGCGTGCAAACCACCTGGTGATCTTGTACAAATGCAGATTCTATTCCGGGTCTGAATGGGGCCTGGGATTCTGCATTTCTGTTGCTGATGCTGCTGGTCCTAAAACCATACTTGAAGTGTCCAGACTGTTCTCCAACCTCCCTCACTTGACTGAGAAACAGATAAACTGAGGAGCATATATAAGGGAAGTCGAGAGGAGAACTGCTGAGTTGAAAGATTAAAAAAAAATGACGTGAGTGGGAGCTGAGCTGAAAGGAAGCTGCAAGCTAATTGATCAAGAATGATAGTAATCTCAGCACTTTGGAGGGAGGCCAGGGCAAGAGGATTGCTTGAGTTAGGAGTTCGAGACCATCCTGGGCAACATGGCAAAACCCTGTCTCTACAAAAAATACAAAAATTAGCCAGGCATAGTGGCTCACGCCTATGGTCCCAGCCACTCGGGAGGCTGACACAGGAAGACTCCTTGAGCCCAGGAGGCGGAGGTTGCAGTAAGCCAAGATTGTGCCACTGCTGCAGCCTGGGCAACAGAGCAAGACTCTCCCCACAACCCCCCCCCCAAAAAAAAACTAAGAATGATGGTAAAGCTGGTTTCAAAGCCAGCCCCAGAATCTCCACTTGGTCATTTTCTTACCAGACAACAGTCTTGGGGCTTGTTTCCTAGTGATCATTGCAGGTGTGCAGTGGGAACTAGAACTCTGCACGGGCCCCTGGGACTGAGGGCTTGCTGGGCAGCTGAACTGTAACTACCCCACTCTTTGGCAAGATCAACTTTAGAGTCTACATGCCAACTTCTGGCCTGTGTTCCAGGGTGCGCATGAGGCACTCCCTGACACCCCTCCACCCTGTGTATACAGGTGTGCACGTGCACACACACACAGAGGTGTGGCTCCAGACACCCCTCCACCCTGTGTATACAGTGTACACACACACACACACACACACACACACACACACACACACAGACAAATGTGGCTCCACAAGTTGCAACGGGAAATAATCCCCCTGTCTTCTGAGGGCCCTGTGCCGAACACCTATCCAGTCTCTCATTCCCTTGACCCACTTTGTGCTCAGCCCTTGCTGCAGCAACTGGCTGGGCACAGGTGTAGGCCAAGGGCACCTTGCCTTAGCTGCCCCTAGTCTTCTGCCCCTGGGGCTTCCCGTCCTGCCTTCTGTGAGATGCTCACTGAGCAGGCCCAGCCATTCTAGCACCTGTGCAAATCTGGCGGAAATGAACAGTCCCTAGGGGAACCCTTGGGCAATAGAAATGGGAGCTGGTAAATAAAGATTTTCCTCTCCCGGGCCTCCTGTAGACAAAGCACTCCGTTCATCAGACTGTCCCCAGAGGGATGGAGCCCCAGTTGCCTCCAAGGGTAACCAGCTCACAATGCATACTCGGATAGGCTTTCCTCCTTCTCTAGTTCACTTTCCCAGCCTCCCTGCACGAAAGCCATGCCAGGCTCTGTTTTAGAGAAAAACCTGGCTAACCCATGCCCTCCAGTGGTAGTGGCTAAATCCTGCAGAACAAGGAGGAAGGAGGGGGCTGCAGACTTCAGAGACGGCCGGCCCACAGTGACCCAGACCACCAGAGGCTCTCCCTAAAGCTGCAGCCCCTGCCTGAGGCTCACTGCAGCTGTGCAGGGTTCTGATAACAAATTATGTTGTGTCCAAAAAATAATTTAAGGTCCTCTGTGCGACGTTGGAAGCAAGAGAAGGAAAGCTAAAGAAACAAGGCTTATTTGGCCTGGAGAAAAGGTTAAAAACCAACCTCATAAAAATAAGTGGGTGGTTCTCATTGTTAGCTGATGTAAGAATGCAGGGAGATAGGACTGACCTGGAGCTGAAGGGCCATTTCACCCATCGGTATGCTGCCAAAGAGGAGATGGCGTCTTCTGGTGAAGTTATGAGCTCCCCATCATCAGAGGCATTCAGCTTGTGATGGAGAGGGGTAGACTTCCTGGGGATAATGTGGATGGGATTCATTCTTTGGATAAAGCTTTTGAAGTTATTCCTTTTTTTTTTTTTTTTTTTTTTTTTTGGATGGAGTCTCACTCTGTCACCCAGGCTGGAGTGCAGTGGCATGATCTCGGCTCACTGCAACCTCTGCTTCCCAGGTTCAAGCGATTCTCTTGCCTCAGCCTCCTGAGTAGCTGGGATTACAGGTGTGAGCCACCATGCCCACCCTAAAGTTATTCCTTTTCTAGGCACCTCTTTAAAAATCACGAATCCTTTTCAAACTAAGATTCTGTTAGTATGAGTCTGCCCCAAAAGGGGGGAATGTTTATTGATAAGTGACCTCATAAACTCCCCCAGTCCAAGGACATAGACCATTGAACTGTGCTTTCAGCTGATGTTTTTTCCAGAGAGGGCTGTTTATTCATGAGGTCTTAGCACCACCTAGTGGTTTCCTTTGTTCATTACAACATGTGCCTGGCCTACAAGAGTATTAGCTGTAAAGTTTAATACATACACCATTTTTGATTAATGCATCAATTCAACAAAAAGGTATTAAATACAAGTTATGGGTTAAGCATTGTGCCATCACCTGGGGTGCAACACTAATTAAACAAAACATGGTCTCACCTTCATGAGGCTCATATTCTAATGGACTAGACAATAAACATGTAAACAACCAAAGAATTGTTTTATATTGTGATGTCAGGAAATAAACCCATTGTGTGATATAGAGTAATGTAAGCAGGAAGAGGCTATTTTAAGTAGTATTGGCAAGGCCAGTGCGGTGGCTCACACCTATAATCCCAACACTTTGGGAGCCCCAGGCGGGCGAATTACTTGAGGTCAGGAGTTAAAGACCAGCCCGGGCAACATAGTGAGATGCCTGTCTCTACAAAAATACAAAAATTAGCCAGGTATGGTGGCACCTGCCTGTAATTCCAGCTACTCAGGAGGCTGAGGTGGGAGGATCACTTGAACCCGGGAGGCAGAGGCTGCAGTGAGCTGAGATCATGTCACTGCACTCTAGCCTGGGCAACAGAGCGAGACTGTCTCAAAAAAAAAAAAAAAAGAACAAAAAATACAAAAATTAGCTGGGTGTGTTGGCACGCATGTGTGGCTCCCAGATACTCAGGAGGCTGAGGGAGGAGGATTGCTTGAGCCCAGGAGGTCAAGGCAACAGTAAGCCGTGTTCACGCCACTGCACTCCAGCCTGAGACACTGAGCAAGACCCTGTCTCAAAAAATAAAAAATAAAATAAAATAAATGGTGGGCAGAGAAAGCCTCTCCACATGGACAATTGTGGAGGAGCTAAGAGCTTGGCTGTTCAAGGAGCTGAGGCCAGCATGTTCAGAGCCCAGTGAGTGAGGCCAGAGGGGCGCAGTGGGACTGGAGAGAGAAACGAGGGGAGTTCCATGTTTGTAAACTTTTCCCAAGTGAAAGCACACAAATGGTTAGGGTGGGCTCCTCCAGAACAATATCTGATTAAATTTTCAAAACACGGGGGAAGGGAAAATGCCTTGATATGAGCTTGGCCACGTGCTCAACTCTAGCAGGCCCCTACCGGGGCCATTGATCACAGCTGTGTGCCCCTCAAGACAGCTGCATCTGCTCCCCACGCCCTGCTTCAGGGTCCCCATTACTGATAAGCTGCATCTTTAATTACTTATGTTGGAAGTTCATTTTTAAAGTCTGGAAGAGTGGTTCTCAATCTTGGCTGCAAATCATCTGGGAGCTGTTAAAACCCCCCAGTCTAGCTCACACCCTTGACCAGTTAAAGCTTCATCCCAGGAGGGTGGGCCCTGGGCACCGGTGCTTTGAAAGCCTGCAGGTGATTCCCGTGTGCAGCCAAGGCTGAGAACAGCTGATCTGGAAGGATACTCATCAAGAGAAAAACAAGACACCTATTTGATATTCTCAGGTAGAGATGGCTACACAAGTAATGAGGCTGTTTCCTTTTTCAGACCAGGCCTCTTCCTCAGGTGGAAGCCCCCACTCTGGGCCACCCAGCCCTCGACACTACGCTCTCATTACGTTCCCACCTGGACGCTTCACAATGCAGTCAACAGACCCTGTGAGCTGACTTTGCAGAAACGTACTTTTTCATGATGGCAAGCAGGCCTGCCACAGACCCGGGAGTTTCCACGGCCTTGTTACTCAGTCACACTTCCCCAAGGTGCAGAGGGTCCAAGACCCAGACCTCCTAAGGCGGCGATTCTCAGCTGAGCAGCACATCACAATGGCCTGGGGAGCTCATAAATACTGATCCTTGGGCCCAGCCCAAGACTGATTTCTGGGCTGCGGCTTGGGCTGTTGGGTGATTGTAAAATGCAGCCAAAGGCCGGGCGTGATGGCTCACATTTGTAAAGTCAGCACTTTGGGAGGCCAAGGTGGGCAGATCACTTGAGGTTAGGAGTTTGAGACCAGCCAGGCTAACATAGTGAAGCCCCATCTCTACTAAAAAAATACAAAAATTAGTCGGGTATGGTGGCATGTACTTGTAATCCTAGCTACTTGGGAGGCTGAGACAGAAGAATTGCATAAACCTGGGAAGCAGAGGTTGCCGTGAGCAAAGATCACACCACTGCCCTTCAGCCTGGGCAGACAGAGTGAGACTCTGTCATCAATAAATATATTAATTAATTTTAAAAAACGCAGCCAAGACTGGAAGCTGCTGTTGCCAAAGAAAAGGCAGCACCTGTACTCCTCTATGTCCCCAGGAGGTCTACAATAACCAGAACCGCTGTGTAACGGGTTGCTGCTTGAGTGGCCCACAATTGCTACAGGCTTTGTATTCTCTGCTAATGCAGCTCAGTCCTGGACCTATCTCTGTGCTCCCCAGGCCTCAGATCGGCTGGTTACGAGTAGGCCAGTTAAGACTACAAGGGATTCCATATAGCTTGTCAACTGCCCCCCTCACCTCCCACTGGCTGGGAAGAAAGAACTCACGCAAGGCACGTGGCCGCCAAGACGGCAATGCTACATTTAGTACATGATGGGTGGTTACCTAGTAAATTCCCATTTAAAAAAAAAAAAAGGAGCATTATCCTTAAAGCTCTTGCCCGTCAAGCACCAATAAAAAAAACTGGTAATATGCACTTTGCTGCACTTGTATTGTATAGCTGTTGACATAAGCAATGGCTTATGTTATTAAAAGAAAGCTATCCACATACATCTTAACATCTAGGATACATACCAGAAGGTAACTAGTTACATTGGCTGGTGAAAATCCAGGTGATTCAAATTTTGTTATTGTTGTTGCTTATCTTCATTTTCTAATTGTTTTATGATGAATATGGATGACTGATATGACCAATGTTACTAGAGCACAAATACCAAAAAGAATCCATTGTTTCTTACAGAACTTAAGTGCATAGCTGGTCTATAAGTGTTCAGCTCACAACTCTTACCTTTTTTTGTTTGTTTGTTTTTTGAGGTAGAGTTCCACTCTCGTTGCCTCTCAAGTAGCTGGGATGGCAGGCATGCGCCACCATGCCCGGATGATTTTGTATTTTTGGTAGAGATGGGGTTTCACCATGTTGGTCAGGATGCTTCAAGAACCCTAAAAGCATTGCTCCCTCAACAAGAGGACAAGGGCCACATTGTGCTTATTTGGTAGCTACGCAGCTCTAGTACAGCATGGCAGGCACTTGGAAGGATCAAGATCAACATGCTAATCAATTCAGCTGCCAGAAAGTAAGCCATTCCCCTATCAGTCTTTTTCATAAGGAACATGGATTCTTTACTGCCTCTGCAGATTCTGTTAGTTTTTCAAAGTATCTTCTGTGAAACTAGTTTTCTCTGGACAATAGGTATGCAAAAACCAAAAAAGGTACGTGTGTGGGGTCTGAAAGACAGATTTCTTTCCTAAAGAGCTTTGCAGAGCTTTGACTATACAATTATTCATTGTGAATCGCAATAGGAGGATACCATATATAGCTTTTCCCAAATTTATTTAGCCATAGAACACTTTTCTCCAGGAACAGCTGCAGGGACTAGTACTCCCAGGAATACATTTTGGGAAATACTAGTCTATCTTTCTGGTGCACAGCTCTTTGACCTACCACCCACAAGGCAGAGTGGCTGCAAACGTGCCCTGTCCTCTATAATGAGGGCAGGGCTGCACAGAATGAGGTTAGGTGACCCCGCAGCACACTCAGACTTCTGTCATCGAGTGAGCTCAGCCACAAATGAGGTGACTGAGAGCCCAGAAAACAAATAAGGAATGGTCCAATAAATATTCACAACTGAACATCAGGTGACATTTTCATTTATTCTGTTTACAGGCGCCACGTAGTTACACTGGTTTTTCTCGGTCTCATCTGGGTTGGATCCAAAGACATTCAGAGGCATGGTGAGAGGCAAAGCATCAGACATCTCATTGGTGGCAGGTACTTTCTGACTACTGTACCACCTGCCGTATCCTTCCCCACCTCATCATCCCCAAAGCCATTTACTGCCAAACGCTACAGTAAAAACCCAATGCATTTACATAAAATAATGCCTAACTGCACATTTACAATTTTTAGAAAAAAATCCCGCTTATGCTCTTCTAGAAATTTATGGCAGGAAAGTTAAGGACCAAGGCTATGAGTGAGCCATATGTGGCAACTAAAAGTAGATGAGCACTGAGTTTCTCCATTCGTAGAAAAAAAGTCACACTGAGCCCACTCTTCCTGTGGGGCAGGATAACACCTTTCTTTTATACCCTGTTGAGAATCTCAGGTGGACAATGTGACTGCATGAATGTCGAAAGGCAGCTTGCCGGCTTAGTTATCACCTTGCAGAGGTAGCTATGCACTACACAGCCACACTGCCCAAAGCGTGCTCCTAAGAACACTGGTCCTACAAAGTGCTCCTTGTAAGAGAACTTTAGGAATCAAAGTATTTAGAAAATACTATACACTATCATTCCCTTCCTGGAGATCAACAATGTACAGTATCACATGGAAGTTTCCAGAAGTCCTTTCATAAAGAAATGCTTAACTTTAACCCAGAGTTTCCATATCAACCTGACCTTGGAATCTCTTATTTTTGGGGGTGACACATTTCATAGAACACAATCTGAGAAATGCTCCTCTATGGCTTTGAGAAATTCTTTGCAGAAACAAAACAATAATAATTTTTTTACTTAAAAAAATTAAGTAACTAGTAGGATCATGTGTTGGTCAACAACAAAGAGATCAAAGAGTCAGGAAGTCCACGTCATAGACCCCCCCTTTCTAATTCCAGCCTAGCACTGTCGCCATAAACTTTGCCTGCCTGAAAACAGGTAGCAATCAGTTGTCCATGATTTCTCCCTTTGAGTTGTTCAGCATGGTAATCACAGTACAGAATTGAATGTGGCCCATCAGGGGCCCATATTTCATGTCCAGAGGCCAAGCGTCTTGTCTTGTCTTCTGTTGTAACAGTGAAATCATTAAACATCTATTGTTGCTTATCACATGACTACAAGGTTTTTCAAATAGACCTGACAAGCCCTTTGTTCCTAACAAAAAAGGGGGATGATAACTTGTAGAGCTTCTAATTATTTTCAGCCACAACTACACAGACCAAGAGATCATAATACAAAGCTTTTGGCCCAATAATTTAAAAGTATTACAGCAAGGACAGGGAAAGATGGAAATCAATGACATTACTGGAATGATGTAAACATTTTATCATCTGCATAATACATAATTTTTTATTCTTGTTTCCAAGGAGTTTCACATGATGTTTTGAAGCAGAAGCAGACTCTCCACATGTGAAACTTGGCAGACAATAATAACGTATTATCTATGCCCTGCTGGGATATAAGCGCACGTTCACACCTCAATAGCAATCCTCGCAAATCGATATTGCAGAGAGGCGGGAGGCCTCAGTAGCACTAAGCCCCTCTGCACCGCCGGCTGGCTGGACAGCATATCCAGCAAGCCTGTCAAGCTAACAAACCCCAGGGCTTCTCCACAGCCAACAGCCATGGAAAAATCTCCCTGAGTCACAAAGCCTAGGAGAGTTCTGGAGCAGTGCATCGTCACACGCGGCAGAGGGCCTGACCACAGCCCCAGAGTCAGAGCTTCCTGCCCAGCCACGGGCTCTTCCCACACTGGGCCATCAGAAGAGGCGCATCCCGCCTTCTGCCTCTTCTCCCTTTTCTTCTTCTCTTTCTGTTCCAGGATCTTGCTCCTGAATGGGTCACTGTGTTTGGATTCCTGGGGCCCACAGTAATGCCAGTCCTCACGGAGCTGGAGGAAGTCCTGCTTGGCTGGGACGCAGATCATGGTGTGAGGCTCGGGGCTGCCCTTGCTGAGCAGGGACAGGCTGACCCACACCAGGGCCCTGGGGAAGTGGCCCAAGATGGACAGGCAGGCCTCTCTGGTCAATCCTTGCTGGCCTCTGCCAGGAGCTCGCCGGGCTCCCCGAGTGTCCTCAGAACTGGGCCCACACCAGGCTGACAGCTGCTTCAGTAATTTTCTACTCCTACATGAAGTTGGAGACATACGTTTGAGGATATTTTGTTCCAGAAAAAAAACATACAATCAGAAGATTAGACACTGCTAGAATTAATTTGATTCTTTTATACTATATAAGAATCAAAACTACAATTTTTAAAAAATTAGAAATACACTGTAGTACATTTTAGTACTGATATTTTTCCTTTTATGTGTTTGCCATTCTGAAACTCAGGGACTAAAGGTTTAAGAAGTTGAAGGCAGGCAAAACAAGACAGTGAAATAGAATCTAGGATTGTAATCACAGTGAGGGTGAAAATAAAGAGGCACTAAGATTTTAATGAGTAAAGGAACTGTAAGGGACAATAGTTACATGTAAAGTAAGAAAGAATGATAGGAAATTAAGAGGCTACTATATGGAAAAGTAAGCACAAGACTAGAGGGATAAGCACTTTTTAAAAATCATAGCACAGGCCAGGCGTAGTGGCTCACACCTGTAATCCTAGCAGTTTTGGGAGGCAGTGGTGGGCGGATCATATGAGGTAAGGAGTTTGAGACCAGCCTGACCAACATGGTGAAAATTAGCCAAGCGTGGTGGCATGCACCTGTAGTCCCAACTACTTGGGAGGCTGAGGCAGGAGAATCGCTTGAATCCAGGAGGTAGAGGTTGCAGTGAGCCAAGATCACACCACTGCACTCCTGCCTGGGCGATAGAGCAAGACTCCATCTCAAAAAAAAAAAAAAAATCAGAGCAAAGCACAGAATGCAGGGTTGTTGATTAGCAGAACCTGACCCGCAGCAATATTGAGAGGAGAACATAGTGTATCTGGTAGCCTCTCTGGCTAGGACCATATTACATCTAACTGGTTGCTACTCTATTATGAATCCATATAATACAAAAGGAACTAGAAAAAATCTAATTTGGTGATTTAAAGCAAAGAATCCTTGCTCAAACTGCATAAAATATGTCAGAAAAAAAACTGCCTTGGTTTAGATCTATTGATGACAATATTGTAAATCATTTCATCAATTAGCATCATGCCTTACATCAAATATTATTAAGCTGTTTCCCTGAGCCCTCTATGAAATATGAAAGACTGGCTTTCCCTTTCAGAAAGTCTATAAATTCCCTTGGATTTTGCATAAACAAACAGTGATGATGCTTATATCTTGTAGCCTCTTCAGTATTAAAATAAATAATCCAAAATGTACCCAGAAGTCACCGACACTTACCTGAGAACACAGAGTTGACTCCCTGTGGCAGCAACATGGTTTTCACTGGCGTCCTGGTCTGTGATGCTCTCAGGCCCTGGCGATTCTTGACACCCTGCATCCATTACCTCTTCTGCCTCCCTGGGGTGCTCTATGGCTGTGCCCACTTCATCAGATGGCTGATGAGGTTTTTTAGGCATGGGAGCACAAGGCGCCTCAGATCTTCTTAGCTCACTCTCCTTACCATTTGGAGATGAAGCTACAGAAGGTTCTTCATGGGCCTGGCCTCTTGACTCCCAGTCATGAGTTAACTGCTCCCAGGGACAGCAGAAAGGTGCCAGAGTGCCAAGCTTAACGTAGTTGGGCCGTTTTGCGGGAGGGCGTCTAAAGAAAAACACAGAGGAGAACCAATGTTGAACAATTTAGGACTGCAAAACTGAAATAATTATAACCATTATAATGCATCTCTATTTTAACACACACACACACACACACACACACACACACACACAAGCTTTCCAAGAAACATATGATAAAGAATAATAGGCTGGGCTCAGTGGCTCATGCCTGTAATCCCAGCACTTTAGAAGGCCAAGGTCAGGAGTTCGAGACCAGCCTGGCCAACATGGTGAAAGCTCTACTAAAAATACAAAAATTAGCCAGGCATGGTGGAGGGTGCCTATAATCCCAGCTACTTGGGAGGCTGAGGCAGACGAATCACTCAAACCCAGGAGGCAGAGGCTGCAGTGAGCCAAGATCGCGCCACTGCACTCCAGCCTGGGCAACAAAGTAAGATTCCGTCTCAAAATATAATAGTGATAGGCCAGGCGCGGTGGCTCATACTTGTAATCCCAGCACTTTAGGAGGCCCAGGCGGGTGGATCACCGGAGGTCAGGAGTTCGAGACCAGCCTGGCCAACATGGTGAAACCCCGTCTCTACTAAAAATAAAAAAAAAATTAGCCAGGTGTGGTGGCACGTGCCTGTAATCCCAGCTACTAGGGAGGCTGAGGCAGAAGAATCACTTGAACCCGGGAGGCAGAGGTTGCAGTAAGCTGAGATCATGCCACTGCACTCCATCCTGGGTGACAAGAGCAAAACTCCATCTCCAAAAATAAATAAATAAAATAATAATAACAACCAACTCTACTGGCCAAGCTTTTTTGTTTTCTCTGGTTTTCAATAAACAATGTAGCCCCATGTGGCCACTGAACCACACCAGGGGGTTCATTCTTGAAAGCTACAAGGAACTGGTGCCCCTGGAGTTGCACCACGATTTTCCTATACACTAAGCTCAAGGTTACATGAAGTTACTGTTTTACTCTTGACCTCCAGTGACCCAGCTACCCTCCACAAAAACAATAAATATCATTATCAGTTTTTTACATAGCCTTCCAGAGACATTTTATGTACATACAAGCAGATATGTACATATTTCTTCCTTTTTATTTATTTTTATACAAATAGCAGCATACTAGATACAGTACTTTTTGCTTAACTTCACTTTTCTCACTTAACAAAATATCTTGATTACTTTATGCCAGTACTGAAAGCTCCCTCATTCTTTCTTTTTAAAAGGCTGTGTATCTTGTCTCTTATTCTACTGAATGAATATGCCCTTATTGATTTAGACAGTCCTCTACGAAAGGACATTTTGATTGTCTTCAAGCTTTTGTTCCTCCAAACAAGGCTGCAATGAATGATCTTGACGGTTACTCTGCCTTCCCCTGTGCCACCATGGCTCTTGTTGTCACTCCCAGTGGCTTCAGCATCTGCCTAAATCATCCTTCCAATACCCCACCAGTCACCTTCCCACCCTCACTTCGCATCTTTTACTTCACCCCACCTCAAGCACCCACTCGCTGCTCATACCTTAGGTGTGGTCACTGCCAACACCTGCTCCAGCTTCAAACCGCGACGTCAGTATCCCACTCTCAGAGCCATGCCTCCTGTTTTCCACCCACTTACCCTCCCACAACAATGCCCCAACCATCCATTTACACCAGCACCTCCCGGCGGCTCGCAGCAGCCGCCTCGCTCTTCATCAGCCTAGACTCCATGGTTCACACCACCATCCCTCCCCTACAAATGCCCCCACTCCCTCCACTGGAAAGTCCGCCTGGGCGCAGCTGACTCTCCAATGACCCCACGCCAGCCCGAGTGGCAGAGCACAGCTGAGGAAGAACTCAAAATGGTCCTGAATGGTCTTCCTTTATAAACACAAATCTCAAATAGGCGCTCTCTACATCTTACAGATCCCATGTTTCTCCTCTCAATTCCACCGTCCACTCTCCCAGAAACTGCTTACAATTCCTCTCTCCTCAAATCTCCAACAGCCTCTCTCCCCCGTCTTACTGCTGGCTGATAGCTGTGCCTCTTTTTTCATGAAGACAGTCACAATCAGGAGTGTGCTACTTAATCCCCCCACCGCAGAATCTAACCTAGCTAAATAAATCCATGTTCAGATTTCAGTGGCAGTCTAACAGTCTTATATTAATTTTTCTGAGGAAGAAGAACTAGCCAACTTAAGAATTACAGAAAGAAAGTGGTTTGGAAAATAGGATTAAGAGTCAGGGCTGTGCGCGGTGGCTCATGCCTGTAATCCCAGCACTTTGGGAGGCCGAGACAGGCGGATCACAAGGTCAACAGATCAAGACCATCCTGGTGGTGAAACCCTATCTCTACTAAAAATACAAAAATTAGCTGGGCCTGGTGGCAGGCACCTGTAATCCCAGCTACTCGGGAGGCTGAAGCAGGAGAATCGCTTGAACCTGGGAGGCGGAGGTTGCAATGAGCCAAGATCATGCCACTGCACTCCAGCCTGGTGACAGAGCGAGACTCCACCTCAAAAAAAAAAGAGTCAGAACTGTTTGTAAATCTATTTGGAAGATAGCCAAAGAAATAAAAGCAGATTAAATGGCATCAGTGGCAGTCTAACAGTCTTATATTCAGAAGAACTGCACTCAATCCCAACAGATACTGCCTCCTCTACTTGTGCCCTGAATCCCACCCCTTCTTCCTTGTCCAAGGACTTAGCTCTTACATTTTAGCCTCCCTCCCATCTCCTGGGTACCCCCAACCAGCCTAGAAACTTGTGCCTCCATCAAGAACATAAGTTACATGGCCAGGTATAATGGCACATTCCTGTAATCCCAGCATTTTGGGAGGCTGGGGTGGGAGGATTGCTTGAGGCCAGGAGTTCAAGACCAGCTTGGGCAACAAAGCGAGACCCTGTCTACAAAAAATTTAAAAATTAGCCAGGAGTGGTGGTGCACACCTACAGTCCCAGCTACTCAGGAGGCTGCGATGGGAGGATTGCTTGAGCCCAGGAGTTGGAGGCTGCAGTAAGCTATGATCACACCACTGCACTCCAGCCTGGGTGACAGAGCGAGACCCTGTCTCAAGAAATAAAAGAAGAATATAAGCTCCATGAAGGCAGAGACAGACTTGTCTGCCTTGCCCCGCTGTCACCCCAACACCTAGAATGGTGTTTGACACACAGTAGGTGCTAAAGAAATGTATGTTAAATGAAGGAATAAATGAGACAAATATATAAAGATGCACACAGGAAGATGTTCACAGAAACACACAGCAAAACATCAGAAATAACCTCAAGAGCCACTGATAAATTACAGGACATCCACACTGCAATTGCATGCGGCCATTCAAAGTGACATTTTGAGCAAGGCTGGCAGGCTGACTCACAGGCCAAATGTGGCCTGCTGTCTGTTTTTGTACCACCCATGAGCTAAGAATGGTTTCTACAATTTTAAATGGCTGAAAAAGCAAAAGAGTAATATTTCATGACACATGAAAATTATATGAAATTCAAATCTGAGTGTCCATATATAAAGCATGATTGGAACACAGCCGTGCTCGTTCTCTTACATGTCATCTGCAGCTGCTTGGAAGCCACAATGGCAGAGTTGAGTCGTTGCCATGGAGACCAAAGGCTCCACAAAGCCAAAAATATTTAGCATCTGGCCCTCTACCAAAAAAGTTTGTCAATACTTGGTTTAGAGTCATATTTTTTGATATGGTAAAACTATATATACCATATTGTTAAACGAAAAAGGCAGGTTTCAAAATAATGTATGTAATACCATTCTTTAAAAAAATATGTGTATCTATGGAAAATTTGCATGCATAAAAAGCTCTGAAGAGTAAGAAATAAGTATTATTGTCAACTATTATTTAACAAACACATAGAAGCCTCTCAACTACGTTCTATGGGAGACACAAAGATGTATAACATGTGATTGCTGCCCTCAAAGAGCTGGTAAGCTAGCAATCCAGGAATATATCACTAGTCACTCATTCATCCACCACTCCGCAAACAGTTTGAAACCCAGGCACAGGCCAGGCAGGGTAGCTCACGCCTGTAACCCTAGCACTTTGGGAGGCCAAAGCAAGTGGATCACTTGAGCCCAGGAGTTCACGAACACCCTGGGCAACATCACAAAACCTCATCTCTACAAAAAATACAAAACTTAGCCAGGTGTGGTGGCAGGTACCTGTAGTCCCAGCTACTCAGGAGGCTGAGGTGGGAGTATCACCTGGGTCCGGGAGGTGGAGGCTGTGGTCAGCCATGATCATGCCACTGTACTCCAGCCTGGGTGACAGAGTGAGATCCTGTCCCCCCCAACTCCACCCCCCCAAAAAAAAGCTAGGCAGACTGCCTGTCTCTACAGTTATGGTTGCAGCAATGAACAAGAAAACACAATTCTGTCCTCATGAACCTCACCATCAAGGAACTACAATATTCAACCAGTCATTCATCAGACAACAAATAAAGGTTATTAAGACCTACTGTGCACCAGGCACTGGCTAGACACTGCAAATGCCACAATAAAGAGAGAGAGCTTCTGTGCTTCTGGGAGCCTACAATTTAGGGGGCAACAAATTCCAAATGTTAGAATATACTTTGTAATATAAAGGAAATCATGACCCTCATTGGCCACACTTCCAGTGAAAAAATAAAAGTCTAAATGGATAGGTACTAAGATATAAAAACAGTGCTTGGCCAGGTACAGTGGCTCATACCTATAATCTTGGCACTTTGGGAGGCCGAGGCGGGTGCATCCATGGAAAACTGGTATTGAGACCAGCCTGGGCAACATGGTGAAACCCCATCTCTACAGAAAATACAGAAGTTAGCCAGGCACATTGGCACATGCCTTTACTCTCAGCTACACAGGTGAGGTGAAAGAATCGCTTGAGCCCAGGAGGCGGAGGTTTCAGTGAGCCAAGATCATACCACTGAACTCCAGCCTGGGCAACAGAGCAAGACCACCATCTCAAAAAACAAACAAACAAACAGTACTTATCTCTCTGGATGGCAGGTCTATACCAATTTATCTTTTTATATATTTTCATAGTTTAATTAAAATTTTATAACTATATATTACTTCTATAATACGTTTCAAAAACACAATTTCCATTTTGGAGGGAGAGAGGGGTTGGTAGTAGAAATCTATTAACAAGTGTCTGAGACTCATGTCCAAGTTTAAGTGTACATTATTATTGATAGAAATAAATAACAAACAAAAGGATTTATAACCAAAATGGGCCTATAAAAGCCAAACAGACATAAGACAATCTCCTCACTTAAGTAATATCTTCTTAATTATTTCTCAGTAATGCTGAACTCACTGAAAAGTCTATGAAAACTCCATGTTAGATAATAAGAATTACCAAAGCCATCCTAATGCTTGGGATACCAATATAAGCAGGCACTTCTCTTCTCCTTAATACATTATCAAACTAGAGAAGCCAGTCTCTTACCTTTTGTACTTTTCAAGAAGATTCTTAGCTTGCTCTTCTGCAAACAGCATCCCGGCAGGGCAGTCTGGAAAATCGCCTGGGACATTAGGCGACCTCTTATACTGAGAATGCACTGCAGACTCTTTCAACCCTCCGACTCTCGCACCTCGATAGATCTAAAAGAAATGTCAAAAAGATACTGTCAGTCTACCAACTTAAAGTCAATTGCTTAATGTTTATATGGGGGAAAATGAGAAACAACCTAAATGCCCCTCAAAAGGAGAATGGATAGAAATACACACAAAGGATTACCATGCAATAGTAAAAATGAATGAAATTGAGCTTCGTCATGCTTCATTAATAAATATGGAAAAGAATCTCAATGCCAAGTGAATACAGCAAGTTGCAAAATCATATATACAGTGAGGTATATACTTTAAAAACGTGTCAAGTCTAAATAGTTATTTTATTGTGGGATACAAACATACTTCAATAAAGCTATAAAAATATGCATGGTAGCAGCAAACATCAAAATCAGAGGAGTGATTATTTTAAAAGGAGGGAGGGAAATGAAACTGGAGAGAGGTACACAGGGTGCACTGATGCATCTGTAGTGTTTTATTTCTTTAAGCCAGATGCTGGGTAAATGGCACACAGGCATTCACTACATCAGCATCTATTCTTTTTTGTATGCTTGAAAGCATCTCATAGTAAAAAATTAAGTAGGATTATTTTTAAATATTCCTACTCCTGAATGATTAACTGGATGTCCTTGCACTAGGCATGCTAAAAATTAATTACCGGCATGAATCTAAAAGTCTCACATGCCTTTTACACTCTCTAGGATCAAAGTAATATTTATTTATTTTCATTTTTGAGGCAGAGTCTCGCTCTGTCACCCTGGCTGGAGTGCAGTGGTGTGATCTCAGCTCACTGCAACTCCGCCTCCCAGGTTCAAGGGATTCTTATGCCTCAGTCTCCCAAGGAGCCATCATACCCAGCTAATTTTTGTATTTTTAGTAGAGACGGGGTTTCACCATGTTGGCCAGGCTGGCCTCAAACTCCTGACCTCAAGTGATCTGCCCACCTCGGCCTCCCAAAGTGCTGGGATTATTACAGGCATGAACCACCACACCCAGCCTTGAAAGTAATATTTAAAATAACCAGGAAAAAAAAGACACATTCGATTCTAATAAAATTTTTAGCTGCAGTTGATAAATAGGGGTATAGGGTTATAGTTAACATTTTTTAAAAAAAGTATTCTATCTGTCTGTAAAAGTTAAGTCCTTTGCTTTTAAACTATAACAAATTTCTTCAAGTCAAATAGCTAGACATTTTTGTTGCCACTACTATTCAAAAATCAGGTCACTTTAAAAACCTTGACAATTAACGATATGTCAGCACAGGTCTTATAATGAGAACCTGGCTCCAGGAACTATATGTATGAAGTATCTTATATCCGGGACTATAGCTCTAAGGGCAGAAATATACCACTCAATTCCTCCTAAGTTGTACATAAAGTCTGGAACATTTTGAGTACTTAGCATTTATTAGGAATCTATTTTAAATATTGCAACTGTTAGAATCAAAAAGTCACTTACAAATGGAATCCAGAAAGCCATGCCCCAGCCCTTTGGGAGTAGGACATCCCAGCCACTTCCCCAGCCTAGTCGGTCTTCACCAGTCACTTTTCCTGGCTGCTGAATCAAAATTATAGGTATCTTGGATTCATGGGGACCTAAAATAAGCTGTGACCCAGGCACCAGCAATTCACTCCTCATCCGGTTTAAATCCTAAAGTGGAAGAAAATAATTCAAGACCAAAAGCCCTAGTCTTCTGGGAGATCCTCCTGGGTCTCCCTATAAGCAGCTTTAGAAAGTTAAATGCTCTTTTAAAAAAGTAAGAGAAAAACATTCTCAATAAATAAATGTGAGCCATTTTAAGTATAAGGTATTCCTCCTACAGATATTTTCCTCTATACAAGTATTTAGGTAGAAATGCCAAATTGTCTTATATCATTCATTATCAGCATTCATTCTGTTGATCTCTTATATCAGGATTAATCTTGTATGTTGATATTCTGTCCTTACATTGATTTTGATTAAGATTTGGTGTCATGAAGTAAAAAAGGTATAAACAATTAAGTGACACCTTCTCAAGGATGTGCAACTAGAGAAATGCACTGGCTCTTGAGAAAATTGCCCACCAGGTCTTAAAGAATCAAAATAGAAGATGGTTAAAATTATTGTTAAGGGGAATGTAGGGGGTGGATAACATCCTTTCAGACTTTTCTTGGAGCTGTAAAAAGAGATTAACAGGTAGGTAAGATGGCTATCACTCAGTTTAGAAAAAACTGTGCAAGAGACTGCCTCCAGGCCATAGTCTAACTGCTACCTCATGAACGCTCTTCAAGCCAGGTCCAATCTTCTTTTTCACTTTCGGAGTTTCCGCTACCATCTATGTGTTAGTAATTCCAAACTATCTCTCTTTAGCCCTGACTTTTCCTTCTGGGATCGAAACCTGCCTCCTGGACCTCTGCTCTTGGGAAGTCCCACAGCCCCTCAAGCTCAAGATTGAACTCATCACCCTTCCACTGTATTTGCTCTCTTCCTGTATCCCCCACCTAGCTGAATGACACCACAATTCACACACTCCATTTATTCAGCCATTCAAATATTTACTGAGCACTTCTATGTCCCGCACACTTTTCTAGAACCTGGAAATACATCAGTGAGCAAGTAAGACATGGCTCTGGCTCTCTTTTAGCTGAAATCCTAAATCCAAGCTAGAATATCAGGACCTAATCGACACGCCTCCTCCTTTCTCACCTCCCATCTTCCAACCAACCACCAAGCCTCGTCAATTTCACCTTCCAGGAATATGCGTTAAACCTCACCCTCTCCACTCCAGCCACATCGCCACAATTCAGGCCCCCATCATGTCATACTTGAATATTTCAAAGGTCTTTTTAAGGCCATCCAACCCACAGTCTCCCTCCAGCTCCCTCACCTCCCATCTCCAACCCCCCACTGCTGCCAGTGTGAAATCTCATCATGTCATGGCCAACCTTAAAACCTTTAAGGGTGTCCCACATCTCCAAATCCTTAAAAGGCTTCAAGGTCTTTCATGCTCTAGCCCCATTTGTGTCTTCAGCTTCATTTCTCACCCCGTTTCTGATTCCTAGCTCCTGATCCACTTGGAGAGTCTTCCTGGTTTCTGCCTGGGCTCCTGCACGTGCTTTTCTCACTTCCTGCAATCTTATCTTCACTGAAACCTTGACTCTGCCTCCAAGAAGTCTGGTGACTTCTGGCTCCCATCTGAGAGTCAGTTCAAATGCCTGCTCTTCCATCCAGGAGGCCAGCCTCATTTTTCTCATCTGAGCTCAGTACCCCTTCTAGAGATTTCCTGAGTGCCCTGTACTTTCTTTGACCACATCTAAGTCATCTATCCCAGCATCTCACACAATGTCTGGCCCTGGAAGTTCCCCAATCATAGTAAAATTAAAGACAGAACATTTAAGGGAAAAGAAAACAATAAAAGAAAAACGTATTTAAACCATGAGATCATCATTTCAAGAAAAAGTCTTTGTATTAACATTTTCTAGAGATTATTCTTACTTTATCTCTAAGAACAGAAAAAAATCACAGTATGTATCTTTATTCTTAGATTCTTATCCTTGGATAACAGATAAGATCCTTATTCTTATATCCCTATCCTTAATCTTAGATTATCTCTAAGAACAGAAGAAAATCACAGTACATATCATGAGTCAGGGATCAACAACTTGTTTGAAAACAAAAGAAAGTCTATGGAATTCTATGAAGTATGAAATAACTTTTTATGGTCTCTAGAATGATATATTTAACCTGTCATTCATGACTTTACCAATAATCCTTACACTAATTAGTTACCTGATCCGAGATTTTATTCTCTGTGACACTCTTACAGATATCTTGGTTCCAGATAAAGCTATGCGTACATTCCACAGGCACACCCTCCAGAAGCAGCTGTCTAACTTTCTCATTATCTAAGAGGGAAAAGAAATAGCCTTCAAACCACATCCTTCAGATCAATGAAGTCAAACTCCAAACGTTGGCAGTAGGCCTTTTGTTACAAAACAATATTTCATAGGCATTTACTTAGTTTAGAAGAATTTACTTGACAAGAAATTAAGTTATTCTTATAGTCAGTTTTACAGTCTATGACATAGCAAAGGCTCCTATGCAGTTTTCTTTGGTATTGATTTTTCATGTATAAGATGCAAATATCACAATATTAAATTGCCTCCAAAAAACTGCCTAATTCCACATGCAAGATAATCAAATTCTAGTAGCCACTGCAAAGGCAAACACTATGGCACATTAAGCCAGGCATGGTGGTGCACACCTGTAATTCCAGCCACTTGGGAGGCTAAGGGGGGAGGGTCACTTAAGACCAGGAGTTTAAGTCCAGCTGGGCCACATAGCAAGACTCCATCTCTAAATAATAATATGCCGTATTATAAATACATGTCATATTTCAGCTACTGGCTTCAGGGCTTTGTGTATCATTCCTCATCCAATGGTGGTGAGCCAACAGATATCATCATCTTCTCTTCTGCCCCATTATTTTAAGTCTCTGATAACCTATTTATATTGAACTACTTATTCCTTTCTGTAAAATGTATTTTTGCATCCATTTTTTTTTTCTTTGAGACAGAGTCTCACTCTGTCGCCCAGCCTGGAGTGCAGTGGCACAGTCTTAGTTCACTGCAACCTCCCCCTCCCAGGTTCACATGATTCTCCTGCCTCAGCCTCCCAAGTAGCTGGGATTACAGGCACGTGTCACCATTGCCGGCTAATTTTGCTATTTTTAGTAGAGACAGGATTTCGCCATGTTGGCCAGGCTGGTCTCGAACTCCTGACCTCAAGTGATCCACCTGCCTCGGCCTCCCAAAGTGCTGGGATTACAGGTGTGAGCCACCGTGCCCAGCCTCATCCCTTTAAAATAAGCATATTTTCAGTGATACATAGTATTTTATCCCTTTAAATAAGCTGTACCATTCTAGCAAGTACTCAAGCAGAAAGAGGAAGAAACTTTGTCAGTGACAAGCTTCTATATTGATAGAAGGAACTTCCTACATGCAGTCATTTAATCCCCAGGGAAAAGTATCTCCCAAATCTTATTTTGTTGAACTGATGAATTTTCATTAGAAAAAAAAAGACAATTTTTGAGTTTGGGTTATGGTTCTAAACTGTCCACAAAGAAACATCACTCAAAGGCACATACCTGCCTGCATGGGTCTGATGGCTAGTAAAAAATAAGTTGGGAGCAATTGGGCCATAGTGTGACAGATTTTAAGGGAGAACAAAGTTAGAAAAAAATTAAGTTGATGAAAAGATCTGAGATTAAAAACTGTTTAAAAGCCACAACAGGCCAGGCACAATGGCTCATGTCTATAATCCCAGCACTTTGAGAGGCCAAGGCGGGCAGATTGCTTCAGCTCAGGAGTTCAAGACCAGCCTGGGCAACATGGCAAAACCCTGTCTCTACAAGAATTAGCTGGGTGTGGTGGTGTGTGCCTGTAGTCCCAGCTACTTGAGAGGCTGAGGTAGGAGGATGGCTTGAGCCCAGGAGGCAGAAGTTGCAGTGAGCTGAGATCGTGCCACTCCACTCCAGCCTGGGTGACAGAGCCAGACCCTGTCTCAAAAAAAATAAAGCAAAATAAAAAATTTTTAAAAGCCACAGCAGCTTCAGTACACTGCTCTTCCTCACAGAGATAACCACCATCAGATCCTCAAGCCACAGTGCTATGTGCTGCAGGTTCACATGGCCTATCTAGGAGCAGTCAAGCGCCACTTCCAACAGCCTGGGTACCCAGAGTGCTTTCCTGTGGAGCACTGCCACGCATTTGGGGTCATGATTGGGATTTTAGTCAGACTAAGCTGCAAACAAGAGATAGTTGATACTTATGGTATAAAGACCCAGGAAAGTACTACCTCATCTTCAAATATTCTAAAAGATAATAATAGATAGGTCTGGCAAAAGTGGCTTATGCCTGTAATCCTAGCACTTTGGTAGGCTGAGTTGGGAGGATCACTTGATCCTACAAGTTCAAGACCAGCCTGGGCAATTTAGTGAGACCCTGTCTCTACAAAAAGTTAAAAATTAGCCAGGCATAGTGGTACGTGCCTATAATCCCAGCTACATGGGGGGCTGAGGTGGGAGGATCGCTTGAGTCTGGGAGGTCAAGGCTGCAGTGAGCCATGATTGCGCCACTGCACTTAGGTCTGGGTGACAGAGTGAGACTCTGTCTCAAAAATAAATAAAATAATAATAATGATAATAATAACAACAGATAAAACAAAGTAGACAGTATGTCCAGACAAGGGAATATTATTGAGCTAAAAAGAAATGCGCTATTGAGCCATGCGAAACACAGAGGAATTTTTTGTTTTTTTAAGATGGAGTCTTGCTCTGTTGCCCAGACTGGAGCGCAGTGGCACAATCTCAGCTCACTGCAGCCTCTGCCTCCCAAGTTCAAGCTATTCTCCTGCCTTGGCCTCCTGAGTAGCTGGGATTACAGGCACCCATCACTATGCCAATTTTTTTTTTTTTTTTAGTAAAGACAGGGTTTCACCATGTTAGCCAAGCTGGTCTTGAACTCCTGACCACAGGTGATCTGCCCGCCTCAGCCTCCCAAAGTGCTGGGATTACAGGCATGAGGCACCATGCCTGGCCTACATAGAGGAAATTTAAGTGCATATTACTAAGTGAAAGAAGCCGATCTGAAAAGGCTATGTATTGTATGATTCCATTTATATAATATTCTAAAAAACACAAAACTATGGAGGTAGTAAAAAGATCAGTGGTTACCAGAAGTTAGGGGTAAAGAAAGGATGAATAGGCAGAGCACACAGGATTTGAAGGGCAGTGAATCTATTCTGTATGATGCTATTATGGTGAGTATGTCATTACACCTTTGTCAAAATCGATAGAGTATATATACCACCAGGAGTGAACCCTAATACAAACTGAGGACTTTAGGTGATAATGATGTGTTAATGTCGGTTCATGGACTGTAACAAACGTACCACTCTAGTAAGGACATGGACTGTGTGGTGGCGGTGCATACAGGGGGATGGAAGTTCATGGGATCTTAGTACTTTATGCTCAATTTTGCTGTGAACCTAAAGCTGCATTAAAAAATAAAGTCTATTTACAACAAAGTGGAGTATGTCTGAAGGCTAAGGGGAAGGCCCTTTTAGGTCAATAGTCTTTACTGGGAAGAGAAAAACAATACCCCCAGCTGAGACTCACATCAGTACCCTAGAATCAGTACCCACATCAGTGTGCCTAGAATGACTGCCACTTGTGAATGTAATTCTGAGTCCTTCCCCCAGACTCATATAAAGCATGTTTTCTTTCACAGACAAAAGTTCTTGAATTGATTATATTAACTCCAGAATGTGACTTAAAGACTGAAGACAGGCGCTGGCTTTCTTCTTTCTTAAACGTGTTTAAAGATCACCAAATGTTACATTAAACTTTCTTTTAATGAGTTTTACTCAGAGAAGCAAAGGTAACCAGTAAAAGGCTTTCTCATTTGGAAATCAAATAAAAACAAAGTTATAGCCTTCAGATTAAACTATTTTAAATAAAATATGCAAAACAGTTCAAAGGGCCCAGGGGAAGCGGAGAAATGACTGCTAACTGGGCACTGCTCAAGTCCACTGCAGGTCAGTGCTCTCAAAGTGCTTGCAAGAGCTCTAAATATAAAGGACGACCTGCAGCCTATCACGCCAAAGGCAGCTGTTCTCCTTCCATGTTTTGGGTAGTACGGGAAAGTCCAAAGAGTGTTCAAAGGGAAAGATGATAAGCCCACGAGCACGATGTAAATTCAGTATTTCCTAAAGGAAATTGATCTCTCACAGGTAAGAACTAATTAAAATAATCCATCAAAGCAAAATGGCAAATACTAAAGATCGCAAATAAAATAACAGCTAGTACGGCAGAAATTATATTTTTAAATCTCACCTAGAAAACCAGTTACTTATATAGTGAAATGTTGTGTTAATAAAGTTGAAAAGATTTGCAGAAACACATTATTAAGATTTAATTCAAATTCTAGAACCAGCTGATCAAGCAAACTTTTCCAAAGCATCTAAGAATATTCATTATCACTTCAGGTTCTTCATGTACCCTCCCTTTTAAAAGCTCTCTAGCTGGGAATGGTGGCTCACACCTGTAATCCCAGCACTTTGGGAGGCCAAGGCAGAAGGATTGCTTGACTTCAGGAGTCAAATTAAATCACGTTTTTCAAGATAGACTTTTAATTTTCCTTGAGCTGATTCATATTAAAACAAAAGCCTTAGAGAGGATTTAATAATCACCTCATTCCAAAAAAGGATTTGAGGTAGCAAGAGAAACTAAGTAGAGTTTATAGCTTTAAGGTGATTATAATAGTCAACATTTAATGGTGTAGTAAATGCTGCAACTTTTACGTTGCACCAGACCACATCGATATTAAAAAAGAAAAGAAAAGAAAGAGGCAATGACTCACTGAGTGAAGTCTTAGGCTTCATAATTAACTAACTTACCTATGTATCTTCAAACTCCTCTCTCATCCAATCCACCTTTTATGTGAAGTTCTGACAGAGTAATTTATTGCCCTCTCAATAAGCTATCTAACTACATTTTTAAAAAATTCTGGGTCGGGCGTGGTGGCTCATGCCTGTAATCCCAGCACTTTGGGAGGCTGAACTGGGTGGATCACCTGAGGTCAGGAGTTTGAGATCAGCCTGGCTAACATCGTGAATCCCCATCTCTACGAAAAATACAAAAAAAAATTAGCCAGGCGTTGTGGTGGACGCCTGTAATCCCAGCTACTCGGGAGGCTGAGGCAGGAGAATCGCTTGAACCTGAGACGCAGAGGTAGAAGTGATCACGCCATTGCACTCCAGCCTGGGTGACAAGAGCAAGACTCCATCTCAAAAAAAAAAATTCTGAAGTCGTTACAACACAAACCTGTACTTTACCTCCAAAGATTGCCATGGTAATTTTAATTATTCCTCCAACTGATCATGTTTAAATGACAGTAAATACAATGAGACACTATCAAAATTTCCGCCAATCTCAGATCAGAACAAAATTTTAGCCAGCCCCTTACCCACCTCCTATGCCACCCCAGCCAAACAACTTTCTCAGGCCATTCTACTTAGTCTAAAGCAAAACATCTTATATTTCAGCACCTGGGATGGCCTTGCCAGGATTCGAACCTGGATCATCTGTATGGTCAGACAGAGGCTTCCACTGAGCACAAGACCAGCTTCGGGTGCAGATCCCTTCCTCACAATTAAAATTCTGAAACGCCAGACATTTTCAGAGAACGTAGTTTGCAGAGAGACAGGTTTTACTAGATACTAAAAAAAGAGAACTCGGAAAATAAAATGAACATAAGTATCAGGCTACATGTTTTACAGCTAAAAGACACTTCCACATGTACCATTTCCTCAGATCATAATCAGTTTGTAAAGTGGGCAGGTAAGGAGACTGCCCTAATTTTTTACAGATGAAGTTACTGGAGATGTGTCAGAGACAGAACTCTTCTAATAAGACTGGCCTGCTCAAAATCGTAAGGAAAACCTGGGGTGTTTTTAGAACTTTACCTTGGCATTTTTCTGGATTGGGCAAAGCTTTGGACTTCTTTTGGGGCAAATTTATTCGAGGATCCCCAACTGTCAGTCCCAGAATAGTACCTGCCGGAATTTCTGCTGGTGATGTTATTCCTTTAACAACAACAAAAAGAACAAAAACAACCAAAAGAAGCTTACAGAAGGTCATTCATAATACATCTATATTTGTTTGTATTTTTAAATCTTTCAGATTTTCCAATGAAACATTTTTCTTGGACTAATTACTTAAAAGCATGTATTCCCTCTCTTCCCATTGATACTTTTAGAGAATAAGTTAACATTCATAAAGAATGAGGTTTCTCACAAAAAAACATGAAGCCAACATAAAAAAAAGGTTCTTTTATGAAATGAACACATATGCTTCTATCAGTGATAACTATAGCAGCTATGAGCAAAAACACAGTTGTGTGCAGTTAAGTACAGAGTTTAGGTCAGTACCTGGCGTATGCATTTATCTCCACTATCAGAATGCCAGTTACTTAGAATATGAACATCTCATTTGTTTGTTGTTTCATGACCAGGCATGAATATAGTGTTTATTCACTGAGTTCAGTCCCTCTCTTACTTGGTCCTCTTGCTGTGTCACAATAGCAGCAGGTTAAAAAGCAATACTACACGTTGGAGGCCCAACTGCAAAAGGCTCTTTTAGCCCCCTTCCCTCCCCAACACAACCCGGTCTTCCCTTTGTATACCTCCCAACAACTCGAAAATGGCTTCTTGTCTGCAATGAAGGGAAACGCTGTCAGGATTCTTACAGGTTTCTATCCACCAGCGGTGAGGTGTCTCCTCTGTGTCCTCTCCCACCTGAAAAACAACAACCGCTATTCACCGGGCGAACAATGAATCCACCCTCATAATTTTGTCATGGTTGTGATATCAGCCCCCACTCTTTCTTCTTCTGTGTGTGGAAATGAATGTGTTATGGGGTGAACCAGGGAAGCTGCCACTATACTTAACATAGTAGTTGATACCAGACTACTCTTTCAGTTAGCAGCAAGGATATAGTATTACACTTCTCTCAAGATTTCACATGAGGAAAATCATCTATGGCTTTCATAGACTAACTCACTAAGATACTTCACACCCAGTCTCTCCAGAGCACAGTACCAACAAAGGAGGCCTCGCTCCTCTCTTACCTTTTTTTATTTTTTTGACACAGTCTCACTCTGTCACCCAGTCTGGAGTGCAGTGGCCCGACCACGGTTCACTGCAGCCTCAATCTCCCAGGCTCAAGTGATCCTCCCACTTCAGCCTCTCAAGTGGCTGGGAGCTGGAACTACAGTCACACGCCACCATGTCCAGCTAATTTTTTAAACTTATTTTTTGTAGATACATTGTCTCACTATGGTGCCCAGGCTGGTCTTGAATTTCTGGGCTCAAGCAATCAACCCACCTCAGCCTTCCAATGAGCTGGGATTTCAGGTGTGAGCCACCGCGCCTGGTCCTCTTCCACTAGAGCTAACTTCATCATCTCCAATGTAAGCAATAAAATGTTCCTCACCAAAGGAAAATCAAACCAGTACCTCTTGAAGAACTCTCCAGATAAAGGATATACTACTACTACAGTATTCCTAGAAATGTTTATCTTTTCCACATGGAACTAGGAATTGAGGAAGATTTCAAAAAGCTCTTCAAGTATCATGTGCATGGCAAGAAGGGAATCTATAGCCACAACTCATGCTGAAGTTCATTGAAGTAGGATGTGCACTTACAGATCCTAAAGAAGCACTCATGGCCGGGTGCAGTGGCTCACGCCTGTAATGACAGCATTTTGGGTGGCCGAGGCAGGCGGATCACTTGAGGCCAGGAGTTGGAGACCAGCCTGGCCAATATGGCGAAACCTCTACTAAAAATACACAAAAAATTAGCCAGGTGTGTTGGCTGGCGCCTGTAATCCCAGCTACTCAGGAGGCTGAGGTATGAGAACTGCTTGAATCTAAGAGGTGGAGGTTGTAGTGAGCTGAGATTGTGCCACTGCACGCCAGCCTGGGTGACACAGCGAGACTCTGTCTCACAAAAAAAAAAAAAAAAGCAAAAGCAAAGGTACCATTTACTCACAGAAACTCAGGTAGCACAGCTTAGTGGTTTACAGTACAGGCTCTGGAACCAAACTTCGTAGGTTCAAATCTTTGCTCCACAACTTATTAGCTACTACGGGGCACCCTCTCTGTGCCAGGCATTGTGCTAAGCACTGGGGAGGGAGTACGGGGCACCCTCTCTGTGCCAGGCATTGTGCTAAGCACTGGGGAGGGAGTAAAAAACAGGACCAACCCTATCCTCACCCTTATGAAGCTCACAGTCTCGTGAGAGACACAGACATTACATAAATACACAAATCCATACATACAAATTGAGGAAATTTGCAAGATGCTCTGAAAACAACAGGAGGGATGTAGTTTAACTTGGGGGATCAGGAAAGGATACTAGAGGGAAATGTTAGAGACTGAAACCTGAAGAATGAGGATGGTTCAGCCAAGCAAAGAGTGGTGGAGGCAGAATGCTCAGTAGTTGGAAGAAAAAAACAGGTGCAAAAGCTCTAAGGGAGACAAGAACTGACATTCTAGAACCTGAAAGAAGGTCAGGGTGGCTGAAGTGTAGAAGGTGAGAAGAAATGAGGCCTCAGAGGCAAGAAGGCACAAGATTACGTGGGTCACATTGAGCACTTTGGATTTTATCTTAATTATAATGAGAAGCTATTCAAAAACTTTTTATCAGGAAGCAACAAGAGGTGAATAAATTATCAAAAAATCACTCTGCCTCCTGTGTGGAGAATGGGCTGAAAAAGAGGAGGAATGGAGGAAACTTAAGGTTCCCTCTAGAATCCTTTCCTGATCCCCTAAGTGTTCAGGTAAGAGACAACACTGGTTGAGAGTAGAGCAGAGGCAGTGAAGATGGAGAAAAGTAGCTTTTGTATTTTAAAAACTTCTAAAAACTCAGAATCTATTCAGCTCTATCATCATATTTGACCATGTCAAGTCAGTGAGAGGCACAGGCATTGAAAAGTTAATTGCACTAAGACCAGAAAACAAACTGGACCTGAACCTAGGGTACGGATTCCTAATCTAGTCTCTATGCTAGCCACTTGCCAATAGAGCTACTCAGACTTAATTTTTAGTTAATTAAAGTAAAGGTATAAATTCAGTCCCTCAGTCACTCCAGCCACAATTCAAGTATTCAGCTGCCACATGTGGCTAACGGCTATCGTACTGGACAGCACAAAGGAACATCATCCTCACAGAAAGCTCTACTGGAAGTTCTGCCCTAGACATAGCGCTCTTAACCTTTTCAGGGATTCTAGAGTCCTAAAACTAGCCCCAGAAAACCAGCCGGGTGTGGTGGCTCACATCTGTAATCCCAGCATTTTGGGAGGCCACAGTGGGTGGATCACCTGAGGTTAGGAGTTCAAGACCAGCCTGGTCAACATGGTGAAACACTGTCTCTACTAAAAATACAAAAATTAGCTGGGCCTGGTGGTGCGCACCTATAGTCTCAGCTACTCGGGAGGCTGAGGCAAGAGAAGCGCTTGAACCCGGGAGGCAGAGGGTGCAGTGAGCTAAGATTGCACCATTGCACTCCAGCCTGGGCGACGGAACGTGACTCCATCTTGGGGAAAAAAAAAAAAAAGAAATAAAACCTACGTGGCACAAGCACAAATGCACAAAATCTGGCACACAATTTCAGGGATTTTAGAGACTCCCTACCTATGAAGCCGAAGTTAAGACCCTCTACAAGGCTCATAGCTACCAGAGCAGTCTGTATTTAAATAAGAACAGTCAGTTTACTGATCATATCCACTTAGTTGTGGTCTTCTAGGAGAAGTGAAAGATAACGAAATCTTTGATAATAAGTAGGGAAATAAACATCTAAAAGCCATGGCCCAAAATGTTACCAAATTATATATTAGGTTTCACAAATTTGACAGGAAAAACATAATTAGAATAAAACACTACCATCACTTTTACTCTTACAGTGTGGACAGAAGCAGCTTTTATTGCTTCAGTTAGGATGGAGTGGGAAAGTGGCCCAATCAGCCGGAATCTGTTCATCTCCATCGTCAAATCGCTGAAAAAGAAAGAAGATCTTAAAATGGAAACTTCCATCACACAACATCTGTGCCACTGACAAAAACAGAGCAAGTTTTCACTGAAAATATTCAGTAGGTTCAAAGTAAATTCAACTCATACCTGATTACAATGCCTGTGGTTGGAGAGATCCAAGCGTATGGTAGACATGGATCTCTAGTTCCATCGCCGATAATTTTTTTAATTGGTTTAGCATTTTCTCCATCATCTTTCCTTTTTCTTTTCTTGCCAATTTTCTCATCAGGCAATTCAGTTTGGCTTTTTTCTTGGGATTGTGTCAGAAGTGGGTCAGTGATGCAGACAGTTGATTTGACGGGTTCCACGCACTGGCACGCTGCTTTTATTTCCTCTAAGATATCCTAAAAATATATTTAAATATTCACTTTAAAATCCTGAAATTTAAATATATTATGACAAATTTAGTTGGGTTATGTTTGTTTTTTTTTTTATCGCTTTAAAAATTAACATTTTTGGCCGGGCATGGTGGCTCATACCTGTAATCCCAGCACTTTGGGAGGCCGAGGTGGGTAGATCGCCCGAGGTCAGGAGTTCGAGACCAGCCTGACCAACATGGCAAAACTCCATCTCTACTAAAAAGTACAAAAACTAGTTGGGTGTGGTGGCAGGCACCTGTAATCTCTGCTACTCAGGAGGCTGAGGAAGGAGAATCGCTTGAGCCTGGGAGGCAGAGGTTGCAGTGAGCTGAGATCATGCCATCACAATCCAGCCTGAGCAACAGAGCGAGACTCCATCTCAAAAAAAAAATTCACATTTTTATCCCTTCACAGATTAACTTAAATTAATCACCAAAAAGCTTTTTTGGACCAGGTGTGGTGGCTCACGTCTGTAATCCCAGCACTTTGGGAAGCTGAGGCGGGAGGATGGCTTCCGCCCAGGAGTTTGAGACCACCCTGGACAACATAGGGAGACCTTGTTTCTACACAAAATAAAAAAATATTTAGGTGGACACGGTGGCATACCCCTGTAGTCTAAGCTACTCAGGAGGCTGAGGTAGGAGGATCACTTGAGCCCAGGAAGTAGAGGCTGCAGTGGGCTATGACTGCACCACTGCACTCAAGTCTCAATGACAGAGCAAAACCCTGTCTCAAAAAATATATATATATTTTAACCTAATTTTAATTTTTTAAAAAAGCGTTTTGGGGTGTTCTGAGTAGTGCATGTCACTTTAAACAAAAAAAATTGAAATTTAAAATTTAAAATGGGTTAGGGCTGGGGTTAGGGGTAGGGTTAGTCAAATATTATGAAAACAACATGATCACTCTGACTAAATTTTTTTTAAGTAGTGAGTATGCTAAAGAAGGGAAGCTAAGCTGAATTCAGTGTGAAAAATCATCAGAAGTACTCAGAAATAGCTTTTCATTATCAAATAGGCTCCAATTAGCACCTAGATACTAGTGAACCACTTCAGTCATGGTAGAAACATTAGTTCCAATTCAACATTTCAAATAATTAGCATAAGGCTGGTTTTTATCTCTACTTCTACTTATGACTTACTAAAAATATGAGAGGTCAGGATTAGTTTCATTTTTTTTTTTTTTCAAGACAGGGTCTCACTGTCACCCAGGCTGGAGCGCAATAGCACGATTTCACCTCACTGCAACTCTGCCTCCTGGGCTCAAAGCGATCCTCCTGCCTCAGCCTCCCAAGTAGCTGAGACTACAGGCGCATGCCACCAATCCCAGCTAATTTTTGTCTTTTTTGCAGAGACGGGGTTTCACCATGTTGCCCAGCCTAGTCTCAAACTCTTGGATTCAAGCGATCCAATTGCTTCAGCCTCCCAAAGTGGGGGGATTAGAGGCATGAGAAACCATGCCCCTCCCTCACTTCATTCTATTTGAAGAACAAGTTCTGGGGATCTAACGTACAGCATGGGTGGTGATGGATGTGTTATTTGATTGTGGTACACAACATGTACATCAAATCATCATATTATATACTGCGAATATATTTGCTTTTTGTCAACTAGACATTTTTAAACACAAATTTTATAAGTTTTTTAAAAATTCACTTCATTCAATATTCACAGAGCCTCCCATATACAAATATCAGACTATCAGACAAATCTTTACACTATGTACATTTCTACAGTATTGACTTCCAGCTGTAATTAAAAATGCAGTTTCAGAATAATAGGAGCTAACCTGAAAGATTATACCTGTTTAAGGGTTGGATGCAGCCAGATCCACAGCTGCCTGCTCTCAGAAGTGTCACCAGGGGTCCTCTGGGACTTCCAGATAAACGTAACAGGCCCAAGCATTTCTCTGGGATATTTATTCACCCGATAAAGCACAAGGCTCCCTTGGCGCTTTCCAGACAAGCAGTGAACTGCTGCAAACGTCAGTCCTGACATCAACAAAAGCAAAATTCCATAATTCCAGGTATTGAGACTGCAGTCCTATTTCCTGATAGCCACACTGTCATTCACTGTCTGCCTCCATGAGAGGTGAAGTTTTGGTTGTGAGGATTGCTCAGATCAAAGCCTGGCACACAGTAAGTTCTCAACAAATATGTGTTAAATGAATAATGAGAGCTTCAAGTTTCTTTCTGTCAAGTTCACCCCACCAGAAAAATGACTCTATCACATTGTCAAGTGTAAAACTTGACAATGTTAGAAATGATTTAAAAGCCAACCCAACTGTTCTTAAATTAATATTTTCATCGGGAATGATTAGTGTCTCACACATTTTTCTATATGTTTGAATTCCAAAATGCTTACAGTAGACACTTCTTTATGAAAGGAATAAATATATAAAGACTAAAATAGAACTCAGCTTTAAAACAAGTTTACCTGTGTCTATGCTACACATTCCAGAAAGTGCCTTTAGTATTTCTTCCTCTTTGCCTTTCAACTCCAAACAACAGTAGTAGGATAAATCCTGCACAAAGCGGGAGACACAAGTACTTAGGAATTTACACAGGCAAAACTGCTAAGAAGCCAAAAGCCACATCACAAAACCTTTAGAGGCTTAAGACACAAAACAAATTGCTAAAGCTATGTTCTCATATGTCAAAATCTAAACCTTCTCCTGCCCGATGGTTTAGGGGAAAAAATACCTAAACCCGTCCATTCCTGTTACCTTAGCAAATATTTTTAAACCAATCCGAACCAAAATAAAAATGAATCTCCATTTAAAAATGTAAGTTACAGTATCCTACCTTTTAGATAATCTACGTTTTATCCCATATTCATAGACAGGTTCTATGGAAGGTATATAACTGTTGCTTCTAAGTAAAGAACCGTTCACCCCCAAAATCTACCTAAGATAAGAAACCAAAGTAAAATAAGGAAAACAGTAATGAATTCTGAAAAATTATGCTCAGGTTGCTCAATTTGGTTAGGTAATTCAGGACCTCAAGATTACTTAACACTAAGCCTAGAGATACAATATTGCAATTAATACATCCCATATTTCTCCCATGCTCAATCTTAACCATGATATGCAACTTTAAGCACAGTACAAAGAAAGTAAAAGTAATAACATAGAATTTTAAGTAAGATGAAGAGAGATCAAACTAAGCTAATGAAATCAATGTTAAAAGTTTCAATAGTTATAGTATCCATAATCATAATAACAGTTCTAATAGTTTGTTTTGTTTTGTTTTTGAGATGGGGTCTTACTCTGTTGCCAATGCTAGAGTACAGAGGTGCAATCACAGCTACAGAAATCTCAACTTCTAGGCTCAAGCAATCCTCCTGCCTCAGCCTCCCAAGTAGCTGGGACTACAGGTATGAGCCACCACACCCAGCTTTTTTTTTTTTTTTTTTTTCAGAGACAGAGTCTCACTATGTTGCCCAGACTGGTCTTGAACCCCAGGACTCAAGCAATCCTCCTGCCTCAGCCTCCCAAAGTGCTGTGATTCTAAGCATGAGCTGCCATGCCTGGCCTGTAATAGTTAATAGTCATTGAAGGGTTACTGAGTACCAGCAATGAGTTAACTCTTTACATGAACTGTCATTTAGTCTTCCTCACAACCAGATGTACCAAGTATGGTTATCTTATCTGATAGACAAGGACACTGTGACACAGAGATTGTTACTTGAACAAAGACACAGAGTCATTAAGTGGAGAAGCCAGCATTCTAATCAGGCTCGGTGACCTGCCAAACCAACCCTTCTGCTATGGCACCTTTAAGCAGTTTCAGTGCACTCAGCAACTAGAACTAAAAGGCAAATTATAGCTATGATTCTGACAACACACATTAATCAATATGATCACTCACACAAAGAAATCTTCCTATCCAGTGACCAGCTCTCAGCTGTCAGTGGCCAGAGGAACCTCACCCAAATGTGTGCAAACAAGTGACAGCAGAGAATAATGGTTGAGAGTGTGGAACCCTGGAGTCAGGCAACTGGGCTCAAATCTGAACCTCAACACTCATTGGCCATATGGTCATGGGTAAATTACCTAACCTCTCTGTACCTCAGTTTCTCCATCTGTAAAATGGAAATAATGGTAACTCCTTACCTCATACTATTGTGAGGATTAAATGAGTAAACACATGCAAAGCATTTAAAACTGGGTAGGGCGTATATTAAGCACTCACTAATATTTGTTATTATTACTTATTATTTTTATTACTTAGGGCTGATCAAATTTTTAAAAAAGTATCTAATAACTTTAGCAAAAATTCTGCCCAAAATGAAAAGTAACTCATTGGCAGAGGACAGTGGAAAAAGCGCAGGCCAGGGGAATCAGCCACCCAAGTGCTATGTAGGCCACCAACAAGCTGTGTGAGCCCAGGCAAGTCACTTCATCTCTCTAGAACCCAGCTTCCTCAATGTGAATGAGGAACTTGACTATAATCTATGATTTCTGCTGCTGAGTTCTCAAATCAAAGACTCCTAAAAGGTGCTCTTATTCACTTCACACTCATTATAATGACTGTGATCAAACAAATAAATAAGTAATAAGTACTGACAAGGATGATGGGAAATTGGAACCCTTGTGTATTGCTGGCGGGAATGCAAAATGATACGGTTGCTATGGAAAATGGTAAAGCAGTACCTCAAAAAATTAAACATAAAATTACCATACAATTATCATATGATCCAGCAATTACACTTCTGGGGATATACTCAAAGGGACTGAAAGCAGGGATTGTAGTGATATTTGCATATCCATGCTCACAGCAGCATTATTTACAATAGCCAAAAGGTGGAAGTAAGCCAAATGTCCACTGACAGATAAATGGATAATCAAGATATGGTATATACCTACAATGGAATACATCTTCAGCCTTAAAAGGGAAGGGAATTCTGACATATGCTACAACATGGATGAATTTTAAGACATTATACTAAATGAAATCAGCCAGTCACAAAAAGACAAATATCATACGATTTCACTCCTATGAAGTACCTATAGGATCAAATTATTGGATAGACAGTAGAATGGTGGCTGCCAGGGGCTGAAGGAATGGGGAGTTAGTGCTTAATGAGTACAGAGTTTCAGTTTGGGAGGATAAAATGGAGATGGATGGTGGTACTGATTACACAACATAAACATACTTAATGCCACAGAACTGTACACTTAAAATGGTCAAATGGTTTTGTTATGTATATTTGACCACGATTTTTAAAAAAGATTCTTGTATTGCTTACTCTCAAGGGGTATCAAAGGACACCAATAATAATCGCTTTCAAAATTTGGCCAAGGCCATTCTGCCATTGAAAGATAGGCCCTTCTGCAAAGAACAAATTTCTAAATATGTATTGGAAGAAACAGAAAGCAATTGAATTAGCTACGGAGAGGAGGGAACAATCAGATAAATACTATTAACAGGCTCTAAAATAATGTGTCCTCTCAAAGCTTTTAAAATTTAAAACATCCTTTAGCATCCCACTGACCCATAAACACCTAGACCAGCATTTTGAACCCTGTTCAGGGTATACAGTAGATTCTGAAATATCTGTTATTGGTGAATGACTGTTAGATTAATCTATAGTGAATAAAGCTTGATATGATCAACGAGACCTGCACGATCTGGTTCCTACTCTTTTCTCCAGCCTAACCTCGCCCTCATGTTGCCTTGCTCTCCTCTTCATCTCTGTCACACAGAATTGATTCCAGTTCTTCACTCTCACCTGGCTTCCTTCTGCCTTCCCCCTCTCCCATCTTATCCCTGAGAGCTCAGTTCAAGCAGCACTTCTAGGGGATGCCCTCCAGTGTGATGAGCAGGTTAGAAATGCTCATCATACTGTATGCTTTTCCCTTACAATCACATATCTGGAAATCATTTGATCAATGTCAGTCACTCCCCTAACTATAGGCTGCCTGATCTCCAGTATCTGGCAAAGGACCCGGGCCTCATGCTCAGGAATCATTTTTCCAATGAATAACCACATAAACGGGGCTTGGCATACCATCAACTATTCTAAAGGTCTCAATAGGAAAGGATCAAACAAAAATAACAAGAAAGCCCACTGGGAAAGCTCACCTGCAGGAGGCACCGGTTTGTCATGGCTCGATAGCAGGCTCTGTGGCTCTTGACTGTTGGCCTCTCCCCAAGGCAGTAGCCCCACTTCCTGACCATGTGAAACCGCTTGGCATGCCAGATGTGGGTTTCTAACCAAATGTTCTTCTTTTGTCTACGGTTAAATTCTAGCGTCCGGTTCATGTGACATCTTCGAGCTTTATGGCATTTATTTTTTGAATGTTCTTTTTTCTGATGTACAGCTTTCTCCGCCTATAGTTTCAAGAAAAGAGACATATCCCAGTTTGTAAGAATCTCAAAACAGAGTTAATGGTTAGGAATGCAAACAAATAACTTTAGATTAAGTGGAATATTTTGTAGATCCCATTAGTTTGCGTAAATTGTTAACTTGGGGCCGGGCGCGGTGGCTCATGCTTGTAATCCCAGCACTTTGGGAGGCCAAGGTGGGCAAATCACGAGGTCAGGAGATCGAGAACATCCTGGCTAACACGGTGAAATCCCGTCTCTACTAAAAAAAATACAAAAAATTAGCGGGTGTGGTGGTAGGCGCCTGCAGTCCCAGCTACTTGGGAGGCTGAGGCAGGAGAATGGTGTGAACCCGGGAACCGGAGCTTGCAGTGAGCCGAGATCGCGCCACTGCACTCCAGCCTGGGGGACAAAGCGAGACTCTGTCTCAAAAAAAAAAAAAAAAATTGTTAACTTGGTTTCTTCAATGTAAGTAGAGAAGGAAGATATATGGCTATTAGTATTAGAGGGCAAGAAAGAAGAAGTCAAATGTTAGCTTCTTGTTGTCATTTTAACCTGTAGAACTGTAACTAAAACCAAAAACTTAAGACCAAAAATAATATAAGTGAGGAAAATCCACACATTTCATTTCAGTTAGGCTACAGACAGACACATGCTGAATGCTATCACTGGCAAATAGACTTTACATTTAAATCCAGAAAGCATAAAATTCCTTGTTAGTTTTCCCTCTTGAACTCAAACCCCACCACTAGCATAGCAATGGTACATAGAAGGCTGCTCAATAAATAGGTTTTAAACCAATTAGTAAAGACATTGGCTTAATCTTAGAATGTTCAAGTCTAGAATTCTGGTGAAGCCAAAACACAATTAGACTTGCACAAAAATTAAAACCCAGTTCAAGTTTTCAACTTTGAAAAAGTCAGAAAGCAAATGCTAAGCATTGATGTTGCTTTTTTTAACCTTCCTACCCCAAGCTGGCCACACTCCAAAAACACAAATCCAAAACTACTTGGTAAGAGGGTCAGGTTTTTTTTACATTTGGGAAGGGAACATAAACTATTCAACATCCTTACAAAAGAGGAGTATCAAATGCTGTATTTCAAAGCACCTGTAATAGCCAATTGTCTGTTAATTTGGCTTGGAGGGAAGCAGAAGTTTGGATAATAATTAAATCAAATATATGCAAAACAAAAACAAAAACCATGAGGGTGTTGTTTTCTGAGGTTTTTGTTTGTTTGTTTTCTCTTTAGACAAGGTCTCACTGTCGCCCAGGCTGGAGTACAGTAGCGCGATCACAGCTCATTGTAGCCTCAGCCTCCCCTGGCTCAGGGGATCCTCCCATCTCAGTTTCCAAGTAGCTGGGACTACAGGCACACATGCACCACCACGCCCAGCTAATTTTGGGATTTTTTTGTAGAGATGAGGTTTCGCCATGTTGCTCAGGCTGGTCTTGAACTCCTGGGCTCAAGCAATCTGCCCACCTCAGCCTCTCAAAGTGCTGGGATTACAGGTGTGAGCCACCATGCCCAGCCTTGGTTTTCATTTTTAATAAATTCTATTAGGTCAATACTTCTCAATTTCTTCTAGGAGTTACTACTCTAAACATTTACACTAAGTGGAACTCCAACCTCTTTCTGTGCAATCTCCTGTAACCGTCTGGGAAGACGTTTGACATTGTGGCTCATGGCTCTTCGTCGCATGTGCCGTGGCAGAGTCTGGAAAACCAGTGAATTTGAAGACTTCTGGGTCACAGCTTTTAACATAGCACTGATTTCAGCAGCTCGTGCTTGAGCAAAAGTAGAAGCTGTTGAAAGAATTGACAACGTCATTAAACACCAATCTTGAATTAACGCTGGAGAATAAACAGGCTGCTGGGGAAATTTAAGTGAATTCCTCCACCAAGAAGGCGTAAAGAGAGACCAGAAAGCACATCTAAGGTATGTACAAGGAATACAGGGTTTAATGTGGTAGTGTGGTTGGGGATTATAGGGTGAAGAACAGAAGAGGCTGGAAAGGGCCTGTCTCCAGGCCCTTTAAATAAAGGTTTGGTTGCCATTAGTGCATATGCAATTTTCCATCTTTGGAGAATGCCATGCTGAGTATGGATGGCATATGTAAAACAAGACAGGCATGGGGGCTAAGACAAAGAGGAACAGTTCACAAAGACTTGTAAGAAGACGAGTAAGAGACAGGGAGAGAAACTGAAGAAGGGAGAGCCATTAAGCCCAAGGAAGCTCTGGTCAAAGTCCAGGCTAGAGGTGAGAAGGATCTGAAGTGGGAGGAGGAGAGGAGAGGCAGGGGAGGCAGAGCCAGGACCACAAGGAGGTCAGTTTGTTGCTGCACTAGACATGAAGAGCTCAAAATACAAGCAAACTGCACTTCTTTATGAGTACCCACCGGTTATATACTTGGGGATCTCCTGAGACGTGCCCTCGGGACCTGCTTTCCATCCTCCCTTTTTTCTAAACATCCCTTTGGAGGAAGACTGCTCATTCACATCAGGGTCAGGCAGAGAGTGGGGGTTGACTCTGGTTTGCCATTGTCGTGAAGTTCCAGGATGAGGCTCTAGTATATTTTCAAAAAGAAACATGTCACCTTTATCAGAGATAAAAATTATAGTGGAGAACTAGTATTTGTTGGGTGGCAACACTGACCGTGTTTTCAATCCTACAGTCACCCTGTAAGGTGGCTATTACTACTTATTTTTAAAGAGGAATCTTAAGTAGGAAGGTGAATTCACTTGCCTGAGGTCACAAAGCTAGTAGGTAGCACACAAGGTAATCATGTCAGGATGACATATAAAGGACCCTGGATATAACAGATACAGGGGAAATTTTCTCCTATAAACAGTGCAACATGAATGTCAAATCTAAGCTCCCTGGTATGGTCTGAATGCTTATGTCCCCCAAAATTCCAATGTTGAAATTCTAACCCCCAAGGTGATGGTATTAGGAGGTGGGGCCTTTAGGAGGCGATTAGGTCATGAGGGTAGAGCCTTCATGAATGAGATTAGTATCCTTATAAAGGAGTGCTCACAGAGACCCTCGCTCCTTCCACCATGTGAGAACCCAGTAAAAAGGTGATGTATATGAAGCAGAAGGCAGGCCCACACCAGTCACCAAACCTGCTGGCTCCTTCATCTTGGACTTTTCAGCCCTCAGAACTGTGAGAAATACATTTGTTATTTATAAGCTACCCAGTAAGATACAGGTTGAGTATCCCTCATCTGAAATAACTGGGACCAGAAGTGTTTCAAATTCCAATTTTTTTTGGATTTTGGAATATCCATACACATATAAAATGAGGTATCTTGAACACAAGTCTAAGGTATCTTAGAACACAAGTCTAAAGACAAAATTCAATTATGTTTCTTTTACCTTATCACTCATAGCCCGAAGGTAATTTTATACAATATTTTTAATAATTTGTGCAGGAAACTTTTTGCACATTGTATACTTGAAGCATCAGAAAGCAAAGGTGCCACTATCTCAGCCGCCCTGTGGACAATCTGTGGTTGGCTGGCATCAGCACCCTTCCTGACTCGGAATCTATATGCTACTGATAAGAAATCACTTTCTCACGCTGATTCACATGTAAGTATTTAACAGTAAAAATTACATGCCATTTTATTTGTCTTTGCAGGTGTGCTTAGGTGGTGAAATCTAGGAGTGCTTGGAAATATTTATATCCCAGCTGAAGGGGGCTGGGAACATCTGTTTTCCCATGGGAATGCTGAATAAACTGTGTGTTATATGCCTGCATTTCGACTGTGACCCATTACATGAGGTAGGATGTGGAATTTGCCACCTGTTGTGTCATGTCAGTGCTCAAAAAGTTTTGGATTTTGGAGGACTTCAGATTTCAGATCTTTGGATCAAGAATGCTCAACCTGTATTTTGTTACAGCAGCCCAAACGACACTCCCTTAATACTATAATCCACATGATTGTATACAGTATTTTATCCTAATTCTCCACCACACTCAAATTGAGAGCTACTATACTAAATAAATAACTAAAAGCAAAGTTCCAGGATGGATGTGGTGGCTCACACCTCTAATCCCAGCACTTTGAGAGGCCAAGGTGGGCGGATCACTTGAGTCCAGGAGTTTGAGACTAACTGGTCAACGTGGCGAAACCCTGTCTCTACAAAAAAAAAAAAAAAAAATTAGCTGGGCACAGTGGCACACGCTTGTAGCCCCAGCTACTCGGGAAGCTGAGGTGGGAGGATCACGTGAGCCCAGGCGGTCAAGGTTGTAGTGAGCCACGACTGTGCCATTGCACTCCAGCATGGGCAACAGAGTGGGACCCTGTCTTAAAAATTTTAAAAGCAAAATTTCCAGCCAGGCGCAGTAGTTCACGCCTGTAATCCCAGCACTTTGGGAGGCCAAGGTGGGCGGATTGCCTGAGCTCAGGAGTTCAAGACCAGCCTGGGCAACACGTTAAACCCCATCTCTACTAAAATACAAAAAATTACCCGGGTGTGGCAGCATGTGACTGTAGTCCCAGCTACTTGGGAGGCTGAGGCAGGATAATTGCTTGAATCCAGGAGGCAGAGGTTGCCGTGGGCCAAGATCGCACCACTGCACTCCAGCACAGGCAACAGAGCAAGACTCTGTCTCCAAAAAAAAAGGCAACACTAGCACACAAGTGTCTGGGAATTATGACTATAAGACAACATTAAATATCTGCCTGTGGCCAGGTGCAGTGGCTCACGCTTGTAATCCCAGCACTTTGGGAGGCTGAAGCAGGTGGATCACTTGAGGTTAGGAATTTGAGACCAGACTGGCCAACATGGTGAAACCCTGTCTCTACTAAAAGTACAAAAATTAGCCAAGAGTGGCGGCACACGCCTGTAGTCTCGGCCACTCAGGTGGCTGAGGCAGGAAAATCGCTTGAACCCAGGAGGTGGATGTTGCAGTGAGCCAAGATCGCACCATTGTACTCCAGCCTGGGCGACATAGCAAGACTCTGTCTCAAAAAAAAAAAAAAAAAAAAAAAAACTGTCTGTAAATTAAAGGAGAGATCAGTAGAGAATTTCATAGTGTTTCTGCTTATTTCAACTGTGGTGTTAATTATTAAGCCACTATAATCTTAAAACACTGTGAGGATAATATGTGTTTATCACATGGCATGATGGGCATCAACTGTAGGATCTGAATCTAGACCTTACGAACTTGACTCTAAAGTTTACTTAATCAGACCCAGTGCACAGTTTTTAAAAGCATTCCAAACAAGTTCTTGGCCACTTGCGTTTGCTGTCTTCCCAAATTAGCATTTTCTACCACTGCCCTAATGAACAACTGTGATCTTCCTATCCCTTCATAAGGTTCTAAAATCAGCACATCAGTGAAATACAGATATGATGACTATACTGCACTTCTCTTAGGAAATACAGAAGTATAATAATCACTGATGTTAAAGTAGAAATAAAATATACCAGCTCTAAAATATGCATAGCTAATTTTCATTATTTATAGTAGTTATGTTTCATACAGTCACTAAATTATGTCAATGAATCAGTGAATACCAAACCATTCCTCCTAGTGGGGATACATATATATCTTCATCTCACGTAAATTATAATCTTTTTTTTTTCTTTTTTTTTTGAGACAGTCTCACTCTGTCACCCAGGCTGGAGTGCAATGGCACGATCTTGGCTCACTGCAACCTCCACCTCCCAGGTTCAAGCGATTCTCCTGCCTCAGCCTCCCGAGTGGCTGGGACTACAGGCATGCACCACCATGCATGGCTAATTTTTGTATTTTTAGTAGAGACGGGGTTTCGCCATGTTGGCCAATCTAGTCTCGAACTCCTGACTTCAGGTGATCTGCCCACCTCAGCCTTCGAGAGTGCTGGGATTACAGGTGTGAGCCACTGCCCATGGCCATATTATAATCTTAAATCCTAAAAACAACTCCTCCTGGCAGAGTCTATTTCCTTTATTTTACAAAAGAGAAAATGAAGTCTAGAAATGCTAAGTGACCTGCATGAGGCTGCCCCAGGGCTGAGATTCAAACCCCAGGAGAGCTGGAGCTTCTTGCACTGTACTGCCCTGCCCCTGTACTACCACCATCCTCCGGCCATTTCTGCATGAAAGCTGGGAACCTCGGCTGGGAACACAAACACAGGGCAACTCAAATTTTTCCTGCTCTATGTATGTCCAAAAATGATAGCAAAGCTCCATGGGTATTGATATTGGGGTTACAAATAAGCTTTGGCAAGAAGGCAAACTTGCAAATAGGAAATTGAAAAATAATAATAAGGGTCTACTGTATCTGTTTTTAATTCAGCTCATTTACTATTTAGATAATGACTATCAAAAGAGCTAACAAAAGCAATTTGATCAAAATGGGATTGGAGAGAGCATCATGTGTATCTTTTTTTTTTTTTTTTTGAGACAGAGTCTCCCTCTGTTTTTAGGCTAGAGTGCAGTATCACAATCTCGGCTCACTGTAACCTCCACCTCCTGGGTTCAAGCAATTCTCCTGCCTCAGCCTCCTGAGTAGCTGGGACTACAGGCATGTGCCACCACACCCAGTTAATTTTTGTATTTTTAGTAGAGCCAGGGTTTCACCATGTTGGCCAGGATGGTCTTGATATCTTGACCTCATGAACCGCCCGCTTCAGCCTCCCAAAGTGCTGGGATTACAGGCGTGAGCCACCATGGCTGGTCTATTTTGTGTATCTTACCTTGTTTTTGAGCTTGGAAAGGTTTTTCACCTCCACTGTGGTGCTTTACACCTCTGTCAGCCACAAAGCCAGAGGACAGAGTCACATTGGTGGGCTGGTTTCTCATTTTCTTGGCGTGTTTTCTTTCTTTTGCATTAGACATTTCTGGAAAGAAAGTAATACATTTAACACAGGGAAAGGAAACTTTCACTTAAAAATAAAAATAAATTTAATGAGTAAATATTCATGTGATTCAAAATAAGTCTACTGACGGAAGAGACCCTATTAGTACATTCCAGTTTGCACTGTCAAATAATTAAATCATATACAACTGTTGATACCAAATAAAGTCTGTTAGAAAAATGAAAAATGAGATAAGATTGCTATGGATGATAAAAAAATTAATTAGTTCAAATACTTTATCTTGATTCTTGGATGAAATAAGAGCCACCCGAATCAATGAAATATAAAACACCCTATTCCAAAAGGAGAAAGTCTATTAAAAACAACACAGATTACTGATGCTTTCATTTCTGCTACTCAGATGTGGCCAGCTATATATTTAATTTACAAAAGCAATAGATAATGATTTCAATTTGAAGCAAGATAAAGGACAAAAGCAGTGGGACTCCGACTGATTTACCACTCAGCAGTTCCCAACTCTCAAACTCAACATCCCCTATTTTTACTGATTCAGTTTGAAGCAGCTGTTTTCTACTTTTAAATGAAATGAATGTTATAACCTATTAGACACATATCAAGACATAGCCTACAATAGATGCCCTAAATGTAACAAAAAGGAGACCTAAGAAGTAATTTTAATAAAATAATATATATTTCAGTATGTAACCATTTCACCACAACTACACTAGATGATATTTTGAAATAGATTTTGAACCCAGGGGATAACAACATCCACATAGGCACTAGCACAGGCATTGGCACAATCCATAAAGTTGGAGAATGGTCCTGGAAGCCCTCCAACCCCGAGGCACCAGTGATTAACTCTTTCATTGCTAACGGTAGGAAATCTGAAGGGCCCTATACATGGACACACTAGGAGGTAGGGCAGCTCAGAGCAGCTGGTATTCACCAAACAGTTCTCAAAGCAGTTCAATATTTTAATACCAGTCTTTACTTCTACCTATACCTAGAATTACCATGAATTCAACAGCTACAAAGGCAAAGCAGCACAGGTGCATTGTACTAGTGCCTCCAAAAGAAGGTAACAATGCCACTAATGACATAAATTTCCAAATTGGTGAACACTCCTTAGTGATGTATCCCCCCGCCCCCCGCCAACAAAAGTACAAACTTGCTTTGACTTACTGCATTACTGGAATATTCAGTGCATATTAAAACTGTGTAACCAGGCCAGGTGCGGTGGCTCATGCCTGTAATCCCAGCAGTTAGGGAGGCTGAGGCAGGTGGATCACTTGAGGTCAGGAGTTCGAGACCAACCTGGCCACCATGGCGAAACCCCATCTCTATTAGAAATACTAAAATTAGTTGGGTGGGCCAGGCGCGGTGGATCACGCCTGTAATCCCAGCACTTTGGGAGGCCGAGGCGGGTGGATCACAAGGTCAGGAGATCGATATCATCCTGGCTAACATGGTGAAACCCCATCTCTACTAAAAAAATACAAAGAAATTAGCCAGGCGTGATGGCGGGAACCTGTAGTCCCAGCTACTCAGGAGGCTGAGGCAGGAGAATGGCGTGAACCTGGGAGGAGGAGCTTGCAGTGAGCCAAGATGGAGCCACTGCACTCCAGCCTGGGCAACAGAGCGAGACTCCGTCTCAAAAAAAAAAAAAAAAAAAAATTAGTTGGGTGCAGTGGCCTGCACCTGTAATCCCAGCTACTTGGGAGGCTGAGACAGGAGAATCGCTTGAACCCGGTAGGTGGAGGTTGCAGTGAGCCGAGATCGCACCACTGCACTCCAAGCTGGCCAACAGAGCAAGTCTCCATCTCGGGGGGGGGGGGGGGGGGGGCGGGTGCGGGCGGGAAACCTGTGTAACCAATAATTTTATATAAATTAGGTACTGGGCTACTACGGGGCTTTTCTGCACATAGCAGGTTGTCTAACATCCCTGGTCCCTGCCCAAAAAATGCCGGCAATGTTAGCCCAATTATGCCAACCAAAATACCTGCACAAACTTCCAAAATGCCAGTCACATCAGAATTTGCCCACTTCCACTGAGAGCTACTAAATTAACTACCCCCATTCACTTACTTCCTTTTCCAATGCAAGACGTCGCACAAAATTAAGACTTGCCTATATGGTAAAGCGTTTAAGGGCTTTCACTATTGTAATACCTAACCTTGTTTTTAGACTCTCCCTTAATCACCTAGCCTTGTTGCCACATGAATAGGCTCTCGCTTAGCTGAGAAAGCCAGACATACTCCTTTCGGCTCCTTCATTTACAAGGCTTCAAGGACTCCTTACCCACCCCGCTTCCTCAAGGAGTTAACTTGTGTAAGCAGACTCTCAACATATCAAAGAGTCCAATTAACTGATAAGGTACTGAAGCAAGCAATGTACGAAGTTCCCAGGATTTTGCTCAAAAGATAACACCATAAAGCCGTGAGTTTGTGTCTGGCGGAGCCCCCATATAAAACATCTTAGGAAAGACTTAGAGCCCCTGCACCTGGAAACTGTTTTTTCTCTATAACCATTTATCTTTTTAACTTTTTTACATGTTTTTACTTCTGTAGAATTGTTGCAACTGAGCTCCTCCTCCCCTTCCTAACCCGAAGGATAAAAGAAAATCAAGCCCCTTCCTGGGGCAGAGAGAATTTTGAGCGTTAGCCATTTCTGGGTCGCTGGCTAATAAAGGACTTTTTTTTTTTTTTTTTTTTTGAGACAGAGTCTCGCTCTGTCGCCCAGGCTGGAGTGCAGTGGCGCTATCTCGGCTCACTGCAAGCTCCGCCTCCCGGGTTTACGCCATTCTCCTGCCTCAGCCTCCCGAGTAGCTGGGACTACAGGCGCCCGCCACCTCGCCCGGCTAATTTTTTTGTATTTTTAGTAGAGACGGGGTTTCATTGTGTTAGCCAGGATGGTCTCGATCTCCTGACCTCGTGATCCGCCCGTCTCGGCCTCCCAAAGTGCTGGGATTACAGGCTTGAGCCACCGCGCCCGGCCTAAAGGACTTTTAAATTCATCTCAGAGTGTAGCGTTTCATCTCAGTGTAGCGTTTCTCTAACTCACTCACGTACAACACTACAGAGTTTGAAAGATGTGTGTTCAAATTCCTTCTTTATACTTTTTAGTTACATAATCTTAGGAAAATTACTTTCTCACTTTCAGCCTCAGCCTCTTCCTCTAAAGTTGCTGTGAGAATTAAACATTATATACAGGCCAGGTGGGATGGCTTATGCCTGTAATCCCAGCACTATGGGAGGCCAAGGCGAGTGGATCACTTGAGGCCAGGAGTTCAAGACCAGCCTGGCGTACATAGTGAAACCGCATCTCTACTAAAAAATACAAAAATGAGGCCGGGCGCGGTGGCTCACGCCTGTAATCCCAACACTTTGGGAGGCCGAGGCAGGCGGATCATGAGGTCAGAAGATGGAGACCATCCTGGCTAACACGGTGAGACCCCATCTCTACTAAAAACACAAAAAATTAGCCGGGTGTGGTGGCCGGCGCCTGTAGTCCCAGCTACTCGGGAGGCTGAGGCAGGAAAATGGCGTGAACCCGGGAGGCGGAGCTTGCAGTGATCCGAGAGATCGTGCCACTGCACTCCAGCCTGGGTGACAGAGCAAGACTCCATTTCAAAAAAAAAAAAAATACAAAAATGAGCCAGATGTGATGGCATGCGCTTGTAATCCCAGCTGAGGCTGAGGCACGAGAATTCTTTGAACTCAGGAGTTGGAGGTTGCGGTGAGCTGAGATCACGCCATGGCACTCCAGCCTGAGCGATAGAGTGAGACTCTGTCTCAAAATTAAAAAATAAACAAACATATACATACTGTATGTGGTTTTGGCTTTGCAAAATGCATATACACAACTCACTTAGCATGGGGCTTTATGCTAACTAAATGCTTAGTTTATGGTAGCTATTATTCTTAAATAATAAATGAGATAGCAGGGATTGATGCCATTTCACTGTCTACTCCACTAATTTCAACTAAATGAAAGACAACTATATCTACACGCAAAAACATTTTTCAAATTAAACAGTATGAAGGAAGTAAATGGAGTCCTGCAGAACTGGTTGGCTAGTGAAGCACATGATTCAGATCAGTCTGCATTAAAAGCCATTCCAAATATTCCACAAAACAACTTAGTTAACCTACTGTTACCTGCTTGAATCAGAACTCACCAGCAAGACTAGACAAGAACACCATCGGAACTCCAGCTCCCCTCAGGATCAGAATGGGCCAAGAAAAGGTTGGTGCTGCCTCCAACCTAGGATAACCTTGGGAACATCCCGGAGCTTTGGGTCCAGATTAAAAAATGAGTAAATCAAACTAGCAGTGGTCTAACAGCAAAAGGGAATGAATATAGGATGCATCTTTATGAAGTCTGAGGACTTAGTTTAAAAGTTTCCAGAGGTCTGGTGTGGTGGCTCACACCTGTAATCCCAGCGCTTTGGGAGGCCAAGGTGGGAGGATTGCTTGAGCTCAGGAGTTAGAAACCAACCTGAGCAACATAGTGAGAATTCATCTCTACAAAAAAATCAAAAAATAAGCTGGGCATGGTTATGTGCTTGTGGTCCCACCTACTCAGGAGGCTGAAGTGGGAAGATGGCCTGAGACAGGGAGGTCAAGGCTGCAGTGAGTGAGCCTTGATCACACTACTGCACTCCAGCCTGGGTGACAGAGCAAGACCCTGTCTCAAAAAAAAAAAAAAAAAAAAAAAAAGTTTCCAGAAGGAATCTTAACTCTTACCTTCACCTTCAAGTCAGTTTTGTCAAAACTTTAATAAGCACTAAATATGTGCTGCCTTTATAAAAATATTTTCCCCAAATCTTCAAATAAAATGGATACGTTATATTTTCTGACACAGCTTAGTATCCCCGATTGGCCAGACACAACCTTTGGTGTTAGTTCCCAGTTTGAGAACCTGGGAACTAACTAGATGATGTCTATTTTCTTCTAGATCTAAAAAGTTGGTGATTCAGACTTGATATAAAATCTGCCTTAAGAATAAAGGTACCTCATTTCACAAGAAATATTTTACACAAGTTGAATCATTTGTAATGCTCCAAGGTAGCTTCTTATTTAAAAACTTAAATGGTGAATTATTTTGTAAATAAAAAGCATCTCTTAATTATCTAGTTTAATCAAATTTAGCAAACTTTTGGGCACCTACTATGTGCCTAATAGTTTCAGGCTGTGTATAATACCAAAGTAGAATAAGAATTTTGTCATCTTAGGCAGCATTGAGAACTTGATGTGGCAGGCATTATTCTACATGACTTATTCATTTAATTCTCACAACTCTGTGGTCACTAGTATTATTCCCATCTTATAAATGAAGAAATTGAAGCACAGAGATGCTATATACCAGCCCAAGGCTACTAAGCTTGTGACTGTGCTGAGATTCAAACCAGGCAGTCTGACTCTATCCACTATTCTTCTTTTTTCTTTCTGCCCCTTCCCTCTCCAATCCACTATTCTTGAAACACGTAACAATTAGAAAATAGGACCTTATATAATAAAATACTAAATTATGCGGTACAGCACAATAGGAAACAGGAGAAGGGAAAGAAAAAAAAATGTGGCTGGGCATGATGGTTACACTGCACTTTGGGAGACTGAGGCAGGAGAATTGCTTGAGCCCAGGAGTTGGAGACCAGCCTGGCCAACATGAAGAAGCCCTGTCTCCACAGAAAATACAAAAATTAGCCAGCGTGCACCTGTAATCCCAACTACTTGAGATGCTTAGGCTGAAGGATCACTTCAGCCCAGGAGCTTAAGGTTTCAGTGAGCCAAGATCATGCCACTGCACTCCAGCCGGGGTGACAGAGTGAGATCCTGTCTTGAAAGAAAGAAAAGAAAGAAAAAGAAAAGGAAAGGAAGGAAAGAAGAAAAAGAAAAAATATGTGAATTGATAGGAAAAATCAAAGAGAAAAGAGGCTTTCAGTTAGCTGGAATTTGCATAGATGAGGAAGAAAGAGTATTCAGGAATCTACTGTGTGAATACAGGAGGACGCTAGTGGGAAGAGGGAGTAGATGACAATGAAACTTGAATAGGCAAGGGGAAGCCAGATTGGAAGGTCTTTTATTCCAGGCCCCAAACCAGTGAAAAAGATCAGAGGGTTCCTGAGCCAGAAGTAGGAAGGCCAAAACCTAAGCAGTATGTAGGACAAAATGAAAGGGAATAAAGGAGATTTTCTTATATTATCTTTAAGAAGCAGGGAAAGCAGAGATTTTACTTTTTTTTTTTTTTTAACTGTTGCATTCCTAGCATCTAGCAGAGTGCCTTACACCAAGTAGGGACTCATTATATATTTGTGAGTGCCCGCATAAATGAAGAAACGAAGCGTACTTACAATGCAAATATTAACAGGATAAGAAATATTTAGCCAAGTACCATCCCTTCTGACACAGCAGAATACTCATAAGGGATCTGGGCCATTCCAGATCACTATCTTTCTTTCTGAAATGATACCCCAATCACTAGAGCTCTGTTCAGATAGTGACCTTGTAAAGCCCGAGGAGCACCCTAGAGAAGGGAACACGGGAGGAGCAGGAAAGCGAACACGGGAGGACCAACGCCCAGATCCCAGCGTGGTCGCCTGAATGACCCATCTTAGTCCTTTGGGGTTGCAGAACAGGGGATGCAAATCCATCCCAGGACGGCCTCCGCCCGGCGGGGCAATGAAGGGAAATGACTGACGTAGGGGGCTCGAGCGCAGGGGCCGAAGGAGATGCGACACTAGGAAGAGGGGCCCCGGGCATAGGCAGCAAGGAAAGAAGAGGTCAGAGGAGTCTGAGGGAGAAAAGATGAAAAGCGGAGACGGGCGCCGGGCGGGGGACCACCACAAACAGTCCCCCCGACACTCACAGCCTCTGGAAGGCACGAGCCCCTCACGACCAACCTGCCAGACGCTCTGAGGACTTCCCGGGTCAGAATGACAAGCCTCCGCGACAGTCCCCACCGAGCCAAAGCGCCTGGCGAGCGCGCTGGAGAGCGCATGCGCCAGACCAGGCGCTTCCTCCACGTGGCCTGGAGCGTCGCCGAAACTACAATTCCCAGAATGACGCGCGAGCCCGCCCCCAGCAGGCGCTGTCCGGCAGAGGCGCTGCTAGGGTTGGTCAGTCGCACCAGAAGCGAGCAGGGCTGGTGCTGGGGCTTCTTCTCCTGAAGGGGCTGCAAGAGGGAAGACTTAGCCATGTCGTCCTTGATCAGAAGGGTGATCAGCACCGCGAAAGCTCCAGGGGCCATAGGACCCTACAGGTAACGAGGCTGGTGGGAGCAGTGACGGACCCGGGGCGTATGGGTTCGGGGATTCGGGCCCGGTTGGGGTCCCTCCGGGTCAGAGGCCCAGCGAACACGCGAGGAAATTGAGCCTGGAAAGGGGCAACTCACCCAAAGACCCACAGAGAGTTGGGAGCCACGATGGGACCGGGAGCCTGCACTCCACGGGACTTTGCTCGTTCTGGGGCTGCCTCGCTGCGGAGCCCAGCCTGCCAGACAGCTCTCCCCGGTTAGAAGTCTTCAGACGCTGTGTTTTTTGGGGGAAGGGGGTAGTTTTTGTTTTCTTGGTAACAGCTTTATTGAGATATAATTCACGTACCATAAGATTCACCCCCTTTAGCATGTACAATTCAGTGATTTTGACCATACTCACAGTTATGCAGCCATCACCACTTTCTTCAGAACCATTTTCATCACCCCAAAAATAAATCCCATCCCCATTAGCATTCACTTCGCATTCTCCTCTCCCCCGGCCCCTGACGATCTACTTGCATCTTCATGGATTTGCTGATTGTGGACATTTCCTATAAATTTAATCATAAAACATGTGGTCCTTTATGACCAGCTTCTTTCATTAGCTTCATACTTGGTCTACCCCTCTCTCAATTGAAAAGAACCCCATCAACAGCTCCCTCCTTTAAACCTCCTGCTGTGAGAAAAGGCACTGAAATGTGGCAGAACAGGAATTATTACAGAAAACTTGGAAATAAAATGCAATGGGAGTGAGAGGGCAAGTAGGGTAGGCAGTAAAGGAGAAAAAAGACAAATTGATTTTAACTTGGGGTGGAAGAGGAAACAGAGCCCTCTCTCAATTGAGAAGAGCCCTGTCAACAGATGTGGTTGTCTCTTCTGTGGAGAGCTGAGTTCCTTTAACAGAAATGCTTAGCAAATCCCTGCACATCTACGCAAGCCACTGGTTTCTACAACATATGGAAATGCATTGTAATGTTTATCAATTCATTGCCCATTCTTATTTCCCACTACTAAATACAAATCGTAGCAAACATTATTTTCTAAGACTGTGCCAACATACTCTAGCTAAATATATGTATACTGGCCAGAAAGTCTAACCTGTGTTTGTTTCCACTTGTGCTTTTGTTTCCACTTGTCAGAAGTGCTTTTAAATGGACAAGTTAATTTTATTTTTAAGCTTCATATTCTTAAAATGTCTCAGCTTTAAAACTATTGGATCTTATCATATGCATTGTTGGCTACTTTCTTTTTCAAAGATAATTTTTTGTTTATTTTTAATTCTTCACTAAAGTATACTTCGCAACCCTTTTTCAATTTTTTTCTATTTAAAATACAGTTTATAGTATCTGCTCACTGTTAAAGAACCAAAGTGGGAAAACTTCTACAGCTGAAACTCTTATAGATGTGCATTGAATGCCTACTATATGCCAAGCACTTAGGAGTACAAAAATGTATAAAGACAACCTAGTGTGAAAAACATTAATATATATGGGGAAAAGAAAAATGAACATTTTAATTTAGCACATGCTCTATGCCAGGCACCATGACAACCACCTTCTCTTAAGTCCCATCCCCATTTTACAAAAAGAAAACTGAAGCTCAAAGTCAAGGTCAGAGAGTCTACAAGTGACATTTTGATTTGAAGTCAAGCCCTAGCTCCCTCCTTTAAACCTACTGCTGTGAGAAAAGGCACTGAGATGTGGCAGAACAGGAATTATTATAGAAAACTTGGAAATAAAATGCAGTGGGAGTGAGAGGGCAAGTGGGGTAGGGAGTAAAGCAGAAAAAAGACATATTGATTTTAACTTGGGGTGGAAGAGGAAAGAGAATATTTAGGAAGGTTACTTGTGAGAGGTAGTCCTTTGGTTTTGAAGGTTGGTTTTGTCATTTATAATAGTGTTGTGAAGTTTGATTTTTAAATTAATTTATTAAGGATTTCAACAGGAAGTCATTGAGTGAAGGGCGTGGAGGTAGAAGTCAGGTAAAGGGAATGGCTTGAGTGAGGGCATGGAGGTAGAAGAATGCATGGTATAAAGATTTTGGGGAGAAAGTTTTCATAATTCAAGTGCTACTTCTATCTTTTTTGTTTGTTTGCCAAATCTGTATATCACTTATAATTTACTTAACCTATTTCTTTGAGATGGCTCACTTCATTTTATTTAACAAGTTAATTGAAAAGGGAAACTTTACAACAGTACACAAAATAGAAAACATTTCAATAGAAAGTAATAGTAAAAAATAAACTCAATTTTAAAAAAGGTGTTATTAAATTTTAGCTGGACTAGACATTACAGTTGGTTCAAAATCTGAGGCCTGCTCTCTCTTTGTTAAGAGTGAGGTTTCTTTAGGCTGGTACTGTGTCTCACGCCTGTAATCCCAGCACTGTGGGAGGCCAAGGTGAGAGGACTGCTTGAGGTCAGGAGTTCAAGACCAGCCTGGGCAACATAGTGAGACCCCATCTCTATTTTTAAAAAAAACGTTTAATTAAAAACTTTCAATTGATGTTTTAATTTGTTTTCTAAAGATGATTTTTTTCTCCTTGATGTAATCAAATGGGGTAGAATCATCATTGCTAACATTTACTGATGCTTACTCAGCAGCATCGGGCACTTTTTTTTTTTTTTTTTTTTTTTTTTTTGAGACAGAGTCTCGCTCTGTTGCTCAGGCTAGAGTGCAGTGGCACAATCTCGGCTCACTGCAACCTCCACCCCACAGATTCCAGTGATTCTCATGTCTCAGCCTCCCAAGTAGCTGGGATTATAGGCATGTGCCACCACGCTCGGATAATTTTTGTATTTTTAGTAGAGATAGGGTTTCACTGTGTTGGTCAGGCTGGTATTGAACTCCTGACCTAAAGTGATCCACCTACATCGGCTTCCCAAAGTTCTGGGATTACAGGTGTCAGCCACCACGCCTGGTCAGCACCAGGCATGGTTCTAAGTGATTTATATGCATGGTTGTATTATAGTCCCCATTTTTCGGATGAAGAAACTGATGTGTGCAAAATTAAATAATTTGCCAAAAGTTACACCACTAAAAAGTGATGTAACAAAATTTGAATTTAGGAAATGGGTACTAGAGCCTAGTCTTAATCATTTACTTTGTTGTCCCTGGTGTAGATTGAAAAAAAATTGGAAAAGGAGTCATTTTCTTACTGTGTTTCACTGTGTATTACTGACTCCTTTGAGAATACTGATTAAGAGTTGGAATTTGGATTTGAATTTTTGTTTTGCCTCTTTTTAATTATATAACCTTGCAGAGTGACTTAACCTCTCTTAGTTTGCTTCTTTGTCTTCTAAATGGGCATAAATAATACCACTTGATAAGATTATTGTGGGAATTAAATAAAAGTGACCAATAAAAATTAGATTTTGGCCGGGCGCAGTGGCTCACGACTGTAATCCCAGCACTTTGGGAGGCAGAGGTGGGTGTATCACATGGTCAGGAGTTCAAGACCAGCCTGGCCAAGATGGTGAAACCCCATCTCTACTAAAAATACAAAAAAAAAAAAAAAATTAGCTGGGCATGGTGGTGTATGCCTGTAATCCCAGCTACTCGGGAGGCTGAGGCAGAGAATTGCTTGAACCTGGAAGGCAGAGGTTGTGGTTAGCCGAGGTCGCGTCACTGCACTCCAGCCTGGGCTACAGAGCGAGACTCTGTCTAAAAAAAAAAAAAAAGGAGATTTTAGCAAGATACAGGTTGTGGTGGTTTCCAATACTAAATGGAAGAATATAAATTTTATTTTGTATATAATGAGGAACAATCAAATGTGTTTTTTTGTTGTGGTTGTGTGTTTGTATGTGTGTGTGTTGAGACAGTGTCTCGCTCTGTTACCCAGGCTGGAGCCAGGATCATGGCTTATTGTCGCCTCAACCTCCTGAGCTCAAGCCATTCTCCCACCTCAGCTTCCGAAGTAGCTGGGACTACAGGCCCAAGCCACCATGCCCGGATAATTTTTGTATTTTTTGTAGAGCTGGGGTTTCACCACATTGCGCTAAATGTTTTTAAACAGGGTGGAACATGATCAGATCTTTTAAGAAGATAATTCTGATAGTAATTCCGATAGAAATTTGGAGGTTAAAAGAGTGAGAATAGTTAGGGGATATTGTAAGTGAAAATTTGTAATCTTTTTTCTCCTTCTGCCCTAATGTCTTTCTCTCAATCACACAGTAATAGCATTTTAAAAAAACACTTTTACCTTCAAACAAGAGGGACACAACCAAATCAAAGTGATTATTAGAGACACTTTGTCCTGGAGCCTGCTAAAGAGTATACCCCTTCCTTGACCTATTTAGAGATACTCTGTGGACTTTGTTCAAGAAGGAAAGCATAACAGTAATGTTCCTGGTTGACTTGAAGGTGAGTGGGAGTCAACTGTCTTTATAAAGCTGAAAGCAAAAAGGAAGGGAATCATCGTATGAATGTGCCAATATGACAAGAAAAAAAAGCCACCAACCAGCTTCGTGGTGTGGAGACTTCCAGGACATTGTGCCTCTTGTGCACTAGGTGACTAGAAATCGTGCTTATTTTCAATAGTTAATGTTTAAGAAAAAAACAAACTCCAACTAACTACTTATATTCTGATAAAGTTAATTGGACATGTTTTAGGAACCTTTTGGAAACGAGTTTTTGTGCATGAAGTGCATAGTGAGTACACTTTTTGAGAATCCTGGGTCCTCTCCAGGAAGAATTCAAATGTGTTGAACTTTCAGTCTCTGGCATTGGAATGGATGGGGTGTTGTCATTAATTAGCCAATCAACTCTGCACATTTCAGGAATACTTCCAGACAGAACCTTGAAAGATTTCAACATTGCATTGCTTTGCATGGCGCATATTGCACACCGTCCTCATAATAATAAATTTTTGAAGCAGTAGCCCGTGTGGCATAGACTATGATGTGAGAATTATTAGAACGCTTTTGAAAGTGTGATTACCCTTTAACCTGGAAGTAGAACAATGCACTTTTAAATTTTCTGAAGTCCAACCACATGTCTTTGGATAGTAGGATTCTTATGCTCAGAAAGTGTCAACTAGACAATTATTCTTATGAACAAACCTCTTTAGATCTATAAGAGATAACTCACATAGCTCAGATGGACTCAGCTCCAGTGCTTACTTTTTATATTTTGAAAATAAAAGAGTTTCTTTTTACTACCGTGAAGTTTCTGATAAATAATAATGCATTTGGTCTTAAAGTGTGTTTCAGATATGGGGAAAGCTGAAGGCACTTTGCACAGGACCTAGGGCAGACGGCCTAATTCTACACAGGACAGTTAATAAAAAACAGTGTTACTGATGGTATTATTTAACCCGAGAAAAGATTACAAATTAACAAACTCAGTAGTTATCTATTTGTGGACCAGTGTGAAAGCCAGATAGCTGAGAAAACTTTCTAGACTTTCTGAATCATGTTACCAAGTTTAAACATACCTCCTTAGCTCTCTCCAAAGCATTTGCTGTAAGTCGACAGGTCCTGCTGAAAAGACATTCACTGACAACCAAAATTGTTTATGCTACTAAGTGGTTAAAGAGCAAAACATCAGCAAGTAGTTATAGTGTGCCTACTGTATGCAAAGAATCACCTACACCCTACAGAGCTACAGAGACATGGTAAGACATTACCCCAAACTCAAGGAGTTTAGAGTCTAAGATACCTTGGGAGATAGGATAATAACAGGATGAGTTACAACACAAGGCAGGATCCTGTACATAGTATAAGGAAGATACAACCAGAGCACTCCTGGGATCCAGGAGAAAGAAAAGCTTAGTTACTTAGGGAAAGTGTGTGTGTGTGTGTGTGTGTGTGTGTTTAGTGTAGTTTTATTTATAACAAAATATTGGAAGTAATGGTGACTAATTAAATAAAGTATATCCATATTGTAAAACATACATAGCTGTTTCAAAAAATGAGGAAGCACTCTACATATACTTATGGAAAGATCTTCATGATATTCCGTTGAGTGAAAAAAACAAAGTGTACAAGAACGTTTAATATACCATTATTTTATGTAAAAGAAAAGAGAAAATATATATTTGTTTTGGTTTTCTGTTCATTAAAGAGACTGGATGAATACCTAAAGAAGAACAATGGTTCTGGGCTGGGAACTGAGCAAATAGGGAACAAGAATGAAAGACTTTTCACTGCAATTCTTTGTATATTTTCTGGATTTTTGAACCATATGAACTCCTATTCAAAAATAAATTATAAAGGAAAACAAAAGATGTGGTCAAGAAGACCAGGGAAAACTTCATGAAATAAAAGAGGAAAGTTTGGAGCATGTTGGAAAATGGAAGAATAGGGAACTAAAAGAAGAGGATTGAAATGAGACTATCTTAAATTTATAAATAAGCATGGAAATTTTAAAACAAATTTCACTTTTTTTTTTTTTTTTTTTTTTTTTTGATACAGAGTCTTCCTCTGTCGCCCAGGCTGGAGTGTAGTAATGCAATCTTGGCTGACTACAACCTCCACCTCCCAGGTTCAAGTGATTCTCATGCCTCAGCCTCCCAAGTAGCTGGAATTACAGGTGTGCACCACCACTGGCTAAGTTTTGTGTTTTTTAATAGAGACAGGATTTCCCCATGTTGGCAAGGCTGGCCTTGAACTCCTGACCTCAAGTGATCTGCCCGCCTCAGCCTCCCAAAGTGCTGGGATTATAGGTATGAGGCACCATGCCCTACCACATTTCACTTTTAAATTAAAATTACATTAAGGTTTCTTTCTTCAACATCTTAAAAAAACAGACAGGCTTTCTTCATCCCAAAACTAATATGATTCCTGTAAAAAGTGGACTTGTTTGGCTTTTTTCAGGTATCAATGTATTGTATTCTTTTTCCTGTGATTTTATCCTACTTCTGAAATTTAACATCTTCATAACAGAAAAAGTTAGTTACAGAAGTAAGCACTTTGCAGAAATGAAGTTGTATTAGTTCGTTTTCACACTGCTATAAAGATACAACCCAAGTATTTATAAAGAAAAGAGGCTTAATTGACTCACCGTTCCGCATGGCTGGGGAGACCTCAAGAAACTTACAATAATGGCGGAAGGGGGAGAGGCACATCATATATGATGGCAGGCAAGAGAGAGTGTGCGTGTGTAGGAGGAACTGTCAGACACTTATAAAACTGTTAGATCACGTGAGAACTCACTATCACGAGAACAGCATGGGGGAAACTGCCCCCATGACTACTTATGTTTTTAAAAGTGCTCTTGAAATTGCATTTTTTTGCTTTACAGCTATATTGAGGTATAAGTTACTTATAAAAGTTACCCATTTTAATGGCTGGGTGTGGTGGCCCACAACTGTAATCCCAGCACTTTGGGAGGCCGAGGTGGGTGGATCACCTGAGGTCAGGAGTTCAAGACCAGCCTGGCCAACATGGCAAAACCCCATCTCTACTACAAATGCAAAAATTAGCTGGGCGTGGTGGCTCACGCCTGTAATCCCAGCTACTTGGGAGGCTGAGGCAGGAGAATTGTTTGAACACGGAGGCGGAGGTTGCAGTGAGCCAAGATTGTACCACTGCACTCCAGCCTGGGTGACAGAGTGAGACTCCACCTCAAAACAACAAGTTACCCATTTTAATTAAGTTACTCACGTAGTGTTCCATGAGTTTTGGTAAATGTATAGAATCAGGCATCCACTATAATAGTCAAATTTTAGAACATTTCCATCACTCCCAAAAAATTCCCTTGTACCCATTTATGATCACCCCTGGCCCCAGACAACAGTTAATCATCTGCTGTTGCTATTGTCCTTTCTAAGGTTTCATTTAAGTGAAATAAGACAATATATAGTCCTTTGTTGGATCTATCAGTGGGTGCGTGTGTGTGCATCTTCCATTTTTGCTATAAATAATGCTATTCTGAACATTCACATAAAGTCTTTGGACATACGTTTTCATTTCTCTTTGATAGTTGCCTAGGAAAGAAATTGCTGAGTTGAGGCTCAAGCCTGTAATCCCAGCATTTTAGGAGGCCAAGGCAGGAGGATCACTTGTGTCCAGGAGTTTGAGACAAGCCTAGGCAACACAGCAAGACCTCATCTCTACAAAAAAGCAAAATAAATAAAAAATAAAATAAAAAATTAGCCGGGCATGGTGGTGCACACCTTTAGTCCCAGCTACTTGGGAGGCTGAGATGGGAGATGGGAGGATCGCTTGGGCCTGGGAAGTCAAGGCTTCAGTGAGCCACCATCCTACCACTGCACTCCAGCCTGGGTGACAGAGCAAAACCCTGTCTCTGAAAGAAGAGTTTGCTGAGTTGTATGTCAAATATATGTTTAAATTTTTAAAGAAACTGCCAAACTATTTTCTAAAGTGGCTGTACCATTTTGCATTCCTACCAACAGTGTATGAGGGTTGCTCCCCATCATTGCCAATGCTTGTTTTATCAGTGATGTCTTAGTGTGTGGTTTTGCTTTGCATTTCTCCAATGACTAATAATGTTGAGCAAATTTAATGTACTCTAACTCTTTGTATGTTTTCTTTTGTAAAGTATCATTTGCTCATATTTCATTGGGTTGTCTTCACATTATTGACTTATAAGAGTTCTTCTTATATTCTGGATATAGGTACTTTATTAGGTATATGTTTTGCAAATATTTTTCTCCCAATCTATCACTTGCTTTTTCTTCCCCCAACCCCTTTTTTTATTTTGGGTCTCTGTCTGTTACCCAGTGCCAACTGAGGCTGGAGCGCAGTGATATACACATGGCTCACTGCAGCCTTCAACTCCTGGACTTATGCAATTCAATCACCCTAACCTCCTGAGTAGCTGGGACCACGGGTGTGCGTCACCATACTCGGCTGTTTTTCATTGTTTTTTGTAGAGACTGAGTGGTTGCCCAGGCTGGTCGCAAACTCCTGGTCCCAAGCAATCCTCCTGCTTCACCCTCCCAAAGCACTAGGATTACAGCACCCAGCCCCTTTTCATTTTTTTTTTTTTTTTTTTTTTTTTTTTTTTTTTTTTTGAGACGGAGTCTCGCTCTGCCGCCCAGGTTGGAGTACAGTGGCCGGATCTCAGCTCACTGCAAGCTCCGCCTCCCAGGTTTATGCCATTCTCCTGCCTCAGCCTCCCGAGTAGCTGGGACTACAGGCGCCCGCCACCTCGCCCGGCTAGTTTTTTTTTGTATTTTTAGTAGAGACGGGGTTTCACCGTGTTAGCCAGGATGGTCTCGATCTCCTGAGCTCGTGATCCGGCCGTCTCGGCCTCCCAAAGTGCTGGGATTACAGGCTTGAGCCACCGCGCCCGGCCGGTTCATTTTCTTAAAGGTATCTTTGATAGGCCGGGCGCGGTGGCTCACACCTGTAATCCCAGCACTTTGGGAGGCCGAGGCGGGCGGATCACAAGGTCAGGAGATCAAGACCATCCTGGCTAACACAGTGAAACCCTGTTTCTACTAAAACTACAAAAAAAATTAGCCAGGCGTGGTGGCGGGCGCCTGTAGTCCCAGCTACTTGGGAGGTTGAGGCAGGAGAATGGCATGAACCCAGGAGGCAGAGCTTATGGTGAGCCGAGATCGTGCCACTGCACTCAAGCCTGGACGACAGAGCAAGACTCCGTCTCAAAAAAAAAAAAAAAGATACCTTTGGTAAATAAAAGTTTTTAATTTTCGTGAAGTCCAATGTATCTTTTTTTTTTTTAATCATTTGTACTTCTCTGTCCTATCAAAAAAGTCTTCTAGCATTGAATTTTATGTTTTATACTTATATAAATACACTAGCTTTCTGTTTATTGCAGTCAAGCTGTGTTAGTCGACAGGACCATTTACATTTCAGGACAGATAGGCATGGACCCTTCAAGTGGACAGCTTGTGTCAGGAGGGGTAGCAGAAGAAGCTAAACAAGTAAGTCATTTTCCACATTTGAAGTTTCCTTTTCTTCTACCTTTTTAAGGTTGGAGAGTATTAAGAATCCACTTCCCTGATTTGTTTTATAGAGATTAACAGATAAATGTTTTTTTAAACTACTTACTGCTTGATTTAACGTAGTTTTCGATCTAAGAGTTGGAAATTTGATGGATCATGAATCATCTAACAACCAAAAGAGAGATTCTACCTCCTTAACACTAAAGTGACCTTAAACCTGAATCATTGACGTCAGATGACATGCTGCCACTTCCAAATGGACTGGGAAATTTTCTTTTCAGGGCCACTGACCTGCCCCTCTTCAAAAAAAAAAAAAAAAAAATTTACCACCACAGAAGTAAAAAGTCAACATTTTTAAAAATAAGCATGGTGGGGAATATGATTCTAATCCAATAAATATAATTAAACCATAATGTAGGCCAGGCATGGTGGCTCACGCCTGTAATCCCAGCACTTTGGGAGGCCGAGGCTGGCAGATCACTTGAGGTCAGGAGTTCAAGACTAGCCTGGACAACATGGTGAAACCCCATCTCTACTAAAAATACAAAAACTAGCCAGGGGAGGCCAGGTACAATGGCTCACGCCTGTAATCCCAGCACTTTGGGAGGCTGAGGTGGGCAGATCATCTGAGGTCAGGAGTTCGAGACCAGCCTGGCCAACATGGTGAAACCCTGTCTCTACTGAAAATACAAAAATTAGCCAGGTGTGGTGGCATGTGCCTGTAGTCCCAGCTACTCAGGAGGCTAAGGCATGAGAATCATTTGAGCCTGGAAGGCGGAAGTTGCAGTGAGCAACATATAATTAGAATTATATTCCACATGCTTATTTTTTTAAATGTTGACTTTTTACTTCTGTGGTGGTAATTTTTTTTTTTTTTTTTTAAGAGGGGCAGGTCAGTGGCCCTGAAAAGAAAATTTCCCAATCCATGTAGAAGTGGCAGCATGTCATCTGATGTCAATGATTCAGGTTTAAGGTGACTTTAGTGTTAAGGAGGTGGAATCTCTCTTTTGGTTGTTAGATGATTCATGGTCCATCAAATATCCAACTCTTCGATCACGCCACTCCACTCCAGCCTGGGCGACAGGGCAAGACCCCGTCTCAAAAAAAAAAGAAAAAAAAAATTAACCCAGTGAGGTGGCACATGCCTATAGTTCCCGTTACTCAGGAAGCTGATACAGGAGAATCACTTAAACCTGGGAGGTGGAGGTTGTAGTAAGCCAAGATTGCACCACTGTACTCCAGCCTGGGACACAGAGCAAGACACTGTCTCAAAAAGTAAAATAAAATAAAACAATAAACTATAATTTTATGCATTTACTGAGTCATATAATGCTGAAAGTTTGTTTTGTTTTGTTTTTGTGAGACAGCCTCGCTCTGTTGCCCAGGCTGGAGTGCAGTGTCGTGATCTCAGCTCACTGCATCCTCTGTCTTCCAGGTTCAAGCAATTCTCTTGTCTCAGCCTCCCAAGTAACTGGGACTACAAGTGCCCGCCACCACATCTGGCTTATTTTTTTGTATTTTTAGTAGAGATGGGGTTTTACCGTGTTAGCCAGGATGGTCTCGATCTCCTGACCTCATGCTTCACCCACCTCAGCCTCCCAAAGTGCTGAGATTACAGGCGTGAGCCACCGGACCTGGCCTAGCTGAAAGATTTTTAAAAACCTAAATGTCCACTCATAAAGAACCGGTTGAATAAATTATGCTAGATCAATACAACTAAAGTAACGTGGAAAGATCTCCAACGTAAATTGTTTCATGGTAATAAAACCAAGATGCAGAACAGCATGCACAGTATGCTATCGTGTGTGCTTTTATGTTTAAAAATATGTAACATAAGCATTGACTGTACCTAGAAGGATATACAATAAATTAGGAACAGTGGTTACCTCTGAGGTGGGAAACATGGGAGAGAGAGAGAAGGGTGAGAGAGATCTTTACACTATATATGCTTTTTTAATAGCTTTTGAGTTTGTTGTTTTTGTTGCCATATCCATGTATTACCTATTTAGAAGATTATTTTAAAAGACACAAGAATATAATGAAATATTACATTGTGACCAGCAAAGTGGGAAGGAAGAATGAATCCAAAAATAGATGCTTTTCCAGAAGCCAGTGTCTCAAACAGTTATATAATTTACTAATATCATTTTTTGAGAAAAAGGAAAAAGAACCCTTTAAAGTCAAATATTGCTTTAAAAGAAAACATGTTTTAATGCTTATTAGCTCATCCTTATCCTTGAAGTGGTATCAAATGAAGAACCCCAGAAATTATTTCTGTGGACATTGGCCGAACAATTAACACATTTTAGCACTGAAGAAGGGACTCAACCCAGTCTTTTTATGCACAAAAGGAGACAACCTTCTCACTGTATTTCAGAAAGACTCATTCTATTAAAGGGAAGCCAAGAAACACACTTGTAAGCTTCCTAACAAGAGTAGAGAAGATTTTTCTGCAACATAAGCTATTTAAGGAGGTATTAGTAAAAGATGATTAATTGAATGTAATTAAAGCTTTAAATCTAATATCAGTGACTTAGGCCTTTCTTGGCTTGGTTCACAGGCTCTTAAAAACATGGGTGAAATTCTGAAAGCTGCAGGCTGTGACTTCACTAATGGTGAGCAATTTGATATTATTTCACATTTCTTTTTGATATTTCTTTGGTCTTTTTCAAAAATATATGGCATCCAGTAATATGCCGTGCCATATCTTTGTTGCTACTTAAAAGTTGCTTTAAACAGCAACTGTGCTCCTTCACTTCTTTGGTCCCATTTCAGTCCCATTTTAATCAAGACAGTCTCAGAATCATATAGTCCTTTTCTAAGTAATATTTTGGGTCAGACCAAATAACTAAACCTAATGACAATGTTTGTGTCTTCTAGTGGTGAAAACAACTGTTCTTCTGGCTGACATAAATGACTTCAATACTGTCAATGAAATCTACAAACAGTGTAAGTAATTTGACTTTATTCCTATTTTCCATTTTTAAAAAGAAATAAATCTGGTCACATTAATGAATGTGTATTATGAATTAAGAGTGGTAGGAGATGCTAAAGAAATGGTCATAGATCTTGTCCTAAAAGAATTAATAATCTGATTGGAAATAGGTTGTATACCCCCCATGAAAAAGTCCTAAGATATTTCTATTGCATTCCCTAAAACAATGTAGTGAAACCCTACATACCCATTTTTCAAAAGTTTAATTTCATTAAACCCTTTTCAGGCTTTTTAAACTCTCCTAAAAAGTTTTTTACATATAGGTTTTATTTACTATTGCTGTATGGTCCAGCCACCATCTTTATCCTGGCTCTCTCAGACTCATTAGTTAGTTACTTAATATTTCTAAGCCTTGGTTTTCTCATATGCAAAATGGAGATAATATACTCCTACCTTATAGGATTGTTGGAATGATTAAATGAGTCAGTACAACATGTAAAGCACTTAGATGCTGGTGTGTTATAAGCACTGAGTAAATGTTAGCTATTATTAACATTGATGTCATAGTGGAGAAAATTGGTGTCCCTACCACCTAGTGGGATGAGGCAAAGGTATAACATGGAAAAAGCATCATTACTTATTCTCTCCTGAAGAAATGACTAGAAAAGACCAAAGTTGGCAGAGGAAGTACTTGCCAAAATTGCTAGAGGTGGGCACTTGTTCCCTATTTAGATAAATAGTTTATAAATATCACTTTAAAAACAAAACTCCACATCAAACAAGATCAAAATGTTAGAGTACGTATTTTTTTTTTTTTTTTTTTTTTTTTTTTTTTTTTGCCAGAAAGCTAAGAGATTTTAAAAAGTATTAACTATGGTAGGAATCATATGGCTAAATATTTTATCAAACAAATCTGATAGTGAGCCTCTTTTTTAAAATGTTGCTTAAAGCCAGGTGCAGTGGCTTACATCTGTAATCCAAGCACTTTGGGAGGCTGAGGTGGGTGGATCATTTGACATCAGGAGTTTGAGACCAGTCTGGCCAACATGGCAAAGCCCCATCTCTACTAAAAATACAAAAATGAGCCAAGCGTGGTGGTGCACACCTATAATCCCAGCTACTCAGGAGGCTGAGGCAGGAGAATCTCTTGAACATGGGAGACAGAGGTTGCAGTGAGCTGAGATCGCACCACTTCACTCCAACCTGGGTGACAGAGCGAGACTCTGTTTCAAAAAAATAAAAATAAAATGTTGCTTATATCTAAGAACTGACTAGTATATGAAGCACTTGCCAGATTCTTAATTGTAGAATATTGAATAACAGTACAATATCTGAAAACTAAAATAAAATTTTTCACTTGATCTTTATTTTTTCAACTCTTCTCTATTAAAAAAATGAAATTCTTTTAAATTCAGATTTCAAGAGTAATTTTCCTGCTAGAGCTGCTTACCAAGTTGCTGCTTTGCCCAAAGTAAGTACACTTTAAATGACTAATGTACACAGTTTTCAATTTCTACATTGTTTTCCTTCTATAAGTAAACTAAGCACTGTGAAAGGAAACTTAAAAGAAGTAGCCTGGGTAGGGTGGCATACCCCTGTAATCCCAATGCTTTGAGAGGCCAACACAGGAGGATCGCTTGAGGCCCGGAGTTCTAGACCAGCCTGGGCAACATAGCAAGACAGCCATCTCTACAAAAAAAAAAAAAATTAAAATTAGCCATGCATGGTGGTGGTGCACACCTGTAGTCCCAGCTACTTGGGAGGCTAAGGTGGGAGGAACACTTGAACCCAGAAGATTACAGCTGCAGTGAGCTGTAATCGAACCACTGTGCTGCAGCCTGGGTAACAGTGAGACCTTGTCTCTAAAAAAAAAGAAAAGAAAAGAAAAGAGATAGTTCCTGCTTCCCCAGGGACTTAAAGTCTGAAAGGAAATACCCTATATTACATGCATGAAAAAAAAAAAACCTTTTAAGACAACACGTGAACATAGAATCAAAATCAAAATACTTAAATTGTGAGAAAAGGCCGGGCACAATGGCTCACGCCTGTAATACCAGCACTTTGGGAGGCCGAGGCAGGCGGATCACAAGGTCAGGAGATGGAGACCATCCTGGCTAACACAGTGAAACCCCGTCTCTACTAAAAATACAAAAAAATTAGACCGGCGTGGTGACGGGCGCCTGTAGTCTCAGCTACTCAGGAGGCTGAGGGAGGAGAATGGTGTGAACCCGGGTGGCGGAGCTTGCAGTGAGCCGAGATTGCGCTACTGCACTCCAGCCTGGGCGACAGAGCTAGACTCCGTCTCAAAAAAAAAAAAAAGGAAAGAAAAGGAATCTAAACCTTCCACTAGAAAAATAATCTCTAAACCAGGGTCACACATATTTCTCACCATTTTGATTTTGCTACTCTAACTCGAAGCTTAGCAGCACGATATTCCTGCCTATAAAAAAGCAGCTCTTACTGACTTCTACTTGCAGTTTCTACTAAAGAAAAATTATGTTTTAAGAGTGTAATTTGTATTGCTTTAATTAGTTGTTACTTGGAATGATCATTATCAGACCTATTAAGGTACTGGTTGTAGTAGAAAGAGCTCTGAACTTGGAATCAAAAGACAAGGGTTCAACCTCTGCTATCTAGCTTGTGACTGAGATGAGTTAATTACTCCTTCTACACTTCAGCATATCATTCTGTGAATTGACAGGAAAATATCTCTCTAACAGGGCTGCTGTGAGAATCATATAAGCTAATATAGTATATGAATATACTTAGCATGGTAACCTGGTCTATTATAGATTCTTGGTGAATATTTCCTTCTCCTTTCCTTCCTTGAAAAGCTTAACGTTAAAAATGTTATATTGCTATTAGTTTCATGTTTTTAGTAGGTATTATAGAGTTTGCAATTTGTACAAAATGATTAAAACAAATTGTTTTGTTTTCCTCACAGGGTAGTCGAATTGAAATCGAAGCAGTAGCTGTCCAAGGACCGCTGACAACAGCATCACTATAAGTGGGCCAGTGCTTTGTAGTCTGGACTTGTTAACATTTTGATTTTTACAATTGATGTAACATCTTAATTAACCTTTTAATTTTCACAATTGATGACAGTGTGAGCTTGATGAAAATATCTGAAGTTATTATGGAAATACTATATAATAGGGAGAGTTGAACATGAATTGAAGATTAGAGAAGGAATCCAGTTACTGTTTTAAATTACACCTGTATTACTGAATATAGGAAAGAGATACCCATTACACAGTTACTCAATAAATAAAAGAGAAATAACAGGTAGGAAAGAAGAGTAATTATTCCTGAGAAATAATCAAGAACATATCTAATTCAAACTAATGATGTGAACGATTTAGTTTTCATGTCAGGTATGTGATTCTGCTCTTTCTTGAGTAAAATTTAAGTGTTTAAATTTGAGGTCAAGGAGAAGAAAGTGGACCAAAATTTAATATAGATAATATTTTTCTAATGGAAATAAAATAGACATGCAGATTTCCTTTGGTGTGATTTTGTTCACTTATTTCTTAACAGTTTATACATTAAAACATATTGCCTAGTTGGGGTGGGTAAAGTTAAAATCTCCAACTATTTTATTTTTCAAAGCCTATTTCTGACTTCATACACTTTTACACAGTTTATTTTTTTCAGCAGTTTTAGCCAACGATTATTACATGAAACATCATTTAAACTTTCTAGTCTTCAGCAGTTTTGGCCATTTACAGTGTTGCAGAATTTGCATGTAAATTTTCACATTTGTAGATATCTTTTTAATCTCTGCTCTATCTGTCCCCCCTTTTCATCTCTGATATGATTTATTTGGACTTCTTTTTTTTCCATTATTAATCTTTTTAAAGAACTACTTTTTGGCTTTGTTGATCCTTTTTATTATATCTTTCTTTATCATTATTTCTGCTCTTATATTATTTTCTCTAGCTCATTGATAAGTCACATTTTTGTACTTTTAATATTGAGTCTTTTATTAGTAAGTTACAGAAACCCAACTCAAACTAGTATTAAGTGGGGAAAAGAGATAAATTGCATAGGCTTAGGTCACAGAGGCCAGAGTACAGCTGGCTTTAGGCACATGTAGCCCAGAAACCTCACGGCTCCATCTGTCTCTTGGGGGAAGATGCTGCAGACCCCAGATACAGGCTATGAGTGCACTAACCCCAGCAGAAAGGTAACCATTTCCTGATCTCTCTGGCAGAAGAATCTCAGGGAAGCCTCTGATTGGTCCAGCTCAGCTTAAGGGCCTGTTCCTAAGCCAAAGCCAGGAAATTAGACACCCTGGCCAGGTTAGGTCTAGGGGGAATAGTTGTATATAGGGCATGACTTCAAAATCAAACTCTAGAATGAAAGAGCTGGAAATAAGATGCTGGTACCTGGCCAGGCGTGGTGGCTCAAGCCTGTAATCCCAGCACTTTGGGAGGCCGAGACGGGCGGATCACGAGGTCAGGAGGTCGAGACCATCCTGGCTAACACGGTGAAACCCCATCTCTACTAAAAAATACAAAAAACTAGCCGGGCGCGGTGGCGGGCGCCTGTAGTCCCAGCTACTCGGGAGGCTGAGGCAGGAGAATGGCGTGAACCCGGGAGGCGGAGCTTGCAGTGAGCCAAGATCCGGCCACTGCACTCCAGCCTGGGCGGCAGAGCGAGACTCCGTCTCAAAAAAAATAAATAAATAAAAAATAAAGATGCTGGTACCCACGTTAATTAATTTGTTAGTGGCTGGGTCCTGTCTTGGAGTCTTCTTTTCCACTCTGAAGGAGAATCACTAGAATTTGTTAATTTTGGGGAACATTGCATGTTGGTCTTTTTTTTTCTTTTTCTTTAATTTATTTTTTGAGATGTTCTCACTCTGTCACCCAGGCTGGAGTGCAATAGCACAATCATGTCTCATGGCAGCCTCAAACTCCTGTCTGAAGCATTCCTCCCACTTCAGCCTCTTGAGTAGCTGGGATTACAGACACCACCACACCCGACTAATATTTTTATGTTTTTGCAAAGACAGGGTCTCATTATGTTGCCCAGGTTAGTCTTGAACTCCTGACCTCAAGCAGTCAGGAGCCCAAAGTGCTGGGATTATAGGCATGAGTCACCGCGCCGGGCCAAAATGACTTTTTAAAGTGTCTAGAGTCTGTAATCCCAGCTACTCAGGAGGCTGAGGCAGAAGAATCACTTAAACCCAGAAGGCAGAGATTGCAGTGAGCCAAGAGCGCGCCACTGCACTCCAGCCTGGGTGACAAGGGAGAAACTCCGTCTCAAAAAAAAAAAAGAATCAGGGCCAGGTGTGGTGGCTCATGCCTGTAATCCCAGCACTTTGGGAGGCCAAGGCGGGCGGATCACCTGAGGTCGGGAGTCCAAGACCAGCCTGACCAACAAGGTTAGACCCCGTCTCTACTAAAAATACAAAAATTAGGTGGGTGTAATGGCGTGCACCTGTAGTCCCAGCTACTCAGAAGGCTGAGGCACCAGAATCCATTGAACCCAGGCGGCGGAAGTTGCAGTGAGCCAAGATCAGGCCACTGCACTCCAGCCTGGGTGACAGAGTGGGACTCTGTCTCAAAAAAAAAAAAAAAGTGTCTAGAATCAGGGTCACACAAATCAATTCAATACAACATGCATTATTTTTAAATTTATGTGATAGTATGAATCACTATACTTACTTTTATTAAGAAATGTTAAGGCCAGGCGTGGCGCCTCATGCCTGTAACCCCAGCACTTTGGGAGGCCGAGGCAGGCAGATCACTTGAGGTCAGGAGTTTGAGACCAGTCTGGCCAACATGTTGAAACCCCATCTCTACTAAAAATAGAAAAATTAATCTGGCATGGTGGCACATGCCTGTAGTCCCAGCTACTTGGGAGGCTGAGGCAGGAGAATGGCTTGAACCTAGGAGGTGAAGGTTGCAGTGAGCCAAGATCATGCCATTGCACTCCAGCCTGAGAGACAGAGCAAGACTCTGTCTCAAAAAAACAACAACAAAAAATAAATTTTAGAAATATCTATATTCTATGAGAAAACAAAATGAGGCAGATCTCAAAACAAAATTGGTATCCCCAGTTGGTTTCTCAGAACTCTTTTTCTGGAAATTAGTGAGGTTTGCAGACCTCTGTCCCCAGTGGTGGATGGAAGTAGCATGTTTATTAATTTCAGTAGCACATTATTAAACTGAAAGAGTGTTTTACAATAATATAGGTTGGCCTTTCTTCTACCTTTGGGAGTTATTAAACCCTGGCTTTGATGTCCAGAGACCTCTCTCATTAGGCACAAGAATAATGATATGGTTGTTAACTTTTAACAACTCAAATGTTCCCCAATAAATGTGCTGAGTGTGGTACTGACGAGTAAAGTGAAAAGCCTGCCATTCGCCTGTACATGGATTACTAATGCCAACTTTTGTTGATACTAATGCCAACTTTTGTTGATACTAACAGGAACTGGAAGATAAATTCCATACTTTTCAGCTGCTCTCTGAAATTACACCGATTCTGCATAGGCAATAAGGCCTTGAGGTTATAACCAAACACTCATAAGTTTATAAACCCTGGAGAGGTGAGAAGCTGACATAGTTTTAGATGTTATGACATCTTATAAGCAAATGCTTTCAACATTTCAAACACGGCATGCCTTGCTATCTGGTGTGGGGAGAAAGAAGAAGGGAAGGGTCATTCTCCTTTTACCTTACCTTTTGCCTTACACATATTTGTATGTGGGCAAATGAATGGCTTTATGATGTCCACATCGCTGGTCTTTGTTAAAGAGAATTCAGATTTGGATCACCAAACTATCTTCATAAAAATGGGATATGCAGCCAGGTGCGGGGGTTCAGCCTGTAATCCCAGCACTTTGGGAAGCCGACGCAGGAGAATTGCTTAAGCTCAGGAGTTCAAGACCAGCCTGGCCAACACGGTAAGACTCTGTCTCTACTAAAAATACAAAACTTAGCCAGGTATGGTGGCGCCTGCCTGTAATCCCAGCTACAAGGGAGACTGAAGCAGGAGAATCACTTGAAACTGGGAGGCGGAGGTTGCAGTGACCAGAGCATACCACTGTACTCCAGCCTGAGTGACCAAAAAATAAAAAGATATTTGCCATCTCTAATGAGCTATTGTATTTGCCAAAAGAGTACAATGTAAACCCTACTAGGATTATTTGACCATGACCATCCAACATTCTTTGATTAGTTACATGTGGAAAGAAACCTTTTCTTAATTAAGCAATTCTTAATTCAAGGCCCAATGTGGAATAAACCATTTGTTCAGAGTGGTATGGGTGTTTTGACTGCTCAAAATATGGTAAGAGCTTTTACTCCAAAGTCTAAATGGAAAAAGCAGTAAGGTAATAGGTTGACCGCACATTTCTTCTTTTAAAAGAAATAAATAAAATTATTTATTTATTTATTTATCTATTTACTGTAGAGACAGGGTCTCCCTATATTGCCTGGGCTGGTCCCGAACTCCTGGGCTCAAGCAATTTTCCTGCCTTGGCCTCCCAAAGGGCTAGGATTACAGGTGTGGGCCACCACACCCAGCCATTAATTACACATTTCTACCCTGTGGGTTCCTCAGGGGGTTGGCACTTCTGGCCAAGAACTTGAGTCTGGTCTGGGGATTTCCTAGATTTGCAAACTAGCACCCCCTGCTGGTAAATGCAAATGTTCACTCCCAAGAATGAGAATTGGGAAATTTGTTCATTTCCATCCCAGTTAGAGGTACATTAGGTACAGAAATAATGAAATTATCTTAATTGAAAGAACACAACTGGACTACAAAGTGGTTGCACAGCACCCCAGGGATAGAAAAATCCAGCCGTTGGCCGGGCGCGGTGGCTCAAGCCTGTAATCCCAGCACTTTGGGAGGCCAAGACGGGCGGATCACGAGGTCAGGAGATCGAGACCATCCTGGCTAATACGGTGAAACCCCGTCTCTACTAAAAAATACAAAAAACTAGCCGGGCGTGGTGGCGGGCGCCTGTAGTCCCAGCTACTCAGGAGGCTGAGGCAGGAGAATGGCGTAAACCCGGGAGGCGGAGCTTGCAGTGAGCTGAGATCCGGCCATTGCACTCCAGCCTGGGCGACAGAACGAGACTCCGTCTCAAAAAAAAAAAGAAAAAGAAAAATCCAGCCCTGCTGGCAGTTTCTCTGTGAACAACTCATAGAGAGTTGTCCCTCTTGTGCATTTGTCCATCTTGTGCATTTTGAATCTGGGGACAAAACCGGTCATCTCCTTTCAGGGTCTAGGGACCTAGGATCAGAATACATTTTGCTCTGTTAAGACTCAGTCTTAGGCAAAAGGAAAAATTTCTAACATAGGAAAGGATCAATCAGTGGTTTTACATGCAGTTTTCACAGTACAAGGGCTATGTAAATTGTCATTTGTGTTTTAAAATGTGGATATGTAGCCTATCAGACTGGGTCTCGCCCTTAACTTCTCTGTGTTCTATTATGAGATTCTGAACTCCCCAGAGAAAGCCTGCTCTCTTGCAAAGACAGCTTTTGATGAAGACATTGCTGAACTTGATACATTAAGTGAAGAGTCATAGAAAGACAGCATGCTAATAATGCAATTACTGAGAGACAATTTGACATTGTGGACATCGGATACCCCAGAAAACAAAGCTGAAGCAGGAGGAGGGGAAACTTAACCGGTCTTCCAACTTTTGTCTGCCTCATTCTAAAATTTACACAGTAGACCATTTGTCATCCATGCTGTCCCACAAACAGTTTTTTGTTTACAATTTATGACAGGTTTATGTTACTTCTATTAGAATTTCTATATTTCCCATGCGGTTTTTATGTTTAATATTAGGGGAGTAGAGCCAGTTAACATTTAGGGAGTTATCTGTTTTCATCTTGAGGTGGCCAATATGGGGATGTGGAATTTTTATACAAGTTATAAATGTTTGGCATAGTACTTTTGGTACATTGTGGCTTCACAAGGGCCAGTGTAAAACCGCTTCCATGTCTAAGCAAAGAAAACTGCCTACATATTGGTTTGTCCTGGTGGGGAATAAAAGGGATCATTGGTTCCAGTCACAGGTGTAGTAATTGTGGGTACTGTAAGGTCTGGAGCACTTAGAAGGCTGTAGTAGAAACATACCCCATGGACACCACAGGTTAAACCATGTGTATCTGTGGAACACTCAATCTCAATGTGCACACCTTTGACTACAGCTGCAGAAGTGTTCCTTTAGACAAAGTTGTGACCCATTTTACTCTGGATAAGGGCAGAAACGGTTGACATTCCATTATTTGTAAAGTTACCTGCTGTTAGCTTTCATTATTTTTGCTACACTCATTTTATTTGTATTTAAATGTTTTAGGCAACCTAAGAACAAATGTAAAAGTAAAGATGCAGTAAAAATGAGTTGCTTGGTATTCATTACTTCATGTATATCAAGCACAGCAGTAAAACAAAAACCCATGTATTTAACATTTTTTTAGGTTTTTTGCTTTCGTGATTTTTCTTTTTTGATACTTGCCTAACATGCATGTGCTGTAAAAATAGTTAACAGGGAAATACCTTGAGATGATGGCTAGCTTTGTTTAATGTCTTATGAAATTTTCATGAACAAGCCAAGCATAATCGTTAAGAACACGTGTATTAAATTCATGTAAGTGGAATAAAAGTTTTATGAATGGACTTTTCAACTTTACAGCTTTTCATGTAAGTTAGTCTTTTGGTTCTGAAACTTCTCTAAAGGAAATTGTACAATTTTTGAAATTTATTCCTTATTCCCTCTTGGCAGCTAATGGGCTTTTACGAAGTTTAAACACAAAATAACAACAAAAATACTACTAATATAACTACTGTTTCCATGTCCCATGATCCCCTCTCTTCCTCCCCACACTGAAAAAAATGAGTTCCTATTTTTTCTGAGAGAGGGGGAGATTGATTGGAATTCCATTTAAAATTTTGGTATATGGCATTTTCTAACTTAGGAAGCCACAATGTTCTTGGCCCATCATGACACTGGGTAGCATTAACTATAAGTTTTGTGCTTCCAAATCACTTTTTGGTTTTTAAGAATTTCTTGATACTTTTATAGCCTGTCTTTGATTTTGATCCTTTAGTCTTTCTATTTGTCAGGTGCACAAGATTACCTTCCTTTTTTAGCCTTCTGTCTTGTCACCAACCATTCCTACTTGGTGGCCATGTACTTGGGAAAAGGCCACATGATCTTTCTGGCTCCACTCAGTGTCTAAGGCACCCTGCTTCCTTTGCTTGCACCCCACAGACTATTTCCCTTATCCTATTTACTGCAGCAAATATCTCTTTAGTTTATGAGATTGTGTTTATCTCCCTTTAAAACCCTACCTATCCTGAATGGTCTGTCATTGTCTGCCTTTAAAATCCTTCCTCTTTTCTTCCTCTCTTCTCTATATAATGATGGGGCTAAGTTATACCCAAAGCTCACTTTAACAAAACATTTCCTCAGTACTTTACAGAAAACACCAAACAAAAATGCCATTTTAAAAGAGGTGTATTTTTTCTTTTAGAATGTAAGCTCCTCAAGAGCAGGAACAATGTCTTCTGTATGTTCTATTGTGCCTAATACACTGTAAATGCTCAATAAATATTGATGATGGGAAAATAAATAAATAAATAATAAAATAAAATAAAATGTGGATATGTAGGCTGAGCGTGGTGGCTCATGCCTGTAATTGTAGCACTTTGGGAGACCCAGGCAGAAGGGTCACTTGAGGCCAAGAATTCAAGACCAGCATAGACAATATAGCAAAACCCCATCTATAAAAAAGTTAAAATGTAGATATGTAAATATACACTTCTATTTTAGCATATACATATAGCCTGGTATATACATATACCCTTTTTTTCTGGAAGTATACACAAGAAATATTATTTTTTCATGGAAGGACTAAAGGATATGGGAAGGAAACTTCACTACCTATTTTATACCCTTCTGTATTTGACTTTTACCGTACCTATTACTTTTTAAAATTAACAGCTTATTTTGATGGACTATTTAAATTTTGGAATGTTCAGATATTGTGAAATATTTACATTTTTCTTATAGGTTTTTAATGCTAAAACTGAATATTATCTAAAATAATTTTTTTAAAGTTTCCAAAAATGTTTTAGTAACCACATTAAAGGGTAAAGACAAAAGTAGAGAAACTACCAGAAATTCTTATAAATTTCCAAAATTTTATGAAAACAAATGATTTGAGTCTCAGCCTCCTGAGTAGCTGGGACTACAGGCACATGCCGTCATGCCCAGCTAATTTTTTATATTTTTTGTAGAGACAGGGTCTCACCATGTTGCCCAGGTTGGTCTTGAACTCCTGGACTCAAGAAATCCACTGCCGGCCAGGCGCAGTGGCTCCAGCCTGTAATCCCAGCACTTTGGGAGGCCAAGACGGGTGGATCACGAGGTCAGAAGATCGAGACCATCCTGGCTAACACAGTGAAACCCCGTCTCTACTAAAAAATACAAAAAACTAGCCAGGCGAGGTGGCGGGCGCCTGTAGTCCCAGCTACTTGGGAGGCTGAGGCAGGAGAATGGCGTAAACCCAGGAGGCGGAGCTTGCAGTGAGCTGAGATCGTGCCACTGCACTTCAGCCTGGGCAACACAGCAAGACTCCGTCTCAAAAAAAAAAAAAAAGAAAAGAAAAAAAAGAAATCCACTGCCTTGGCCTCCCAAAGTGCTGGGGTTACAGGTGTGAGCCACCATGCCTGGCCAAATTTATTTTTCATATGTATTACTTTTTAATGAATTAAGTTTAAATGGGACTCCTTGGTATTTGTTATTCATTTATTGATTCAACAAATATTTATCAAGTACCTACCACATTCCATCAAAGGAGCTAAATGCCTGAATTCAAAAATGCATAAAACACAGTGCTTGCTTTCAATGCAATCACAGTCCAGTGCCGTCACTTTGCGGAAAGGATGATGTCATCTCCTCAAGGAGCTCCTTTTATTGTCTTCCTTGGCACTTTACAGTCAGAACATAAATGAATATTAAAATCAGAATCAAGAGAATATATTTTTCCCTGTATCCTGTATTCTTATAATTAATTATAGGCCATCTTAGTAGTTATTTTAATGTAGAAGCTAAAGTAAGAGACTAGTTAGGCTGAGTGGCTCATGTGTGTAGTCCCAACACTTTGGGAGACTGAGGCAGGTGAATTGCTTGAGCTCAGGAGTTCGAGACCAGCCTTGGCAACATTGTAAAACCCTGTCTATACTAAAAATACAAAAATTAGCCAGGCATGGTGGCACAAGCCTGTAGTCCCAGCTACTCAGGGCAGGTGAGGTGGGAGGATTGCTTGAACCCAGGAGGTCAAGCTTGCATTCAGCCATGATCACACCACTACACTGTAGCCTGGGCAACAAAGCAAGACCCTCTCTCAAAAAATAAAAAATAAAAATAAAGAGACTAGTTAATTCATCTGAGCAGTTACCTTAAAAATATATGTTTATTTAGGAAATAGTAGGATTTTTTCTTTTTTTTTTTTGAGACAGAGTCTCACTCTGTCGCCCAGGCTGGAGTGTAGTGGCCGGATCTCAGCTCACTGCAAGCTCCACCTCCCAGGTTTACGCCATTCTCCTGCCTCAGCCTCCCGAGTAGCTAGGACTACAGGCGTCTGCCACCTCGCCTGGCTAGTTTTTTGTAATTTTTACTAGAGAAAGAATTTCACCGTGTTAGCCAGGATGGTCTCGATCTCCTGACCTCCTGATCCACCCTTCTCGGCCTCCCAAAGTGCTTGAGCCACTGCGCCCGGCCAGCAGGATTTTTTGTAAAAGAAAAATACATATTTACAAACAAGATAAATAAACAAAATATTTCCAGAATACTATTCTGATACTCAAAAACACAAGGCACTCACTGGTGGGTAAGTTAGCTATTATTTTCATTACTTACACACAATCACTTGCCAAAATCCCTTGCCAACTTCAGAAGAATTCTCAAAAACTGACTCTGTGGTGCATCACTAAAGAAATGTCATAAATGTTTCTAAAATCTTGATTTCTTAGCCTTTTTCCACTGCTAAAGCCTACCATTAAATTGCAGTCATCTAAAAAAGAATAGAGTGGCTGGGTGCAATGGCTCACACCTGTAATCCCAGCACTTTGGGAGGCCAAGGCGGGCAGATCACGAGGTCAGGAGTTCAAGACCAGCCTGGCCAGCATGGTGAATCCCCGCCTCTACTAAAAATACAAAAATTAGCTGGGCATGGTGGCGGGCGCCTGTAATCCCAGCTATTCAGGAGGCTGAGGCAGGAGAATTGCTTGAACTCGGGAGGCGGAGATTGCAGTGAGCCGAGATCGTACCACTGCACGCCAGCCTGGGTGACAAAGCAAGACTCCATATCAAAAAAAAAAAAAAGAATAGAGCCCAGGAGTAGACTCTACATAAACAACAATCTAGGTTTTAATCCTTGCTGTTTATTGTCTCCAAAATACATTTAAAAGTGAATTAATTTAAAATACTTTTAATATTATTCAAAAGGATAACAATTGAAAAACCTCATGTGAGTAAAAAATCAATAGCTGATTCAAAATGGCACATAGAAAATGTGTAGCCTTTCGTCGTGAAAAATGCCTAACCTTGTGATAGCACCAGAGTTTGCCATCCTTTGCAAAGGATTCTGTTAATATATTTAATATTCCATGATAAATAAGGATCTGTGGTAGTTGACAACCTTAAAGGAGAGCAAGTGTGTAAATGACATATTTCCTAAGGTTCTTATCAGTTCTGAATTCTGTAACAAAACAGAAATATTTGATATAGCTCATCCTATTATTTTTGCTGTTGTTCATTCTCATTCCATCATGATTATGACTGTATGACTTTATTATTGTGAGTTCCCTAAAATTCGCTAATTCCTTTCTCTAGCTACCTGTACCTAAAGGTTTATACTTCATTTTTAGGGTCCCATTTTCTATACTGAATGGCCCCATGGCCACAATGAAGAAAGTCACCCTCACACTCTTAAATAATCACATAATTTTTATTGGCTTTGGTTTTTATCATTTTAAATGTATAACCATTCTAAGTAGCTAAGAAAACTGTTCATGGCTTAGCAGTTTTGTAGAACAATATAATCAAGAACATGGAAACATCCTTCTTATGGTTCCAACAGTCTCTCTATAACCGCACTCCTTACAGAAAACATGTAAATGTAGAAAGATAAGATACATAACCACAAGCTTCACTACCATTTTTGTCTTCTCTGTGATAACGCGCTGTGTGGGTTCACTCTTCTATCTATTTGGCTGTTGAAAGGTTCACCGCTTCTCCTGTTTCTTCTTCTTTGGTTTCAGCCCCTTCCCTCACTTTCTCATTCTCCATCTCTGTTTCCACCTTTTCCCCTGTCTCACCTGGAAAAGTAACCAAAGGAGATACTAAGAGACACTTATTTAGAGTTAACATAAATTATCCCACAGTTTGTCTCCAATGGGGGGCAGTTCTTGATCTTTAGGTCTGAACAGTAAGTTTATCTGGAGGTATCAAGAAAAGTAATCATCTCGGCTGGGCGCAGGGGCTCACACCTGTAATCCGACACCTTGGGAGGCCGAGGAAGGTGGATTGCCTGAGGTCAGGAGTTCAGGAGCCTAACCCAAAGTAATGAAACCGCGTCTCTACTAAAAATACAAAAATTAGCTGGGCCGTGAGCTGAGATCACACCACTGCACTCCAGTCTGGGAGACAGAAGACTCTGTCAAAAAAAAAAAAAAAAAAGGAAAAGAAAAGTAATCGTCTCGATTCTCTCAGAGCCTCTGAATGGCTGATGTCGAGTCAATTAACATCTCGAGTCTTGGCATACTCTTATGAAATAAATTCTCTCTATAAAATCAGGATGCAAAATTACCAAAGAAATGGCAGTAGAACATATTACAATAGAAAGTTCATGGCCAGGTGTGATGGTTCACACCTGTAATCCCAATGCTTTGGGAAGCTGAGGCAAGAGGATCACTTGAGGCCAGGAGTTCAAGACCAGCCTGGGCAACAAGACCTCCTGTCTTTACAAAATGTTTTTCAAAAATTAGCTGGGCAGCTGGGCGTGGTGGTTCACGCCTGTAATTCCAGCACTTTGGAAAGCTAAGGCAGGCAGATAGCTTGAGCCTAGAAGTCTGAGACCAGCCTGGCCAACATGGTAAAACCTTGTCTTTACAAAAAATACAAAAATTAGCCAGGGACGGTGGCACCCAGCTACTCAGGAGGCTGAGGAGGGAGAATGTATTGAGCCTGGGAGGCAGAAGTTACAATGAGCTAAGAATACTACTGCACTCCAGCCTGGGTAACAGAGCAAGACTCTGTCTCAATAATAATAATAATAATTTTTTAAAAGAAAAAAAAAATTAGCCAGGCATGGTGGCACATTCCTGTAGTTCTATAGCTACTTGGGAGGTGGGGCAAGAGGATCCCTTGAGTCCAGGAGTTGGAGATTATAGTGAGCTATGATTGTATCACTGCACTCCAGCTTGAAGATCTTGTCTCTGAAGAAAGAAAAAGGAAAGGAAAGGAAGGGAAGGGAAGGGAAGGGAAGGGAAGGGGAGGGGAGGGAAGGGGAGGGGAGGGGAGGGGAGGGGAGGGGAGGGGAGGGGAGGGGAGGGGAGGGGGGGGAAGGGAAGGGAAGGGAAGGGAAGGGAAGGGAAGGGAAGGGAAGGGAAGGGAAGGGAAGGGAAGGGAAGGGAAGGGAAGGGAAGGGAAGGGAAGGGAAGGGGAGGGGAGGGGAGGGAGAAAAGAGAAAGCAAGCAAGACTAATTTGTAAGTAAATCAAAGGGTGGTCCAGGGGTGCCCCCAGACCTGTCTGGCTTGGCCATTATGTGTTTAAATACAATCGTTAAACATTTACAGACAGCCAACACTAACAAGTCTGGACATTGCACATACAACCCTGTTTCCCCGAGAAGTTGGCTTTGGCAACATTGGCTCTAGTTCCATGGCTGGAGCTGTGCAGAGCTTCCTCTTTTGAAAAGGCTGTGCTCTCCTGTTTGCCAAGGTCCCCTGGGCTCCCACGATATGACGTGTGTCCTTCACCTCACTCATTTTCAGTATCCTAGGCCTAAAGACTTTTGAGTTTGCCAATCCTGATGTAAAAACTATCTGCTTTTATTTGCCTCTCCCAAGTTGTTCCCAGAGCACTTCTTACACATTCTTAGGAAAGCAATTCCCACAACAGACTATGGTGATGCACACACATCCTGCCTTCCCACACTAGACAGTGAGTCCCTTGAGGACAGAGACTAACTCTTCCTCAGTCTGCATCTCAGCACCTAGCATATGTTCAGTTAATAAATGAAAGAATTGGCCAGACACAGTGGCTCATGCCTGTAATCCCAGCAGTTTGGGAGACCGAGGTGGCGGATCATGAGGTCAGGAGTTGGAGACCAGCCTGGCCAATATGGTAAAACCTTGTCTCTACTAAAAATACAAAAAGTAGCTGGGTATGGTGGTGTGCACCTGTAGTCCCAGCTACTCGGGAGGCTGAGGCAGGAGAATCGCTTGAACCCAGAAGGCGGAGGTTGCAGTGAGCCGAGATTATGCCATGGCACTCCAGCCTGGGCAACAGAGCGAGACTCCATCTCAATAAATAAATAAATAAATAAATAAATAAATAAATAAATAAAATGAAAGAATTAAAAAAAAAAACAGATGGATGATTATAATGAATGCTTCACTTAATTATACTGAACTGTGAAGCCAAAATTTACCAAAATGTAAATCATACCCCAGAAGAAAATATTTTTTTAAATTATAATACCAATAAAGAACACTGTAAACATCGTTTGTTTTATGCTGATAAAATACATTTAAAAATTTAAAACACTATATGCTAAGACATAGTACATTTTCTCTGGTCTTCTAATACAGATTTTAAAACTACAGAAGAACAAGAGCAGACTGACAGTCATTTTCTTTTTTTATTTTTATTTTTGGAGAACGAGGTCTCACTATGTTGTCCAGGCAGGTCATGAACTGCTGGGCTCAAGCTATCCTCCCCTCTCTGCCTCCTGAAGTGCTGGGATTACAGATGTGAGCCACTGCACCCTGTCCTGACAGTCATTTTCTAAGATAAGCTTCACAAAGATGAAAATAACATTCTAAGATCCATTATGTATATATGATTTCATTGGAAAGTGAATTCCTCCAGTAATCATCTATTCACCTTTACTTTGGACCCTTATTTCATACATGGGGCCTGATGAAGCATCAACTTGGAAAAATTCAGAAAGTTTCACATGTTGCCTTCAAAGTTAGATACTATTTAAACACTAGGTTAAAATTTTGGACAGAGATGATGTTTCGGAAAAGTTTTGCTGATAAACTGAGCATTAATAGAATGCCTCTTTCCCAGGCATAGAAGCCTTTTTGGTTTGCTCAAACGAACTTCAACCACCTGAAAGTGACTTCAGGGACTGTGTGTCAGTCACCCCACCCCACCCCCCAGAGCTGGTCTCCTATGGAACACATCTAAACATCCAGAAGGTTTGCCAGCATAACTTTTACCTTCAATGTGTTGGTCTTCTTCATTAGTATGGATGTTCCTGACCATTTCCACATATGCTCCTGTATCTACATTTCGTGCTGGATGTTCCATGCTTCCAACTATTCCTTCAGATTGAATCTGCTCCATGTTTCCTGGACCTTCAGGAGTTTTATGGAGTGGATCATTCATAACAGGCTTTTCCACAAGCTGACTTCTGTCCAATACTTCTGGTGTTACATTCTCTTTGGGAATTGTTTCTAGAAGCTGGGGCTGCTCCTCTTTTCCCAGTGTTGCCTGAAGTTGCTGCTCTTCAGCTGTTTCCACAAATTGACTTCCTTCCAATATTTCTGGAGATTCGTTCTCTTTGGAAATTGTTTCTAGAAGCGGGGCCTGCTCATCCTTTCCCATTGTGCCCTGAGGTTGTAGCTCTCCAGCTATTTGCAGAGGCAGAACATTCTCAGTTGCTCCTAGAGGCTTCATCTCTGCAGCAGTTTGTGGATTCTCAGTGGCCTCCACTGCTCTGAGGGTGTCCTTCTCTCCTGCTGTCCCCAAAGGCTGACCCTTGGCTTCTGGTCCTAAAGGCTCAGCTTCCACATTTCCTTTTAGAGGCTCAGCTTCTGTCCCTGCTCCTGCATCTTTCTTCTTTCCTTCTGCTGCTGGGGCATCCTCTTTGCCACCTGGCTGAGGTGGCCCAGATTCCTTCAGTCCCTCTCCAGGCTGAGTCTTTTCTGTGGACCCTGATTCGTCTGCAGCATCCCTTCCAGGGGCTACGTCCTTGGCCAGGGACTGTTCTTGGAGGGGTTTAACACCATTTGCTGTAGGCTCTGCTGAAACCTTCAGCTTTTGTAAGGGAGGATGGCTTTCCCTTTGTACATTGCCAAAAACAGTAGATTCTCTCCCCAGTGTACGTGGCTTTGGTTGGGCAAAGCAGGACCCACTTTCTTCTGCGGTTGAAAAATGCTCATTTGAAGTTACTTTTGGTTATTCATTTGAAAAATAAAAAGAAAAGAGAAAACACAAATTATTGTTTAGTTTTATCTTGAAAAGTGAATTGACATCACAAAGTAGATTTAACAGTTCAAGACAGTTCCAAGTATATCTGAGTACAGAAAGGCCATACCATGACCCTAACACTCTCCAAGTCAAATCCCTTTATTGTCTTCAGCTCAAACATTTCATCTTAAGCTCTGAAGTCCTCCAAAACCACAGTTTTCTCCTGTTTGCTCCTTGTGCATCTTTTCACGGCTCCTGTCCCAGATTCTAACTGAGCTTACTCCACGTTGTTTCTCTGTTCTTTTCCTTGTCTCACACTTTCTTGTCTTGAGACTTAGAAGGTTTCCTTTTTTTTTTTTTTTTTTTGAAATTTTTTTTCCATTTTTTGCAGAGGGGAGGGCAATAGAAGATTCCCAAACTTAGAAGGTTTCATGATGTGAGGTCCTTGGGCCACTAGAGAGCTCTTACTTTCCTTCTAACACAGAAAAGCCCCCAGAAAATGGAAAAGGGACTGTGGTAGAGAAGCCCTAATAGGAAAAGGCTAAGATGTCTGGGAAGGGAAGTAGAAGAGACAGTTCAGCCTGAGTTTCATGTCATTTGGGGGGCACAGTAGGAAAAGAAATCAACAGAAAGTAGGGAAACATGCATTTTACTTCTGACCGTTGTTCCAACTGTATGAGCTTGGAAACTTAGCTCCCAGTGATCTTGTCTCTAAAACAGCGGTGAATCTCTCTTCTCTCCCTCATATTGATCTCAGAGTTGCATGAGGCATGATAGTTTAAAGGATGCAAAAGTGCGCTGGATAGTTAAATATAGGCAATATGTTTAAGACTGGCAAAATGTTGATACTCTTTGACCCAGCAGTTTTACTTCTGGAAATTTTTGTTGTCGTTGTTTTACTTCTTGAAAATTTATTCTAAAAGCATAAACCTATGTAGATGCTTTGGGAGAGAATATATATGTGTATGTATATAAAATCCCAATATTCTTCCATGTTTTTATTTTTGTTTTACTTTTCTGTTTAAAGAGACAGGATCTCGCTATGTTGCCCAGGCTGGTCTTGAACTCCTGGGCTCAAGTGATTCTCCTGCTGCAGCCTCCCAAAGTCCTAGGATTTATAGGCATGAGCCACCACACCCACCCCACAGTGTTCTTTATAGCAGCAAAAGCTAGAAAACAACTTAAAAGTCTAATAAGTTAGAGAATGGATAAATATTCCATACCATGGGATATTATTATACCATGAAAAAGATGATTATGAAGACCAGATGCTAAAATAAGAAAATAATTATGATACAATAAGTTGAGAAATCACTCATGATTGGGTTGGTCAAATAAAGTAATGCATATAAAGTACTTATTAACCCAAAGTCTACTGTGCAATTAAGTGCTCAACAAGTTAGCTATCAATTTCATATAAAGTGTGATTACAGCAATGTTGAAAGAAAGGCAGGCAGGGGAGGGAGGGCAAAAGGGAAAACAAATCACAAATGAGCAGGGAGGAAACTGGAAGAAAATAAGTCAAAAGTGAAAGCGGGTCTCTAGGGGATCTTTTTCCTCTTCTTTTTTTCCCCAAAGATTGTTTTTCTTCTTTTCTTTTTTTCCCCACTAAGTTACCATCCACCTGTCATATGTACATGCAGTTTAGAGTTATCTGCTTATCTAGTGTAAGCTAAAGACAAGTAATACTCAGGTCTCCTCTCCCATTTCCCCTTCTAAAAAAGAAATACTTGCTTATAGAAGCAACAATTCGCTTATAGAAGCTAATTCTTTTTTTTTTTTTTTTTTTTTTTTTTTTGAGACAGAGTCTTGCTCTGTTGCCCAGGCTGGAGTGCAGTGGCCGGATCTCAACTCACTGCAAGCTCCGCCTCCTGGGTTCCCGCCATTCTCCTGCCTCAGCCTCCCGAGTAGCTGGGACTACAGGCGCCCGCCACCTCGCCCGGCTAGTTTTTTGTATTTTTTTAGTAGAGACGGGGTTTCACCGTGTTAGCCAGGATGGTCTCGATCTCCTGACCTCGTGATCCGCCCGTCTCGGCCTCCCAAAGTGCTGGGATTACAGGCTTGAGCCACCGCGCCCGGCCAGAAGCTAATTCTTTTAGCTGTTTTGGAGGAATATTTTTTTCTATGTTGCTAAATGAATTGTGCTTCAGGATTTTTCAGTTTGGGCCTTTCAATTAACTTTTTTTTTTTTTTTTTTTTTTTTTTTTAAATAGCGATGTGGTCTCACGCGGTTCGAGTTGCCCAGGCTGATCTCAAACTCCTGGGCTCAAGTGATCCACCTGCCTTGACCTCCCAAAGTGCTGGGATTATAGGCGTAAGCCACCACGCCCTGCTCAATTAACTTTTACTCTGGAAGATAAAAACTTAGCTCTTTTCCTATTCTCCTCCACCACCAGCCACTCTCTCCTGTTACACATTCACATTTTCTTTTTCTTTTTTTTTTTTTGAGAGGGAGTGGTGATACCCTACCTTGTTTTACCCGAGTGACTCTCTCCTAGCAGAGAGAGAGCCAGTCAGACTCCATTTTTAGTTTCTTCACTTGCAGCTCCTTTTCACCTCCCTCCCTTAAGGCACACCTAGTGTAAAACTGACTCAAAGCACGTCCAGGAATGCACCTACTGATAAGATATTGAGGCAAGCTGCACCAGCAGCTCCTGGGGACGCGCTCGGTGGATGGCACCCAAACCTCTGCATTTATCTCTGTGATAGTTTAAGCCCCTGCACCTGGAACTGTTTAGGTTTTTTTGTAACTGCATTTGTAACCAATTGATTTTTTAACTTTTTGCCAGTTCTGCTTCTGTAAAAATTGCTTCAGCTAAAACCCTTCCTCCCCTATTTAGACCACGGTATAAAAACAAAACTAGCCCCTTCCTTGGCGCCCAGAGAATTTTGAGCGTTAGCTGCCTCTCGGACGCCGGCAAATAAAAGGACTCTTTAATTTGTCTCAAAGTGTGGCGTTTCTCTATAATTCGCTTAGTCACAACAGAGTCTCACTCTGTCACCCAGGCTGGAGTGCAGTGGCGCGATCTGGGCTCACTGCAAGCTCCACCTCCCGGGTTCACGCCATTCTCCTGCCTCAGCCTCCCTCAGCCTCCAGAGTAGCTGGGACTACAGGCGCCGCCACCACGCCCAGCTAATTTATTTGTATTTTTAGTAGAGACGGGGTTTCACCATGTTAGCCAGGAGGGTCTTGATCTCCCGACCTCGTGATCCGCCCGTCTCGGCCTCCCAAAGTGTTGGGATTACAGGCGTGAGCCACCGCGCCTGGCCCACATTTCCTTTCAGTTCGTGACTGTATATTAATTATTTAAAATAGTAATGTTGTAATTTGGATCATACCAATATCCAATTATATGTCTGTATAATGACTGTGTCTTCTGTGAAGAACTGAGCCATATATTAAGTTATTACAATTTTTTATTTTTCCCCGAGTTAATAATTGTCATGCTTTTTCATTTCCTAGGAGTTCGGGTATTATCATTTATTCAACTCACTGCCATTTTTCTCTCTTTTGAACACATGTATTCATATCAAACAGCCTATCAATTTAATCTTCATGAAGATGAAGGACTTACTGAGATACCAAGCCACCAGCTCCGGAGCATTTTAAGCAGCCTGTGGTATCCAGGGTGGTTCTCAGTTTTCTCTACTGCTAATCAAATTGAGCTTTCCTTGGCATGTTAAAAGAGTTATCACATGTCTGTCTGCTTCCTAAACTCCAGTATTGTTCTATTATTGTCTTTTTTTTTTCCTGTTCTTCCCATTTCTGTGGGTTTAAACTATTTTTTAAATCTCTTTACTGTCATATTAGTGGTTTTCAGGAAAGCACAAAATGAGATCCATATCTTCAATCTACCACCTTCACCAACACCTCCGAAGATGCTTTAAAGATTATTTATAACATAAAAAAGAAAACTTTCCAAATGAAAACACGGGATGTACAAAAGCAGTTTACGTGCAAAGATGAAAACTACAGACTCTAGTACCACAGGTGAAGCCATCAGAAGCAGTAATCTAACAAAAACAATCCCATGCGATAAACGCTGTGTGACCCCTGTGTACTCAGAGTGGCAAGAGGTCACACATGAGTTGAGTGTGCTGAGAAAGTTTCTACGAGTTCCAGGAGAACACACGGGGAAGACTGGAGGACTCAGGAAAGGATAGTGTGGCTGGAGGCTAGCGCAGAAGCCAGGTCAGGGAGGGCCCTGCACGTGGTGCTGAAGAGTTTAGATTTTATCCTTGAAGCACGAAGAACAAGAATTTCTAGCAGGACTTTTTTAAAAAGTTAAATAAATATACATGCACCATATTGCTCAGCCATTTAACTTATAGGTATTTTCCCAAGAGAAAAGAAACCACATGTCCATACACTTATACACAAATGTTCATAGCATCTTTATTTGTGAGTGCCCAAACCCGGAAACAATCCAAATGTCTATCAACAGGTGAATGGGCCAAAAAATCTGTGGAACGTTCACACCAGGGAATATGACCCAGTAATAAAAAAAGAAATGAACAATTGATAAGTACAACAACATGGATGATTTTCAAAATAATTATGCTGAGTAAAAGAAGACAAAAAGATTACATAGCATATGATTCCATTTATATAAACTCTAGAAAATACCAACTTATCTACAGTGATAGAAAGCAGAACCATGGCTCTCTGGAGACTGGGATTGGGTAGACAGGAGGGAGATTTCAAAGGGGCACAATCTTGATTGTGCTGATGCTTCTATGGTGTACAGATATACCAGAGTTTACTACAATGTACACTATAAATGTGTATAGTTTACTGTATGTCAATTATACCTCCAAAAACTGGTCATTTAAAAAATATAAAAATAAAGATAACTAAAAAAAAGAATTGTGAGCAGAGAAATGAATCAATCCAATCTGGATTTTAAAAACCTCCCAGCTGGGTGCAGTGGCTCACGCCTGTAATCCCAGCGTTTTGGGAGGCCGAGGTGGGTGGATCACCTGAGGTCAGGAGTTCGAGACCAGCCTGGCCAATATGGTGAAACCCTGTCTCTACTAAAATTACAAAAATTAGCCGGGCATGGTTGAATGCACCTGTAATCCCAGCTACTTGGGAGGCTGAGGCAGGAGAATCACTTGAACCCAGGAGGCAGAGGTTGCAGTGAGCCGAGATAGCACTATTGCACTCCAGCATGGGGGACAAGAGTGAGACTTCATCTCAAAAAAAAAAAAAAAAAAAAAAAACAAAAACCTCCCTCTGTAGAATGAATTAGAGGCAGGCAACACAGAAGTCAATGTGTCCAGTGACACAGGGCAAATAGGACTCAGAAATGAGAAGTAAAAATGACTGGATATAATGACAGTTCAGGGGCTGAAGAGAGAGAGAGGGAGGGTCTAGAGACACACTGGTTCATAGCTCTGATGCTGGAGATAGAAAATATAGGATAGACCAGGCACAGCATGCCTGTAATCCCAGAACTTTGGGAGGCTAAGGCAGGAGGATCACTTGAGGCTAGGAGTTCAAGACCAGCCTAGGCAATATAGCAAGACCTGATTGCTACAAAAAATTTTTTAAATTAACTGGGCATGGTGGTGTGCAACTGTAGTACTAGTTACTTAGAAGGCTGATGGAGGGGATCACTTGGGCCCAGGAGTTCAAAGCTGCAGTGAGCTGTGATCGTGCCACTGCACTCAGCCTGGGCAAGGAAGAGAGACCCTGCCTCTAAAAATATGTGTTCTGGGGAAGGGGAGAGGGATAGATGGATTTGGGCCAGTGAGAGAGACATGAATTGCTCAGGCTGGAGCATGGCATCTTGGAGATGGTTGTAGATTGTACATCCTGGTGGCAAATCCAGGAGGCTATTGGACATATAAATCTTAGCTGGAAACATATGTAACAGCCTGGAGCTGAGCTCTCTATCTTATTAACAAATATGTCTTCTGTTTTGAGAAAGGGGCAGTTTTTACAGAGAGGTTCCTGTGAGGAGGGAAATGAGGAGGGTAGCGGGGTGTGTGTGTGTGTGTGTGTGTGTGTGTGTGTGTGAATATCTGCATCTCCACCCTGCCTCGGGGACTAGGTGTGAATCCTCCTGCAGAGAGGGATTACAGCTGGAAGTAGAGAAGCAGAACTCAAGAAAAACCTTATGAGACTTAGGGATCAATTAGAATTGAGGAGAGGGCTATTTTTCACCTCCCCCTTCTGCCTCATCATGAATGAAGCCTTCAAATTAATTGCAAGTAGGGCGACTTAATCAAGGTGATTTTTCAGGTCTGAAAAGAAATTCATCCTGAGAATACAATGCATTTAGATATCACATAAAGGATGGTCTGGTGATAATTGCCTTAGGGAAAAAAACAGGAAATGTGTTAATGTACTAATCACGGATGTCTGCCAAATTATATTTTCTGGTAAAATAGTTATTACAGTGATTAGTACTGTCAGTTAAATGAGACAAACCATTTTCATCCACCTGTGCCAATAGTGAGTACATTCTAAAGGCATCATTCTCCTACAGCAAAAATTGTGTGGGAAAAAATGTGCTGGCACACCCAAAACACAGCCACACAATTTTACATTTTGAAAAACATATTATGTTATCAGTCTAAGTTTTCTCTCCCAACAAAAAGCTTTGCGAAAGTTTGAGAAAATTGATTTCTCCACAAATGGTGTCCTAAGTGTCCAAGTGATCTGTCGATTTTTGCCATAGCTAGAATATTCATACCCATGATCACAATATTCATTCACTTTCATTCTTTTATTGTTGTTGTTGAGACAGGGTCTCACTCTGTCACCCAGGCTGAAGTGCAATGGCATGACCATAGCTTACTGCAGCCTCAACCTCCCAGGCCCAAGTGATCCTGCCACCTTAGCCTCCTAAGTAGCTGGGACTACAGACATGTGCTACCACACCAGGCTAAGTGTTAAATTTTTTAGAGACAGGGTCTCTCTATGTTGCCCAGGTCGGTCCGTTTTCATTCTTTTTTTTTTTTTTTTTTGAGATGGAGTTTTGCTCTTGTTGCCCAGGCTGGAGTGCAATGGTGCAATCTCGGCTCACTGCAACCTCCGCCTCCCGGGCACAAGCGATTCTCCTGCCATAGCCTCCCAAGTAGCTGGGACTACAGGCATGAGCCACCAGCCTGGCTAATTTTGTATTTTTAGTAGAGATGGGGTTTCTCCATGTTGGCCAGGCTGGTCTCGAACTCCTGACCTCAGGTGATCCACCTGTCTCGGCCTCCCAAAGTGTTGGGATTACAGGCATGAGTCATGGCACCGGCCAGTGTAGTGGATTTTAACTCCGGTTCCTGCACTTACTAGCCTTATTAAGCCTCTCTCTGCCTCAGTTTCATCACCTATAAAGTGGGAATAGTGTTATTACTGAACAAGGGAACTGACATGAGGATTATATGAGATAATACTCAGAACTAGTACAGAGACTAGCACCCACTAATCTTGTCAATCTTAGCATCACTATTGTTATACCTCCCATAGTGGCCCAAACAAGGGTGAAATTAGATGCACAGTGTCTGGGTGTGGTGGCTCACACTTGTAATCCCAGCACTGTGGGAGGCCAAGGCAGGTGGATCACTTGAACCCAGAAATTCCAGACCAGCCTGGACAACATGGCGAAACCCTGTCCCTACAAAAAAACGTAAAAATTAGCCGGATGTGGTGGTGCAGGCCTGTAGTCACAGCTACTTGGGAGGCCAAGATGGGAGGATAGCTTGAGCCCAGGAGGTTCAGGTCACAGTGAGCCATGATTGCGCCACTGCACTCCAACCTGGGAGACCTGTTTCAAAAGAAGAGAGAGAGAGAAATTATGATGCACAAACAGAAAAGTAAGGTGATTTCATTCATTCTAATATTGGTACATTTGTGTGAAAGAAGAAAGATTAGGCTGGGCACGGTGGCTCACGCCTCTAATCCCAGCACTTTGGGAGGCCGAGGCGGGCAAATCACTTGAGGCCAGGAGTTCGAGACCAGCCTGGCCAACATGGTGAAACCCCATCTCTTTAAAAAAAAAAAAATACAAAAAATTAGCTGGCCATGGTGGCGAGCACCTGTAATCTCAGCTACTTGGAAGGCTGAGGCCGGAGAATTGCCTAAACCTCAGAGGCAGAGGTTGCAGTGAGCAGAGATCATGCCAGTGCACTCCAGCCTGGGCAACACAGCAAGACAAAGACAAAGACGAAGAAGATGGAGAAGACGGAGAGGAGGAAGAAGGAGAGGAGGGAGAAGAAGAGGTGGGAGAAGAAGAGGAGGAGGAAAAGGAGGGGGAGGATGAGGAGGAGGAAGAAGAAGAAGAATGAGAAGAAGAATGAGAAGGAGAAGAAGAAGAAAGATAGAGGAAATAAATGAAAAGACTGGAAAACAAATAGTTGTTTTGAACCATCTCTCAGAGAACACAATAAAGTCTACAATTACCATTAAAACTTCCTTTCTGGCTCCAGATTACATAACCCTCACCTTATTCTTACCCTTGAGCTGCTGAAGGAAGTACATTTTTTAGTGTTTGATCTCCCTCCCTCCCCTCTAACCAAAGCAGAGCATTCAGACTGTTCTAACACTGGGTGTGAATCCTGACTTGGCCATTTATTTACTTAACTGTGCAATCTGGACAAGTTAGTTCCTAACCTCTCTGGATCTCAGTTTCCTTATCTGTAAAATGTGGATATTGTTTGCCTTTCAGGCTTGTTAGGGGAACTGACAGAGTGGATAATGTGTGTAATTTGCCCAGCATGGTATCTGACATGAAAAGGTAGCCACTAAACAAGGACGCAGCGCACAGCTGTACAAGCTTCTCACTGCATGAGGCAGAACTCCAGCCTGGGTGCACCTGAAAGGTGCATGTGTTGTTGGTGGGGAAGGCCTCTTTCTAATTGTACAAAGGTCCCTTGAGTACCAGGAGTGACCTGTCAATACACTATAGCTAAATTAGCAACAGAAAAGCTAACTTGCAACATTAAAGGGCTTACACAGTCTCCTAAACACTGTGAAGTTGTCAGTGTTGACCTACAAAGTTGTATTGTTATCATGGTACAGTTTAAAACATGATCATTGATAAATAATAGAAAAGTAGGCTGGGCACGGTGGCTCACCCTGTAATCCCAGCACTTTGGGAGTCTGAGGCAAGTAGATAACCTGAGGTCAGGAGTTCGAGACCAGACTGGTCAACATGGTGAAACCCCTTTTCTACTAAAAATACAAAAAATTAGCTGGGCTGGTGGTGGATGCTTGTAATCCCAGCTACTCAGGAGGCTGAGGCAGGAGAATCACTTGAACCCGGGAGGCAGAGGTTGCAGTGAGCCAAGATGGTGCCACTGCACTCCAACCTGGGCAACAAGAGCAAAACTTCATCTCAAATAAATAAATAAATAAATAAATAAATAAATAAAAGTACTCGTAACATTAGCAATGATTTAACTAAACTTGATTGGGGTTAATAAAGGCCATTCATAATTTGTGTATAAATAAATGTTTCATTCTGTTTGCTGGCTTTGATTTCACTCATTCATCACATTTTCATCAAATGCATACTACAGGCAAGATCTGGGTGGCCACAGGGGTTCTAGCAGGTAGCAAGATTTGGATTAGCTGGGCAAGGTGGCATGCACCTGTAGTCCCTGCTACTCTGGAGGCTGAGGTGGGAGAATTGCTTAAGCCCCAGAGGTCAAGGATGTAGTGAGCCATGATTGCGCCACTGCATTCCAGCCTGGGCAACAGACAGAGACCCTGTCTCAAAAAAAGAAAAAAAAAAAAGAGGAAAATGTGGTTCCTGGTATCCTAGGGTTTACTGTCTTCAGGGAAATTCAAATAGCTACTCCCTTCATTAAGCACAACTTGGTGGCTATATATTACCTCTTACCCAAGTATTTCCATATACTCTGTCCATATGAGTTTGTGACTCCTCACCATACCTCCGCAAGGTAGAAAAAGGTACTACATCATTTCTTCTAGCAGGCTAACTTGAAAAGCAATGAGATATATTTTTGTCCACAAACAGGAGACATTCTATGCCTAATCTATGTTATTACATAATAAATATTGTAGACAGATGCATTGTTTTCACATCTGAATTTGTTTAAAGATGTGTCTGTTTTCTGAACTCCACATTTCATCAAATCATGCACTGCTCTGAGCCTAATCCTTTGGTGCTCATTATCTCCCTTGATTCTGTTGTAAATTGATCTATGCATAAATTCAGTGTGACAGCTGAACTAACAGAACCCTTGTTGTAAGCACCGTTGTGATAGGCACACAAAGAAACTAAATACTAGGCAACATTACAGAAGGGATTAGAACTAGAGCTAACATACCTGAAATTCACATTATGGTGGAAGCTTTTCAACTCAGTTCAACCCTAATCAGAAGTGAAAAGTTCCTACCCAACAAAAACAAAATCTTGTCGTTATTTCCTAAGACCATGCCATATCAGACATCCTAAAGACTTCACTGGCCTGTCTGCTGGGTTTTTGAGCAACTTTGTAAGGAAGGGGGTCCTGGTATTTTTCCTTGCTGTCACCATTTCTAGGTTCTTGAGCTTTTGACGTTTTGGAACCAAGATGTAGCATGAGTCAACTCCAGAGGAGTGGTCCACTCATCTTCCTTCTCATTTTCTTACTTTGCTTTTGCCTCAATTCCATTCTATCCTTCATCCATCCATCCAGTCAACATTTGTAGAGCAGCATTATTCTAGATCTTTTTGCCCTTTTCCCACATCAAAGCGTGTACAAACACTGTCTTGTGTGCCATGGTACAAATGCTAATCCCCAAGTGTGCATTCCATCAGCTGGTAGATGCCAACAGGACACTCATTTGAAGAAAGGCGAACTTAGGTTATATTCCATGTAACTGACATATAAAATTATCAACCAAAAAATTCTTTGAGGGCAAATAAAAATCAGTCAGACCACTTTTCTTTTTTAATAAAAGCACCTGAATTTACATATCTAGAATTCGTTTTGATCATCACAAAGTAAATGTGATGAAGTTGGAAGACAAACTTAATGTTGAAATTTAAATATAGAGAAACAAGAATAGGCTAGGCATGGTGACTCACACAAAAACCCATAACTCCAGTGTCATCTTGAGAAAAATACCAGACAAATTCCAGTTGAGGAACCTTCCACAAAATACCTAACCAGCGCTCCTCAAAACTGTCAGAGTCATCAAAAACAAGGACAGGCCGGGCGCGGTGGCTCAAGCCTGTAATCCCAGCACTTTGGGAGGCCGAGACGGGCGGATCACGAGGTCAGGAGATCGAGACCATCCTGGCTAACACGGTGAAACCACATCTCTACTAAAAAATACAAAAAACTTGCCGGGCGTGGTGGTGGGCGCCTGTAGTCCCAGCTACTCAAGAGGCTGACGCAGGAGAATGGCGTAAACCCGGGAGGCGGAGCTTGCAGTGAGCTGAGATCCGGCCATTGCACTCCAGCCTGGGCGACAAAGCAAGACTCTGTCTCAAAAAAAAAAAAAAAAAAAACCAGGACAATCTGAGAAACTCTTAGCCACGAGGAGCCAAAGGAGGCATGATGACTACCTGCAATGTGGGATTCTGGATGGGACGCTGGAAGTGAAACAGGTCATTAGAGAAAAACTAAGAACGTCTGACTAAAGCATGGACTTTAGTTAGTAATCACGTAACAGATTTGGTTCATTAATTGTGACAAACATATCCTACTAATATAAGATGTTAAAAAAGAGGAAAGTGAGTGTGCAATATGTGAGAACTCTCTGTACTAACTTCATAATTTTTCTGTAAATCTACAACTATTCTAAAATAAAATTTATTTTTAAAAATTATAGCAGGGAGGCTGAGGCAGGAGTATCACTTGAGACCAGCAGTTTGAGACCAGCCTGGGTAACATAGTGAGACCTTGTCTACGAAAAATAAAAAATTAGCTGGGTATGGTGGTACACATCTGTAGTCCCAGTTACTCAGGAGGCAGAGGCAGGAGGATCACTTGAATCCAGGAGGTTGAGGCCACAGTCAGCCTGGGTGACAGAGTGAGACCCTGTCTTAAAAAAAAAGTAAATTAACATAAAAAAATTAAAAAATTATAGCAGCACAAATACAAGAGCAAGTAATCTAGCTAAATAAGAAGACCTGGTAGCCTTAGAAAAACTGTCTCATAAACTGTGGCCATTCACATACCACTTTTATGATTTTTGAATATTTCTTTACCATTTGTGCTATTATTGACTTAATATTTTGTCACCATTTTTCTTTAAATAAATTTACTTTTTAAAAAAGTGAGCAAGGCCAGGTGAGGTGGCTCACACCTATAATCCCACCACTTTGGGAGGCTGAGGCAGGAGGATCACTTGAGCCCAGGAGTTAGGGACCAGGTTGGGCAACATGGCAAAATGTCAACTCTCCAAAAAACACACAAAAAATTAGCCAGGTGTGGTGGTGCATGCCTATAGTCCCAGCTGCTGGGCTGAGGTGGAGGTGAGAGGCTGAGGTGGGAGGTTGAGGCTGCAGTGAGTTGTGATCGCACCACTGCATTCCAGCCTGGGTGACAGAGTGACAGAGTGAGACCCTGTCTCCAAAAAAAAAAAAAAAATTTAAAAAGGAAGGAAATCAACAAACTCAGAGATCTAGAACTTGATCTTAAACAAACAAAAAATGCTGTGTGCGGTGGCTTACACCTGTAATCCCAACACTTTGGGAGGCTGAGGTGCTTGGATCACCTGAGGTCAGCAGTTTGAGGCCAGCCTGGCCAACATGGTGAAACCCATCTCTACTAAATATACAAAAATTAGCCGGGAATGGTGGCACATGTCTGTAATCCCTGCTACTCTGGATGCTGATGCAGGAGAATTTCTTGAACCCGGGAGAAGGAGGTTGCAGTAAGCCAAGATCACAGCACTGCACTCCAGCCTGGGCAACAGAGTAAGACTCTGCCTCAAAAAAAAAAAAAAAAAAAAAAAAAAAAAAAAATGAGGGTCTCACTATGTTGGTTAGGCTGGTCTCGAACTCCTGGCCTACAGAGCAAGATTCCTGTCTCAGTCTCCCAAAGTGCTGGGATTACAGGTATGAGTCACTGTTCCTGGCCCAGATTATATTCTCAGTGCATTATATGTATTAACTCATTTATTCCTCAGCTCTATTAAGTGCTATTGTTGATCCTATTTTATAGATGAAGAAGCATGGAGAGGGTCAGTACCTGGCTCAAAGTCACACAACTAATAACTGATCCTGGATGAGGATTTGAACCCAGTCTAACTCCAGGCCCACATTCTTAATCAGCACTCTATACTGTCTTTCCGTTGAAATGAAATGTTGAAATTCATACCCACACATTAATGCAAGGTGTACAGGTAACCAGAACCTCCCATAACATCTAGTCTACAGGTCCTATACCTGTAGACTAAGTACTAAGTAAAGGAAATTAGCAAAAAAGAAACTGTGTGGTTTATATCAGAGTCTTGAGAAAATGGGAAGATGCAGAAACAGGCACACACAAAAAAAATCACCTTACAGAAAAAAAAAAAAGAGAGAGAGAGAATGTTCATTATCATTATCATTAACAGTGAGGAAAAGAAATAAGCAAAGAGAACGCTTTAGGGAGAACATTTCAACAGAAGTCCTTGCTGGGGTGGCTGAAGGCAGAAGTTATCTCTAAGCAAAAGAAACTACTAGTGAAAATGACAGACGAGCTGGAATGCACATCCCAACACTTTCTTTTTTATTTTAATTTTTATTTTATTTATTTTTTTTTGAAATGGAGTCTCACCCAGGCTGCAGGGCAGTGGCACAATCTCGGTTCACTGAAACCTCTACCTCCCGGGTTCAAGTGATTCTCCTGCCTCAGCCTCCTGAGTAGCTGGGACAACAGGTACATGCCACCATGCCCAGCTAATTTATTTTGTGTTTTTAGTAGACATGGGGTTTCACCATGTTGGGCAAGCTGGTCTCCAACTCCTGACCTCAGATGATCCTCCTGCCTAGGCCTCCCAAAGTGCTGTGATCACAGGCATGAGCCACTGCACTGAGCCACCAACACTTCCTGATCTTTTCAATGTCATGACATACATAGAATATGATATTTGTGCATTACACTGCAACAAATGGAGGAAGCTGCTTCCAGATGGCTCAGTCTGTCAAGATCCCACCTGGCTGCCCTAAAGGCTAGGAGAAATGCTGGCATGGCTATAATCTATTTTCACAGGCTGGGAAACTCTGATATAACAACTTAGGTAGTGCTAAATCATGCACACCTGCATTGCCTGTCTTATTTCACCCGCCTTCATAAGGTTTAATTCCTAGGGGGTTTTAGCTGCTAACAACCATGTGGGGCTGGGCATGGTGGTTCATGCCTGTAATCCCAGCACTTTGGGAGGCTGACTGAGGTATTAGGGTTGCTTGAAGCCGGGAGTTTGACACCAGCCTGGGCAGCATAGTGAGAACCAGTTTCTACCAAAAAAATAATAAATAAAACTTAAAAAATAAAATAAAAACAATGTGGATTATTGTTTTTTCAATCTTCATCCTTAAAGGACAAAGCTCAGACACCCTTGATTATATACAATGAATGAACTTGAGAGCCCAAAGGCAATTCCCAAGAAGTGGTTCAAGGACTATGAACAACAGCAATAGCCCTGAGATGGGTGAAGAAGCTTCTGAGGTCATTACAGTACTTTCAAGACATAAACACACCTGGAGAGCTATAGTCTGGCATTTTGCTTAAAAAAAAAAAAAAAAATTACAGTGGGGCACAGTGGCTCATGCCTGTAATCCCAGTGCTTTAGGAAGCTGAGGTGGAAGGATAATTTGGGCCCAGGAGTCCAAGCCGCAGTGAGCTTTGATTCCACCATTGCACTCCAGCCTGGGCAACAGAGCAAGACCCTGTCTCTAAAAAAGAAAAAAAAACTACCTAGTACTACTCACACTTACACACTCTAGGATTAGAAGCCTCGTCAGGTTTTTATCAGCTTTGGTGAGCCTTTCATTAACCCACACAGGTATTCAGGGTTTCTTTCAACTTGATATTGTTAAAACATTAACATAGAAGTGAAACTGGGCCGGGCGCGGTGGCTCACGCCTGTAATCCCAGCACTTTGGGAGGCCGAGGCGGGCGGATCACAAGGTCAGGAGATCGAGACCACAGTGAAACCCCGTCGCTACTAAAAATACAAAAAAAAAAAATTAGCCGGGCGCGGTTGTGGGCGCCTGTAGTCCCAGCTACTCGGGAGGCTGAGGCAGGAGAATGGCGTGAACCCGGGAGGCGGAGCTTGCAGTGAGCCGAGATCGCGCCACTGCACTCCAGCCTGGGCGACAGAGCGAGACTCCGTCTCAAAAAAAAAAAAAAAAAAAAAAAAAAAGAAGTGAAACTGTACACATGAGCTGGATGTGGGGCCACCTTACAGAAGCATGAATTTTTTTTTTTTTTTTTTTTTTGGAGACAGAGTTTTGCTCTTGTCACCCAAGCTGGAGTGCAATGGCGTGATCTCTGCCCACTGCAACCTCCACCTCCCAGGTTCAAGAGATTCGCCTGCCTCAGCTTCCCAAGTAGCTAGGATTAGAGGTCCTAGCTACCACCAGCTGCCACTACGTCCAGCAAATTTTTTTTTAGTAGAAACGGGGTTTCACCATGTTGGCCAGGCTGGTCTCAAACTCTTGACCTCAGGTGATCTACCCGCCTCGGCCTCCCAAAGTGCTGGGATTACAGGCGTGAGCCACTGCATTCAGTCCAGAAGCATGATTTAATGGTAGTCAATCAAGCGTTGTTCTACAGTGTTAACCTTTTCCTGCATAGCTAGGAGGCCCTCTTCATAACCCAACACTCTCTTTCCAAGCCCATCTTGGCCAATATTACCTTTCAGTTTCTGGTATTCATTAGGTTCTGATTCCTCCTCTACTTTTCTGAGTAATACTCTTACCTCCCTAAATCCCTGTCTCTGTCAATCATCCATTTACCCATCCAACTACTCAACAGTTATTGGTTGCCTCTCTTCTTTTCTTTTCTTTTTTTTTCTTTCTTTCTTTCTTTTTTGTTTTTTTTTTGAGACGGAGTTTTGCTCTTGTTGCCTAAGCTGGAGTGCAATGGCATGATCTCGGCTCACTGTAACCTCCACCTCCCGGGTTAAAGTGATTCTCCTGCCTCAGTCTGCTGAGTAGCTGGGATTACAGGCATGCGCATACCTGTAAAAAATTAGCCACCACGTCTGGCTAATTTTTTATATTTTTAGTAGAGATGGGGTTTCTCCATGTTGGTCAGGCTGGTCTCGAACTCCCAACCTCAGGTGATCTGCCCACCTTGGCCTCCCAAAGTGCTGGGATTACAGGTGTGAGCCACTGTGCCCGTTCTCTTTTTTCTTTTCTTTTCTTTTCTTTTTTTTTTTTTTTTTTTTGTTGAGACGGAGTCTCGCTTTGTCACCCAGGCTGGAGTGCAGTGGCCGGATCTCAGCTCACTGCAAGCTCCGCCTCCCGGGTTTGAGCCATTCTCCTGCCTCAGCCTCCCAAGTAGCTGGGACTACAGGCGCTCGCCACCTCGCCCAGCTAGTTTTTTGTATTTTTTAGTAGAGACGGGGTTTCACCGTGTTAGCCAGGATGGTCTCGGTCTCCTAACCTCGTGATCCGCCTGTCTCGGCCTCCCAAAGTGCTGGGATTACAGGCTTGAGCCACCGCGCCCGGCCTCTTTTTTCTTTTCTTTAGAGAGAAGTCTCAGTCTGTTGCCCAGGCTGGAGTACAGTGGTGCTTGACCTCCTGATTCTCCTGCCTCAGCCTCCCAAGTAGCTGGGATTACAGACTCAAGCATCCACATTCAGCTGATTGCATGTGTTCTATATGTAAGGCCACACTACAGGTTTCTTGCAGAACTAGGACCAGATCCCAGATGGAACTGGAAGTTGTGAAAAGAACAGGGGCTTTGGAGTCACACAAGTTAGCCATGTGCCCCAGGTCCATCTATCCATCTAGTAAGTAGGCTAACTAGACTTACTAGCTCTGAGACCAGGGCAAGTGACTTATCTGCACCAAGCTTCCGTTTTCTAGCTGTATTTGCTGCAACTAATGTTTGTGTTTTAAGGCTATTGTGAGGATTAAATGAGATCACAAACTAAAGCACCTGAAACCAAGTGCATGCTCCCTACCTTGTCTCCTGACTTCTCTCTCACATCTATGTTTCGATGCGATTACCCAAATGTCTGAAAGTTTTCCATTTTAGAAAGAGATTTACCTTATTGTTGATGACAGTGTAAACTGCTTCAATTCTTACAGAACACATTTAGGCAGTTATCTATCAAAATTATCAGTGCGTATTTTGACCTAGTAATGCCACTCCTGGGAAACTGTCCTACAGATATACTTGCACACATTCAAAATGATGTAGGCACAAAGGAATTCATGGCAGTCTTGTCTGCAACAGGAAACGACTGTAAACAAATCAAATGTCCCTCAATAGGGGACTGGTTAAATAAATCAAGGAAGAAATTATTATGCAGGTATAAATGAGGAGAAAGAAGTTCTCTATATATCAACATGGAAAAATCTCCATATTTTAGGTGAAAAAAACAAAGTGAGGAACAGTGGGTATAGTACACTACATTTATAAATAAAGATGAGAGAAGGAAATAATATTTGCAATGCATAAAGAAACTTTGAAAGAATATATCCAAAAAACCCCTAAAATAATAAGTGTTTATTCATGTGTATGATTCGAACTAAATAGATGATGAGGATGGGGTGGAAGGTGTACTTTTCAGGCCTGACTTTTCCAAATATTTTCACATTTTTGAACCATGTATGTAGTTTTTTTATTCCATTTCAATTAGCTGTATGCAATCACCAGGCCTACCACAAAGACATACCAAATGCTATTTATGTGCCAGGCTCCAGAAATGACACAAAGGCACACATTTGAAAGAAAAAAAATTTATATAATTTCTATATGCAAGAAAAGCCTGTACAAATTAAGTTTAATGTTAATGAAGTTTCTTCTTCAATTCAAAAGGAAAACTTTCGTGCAGTTAGGACCAGATGACCTAACTAGATGTCACAGTGTGAAATATTGGGTGAAAACTGAAGGTATGACCGCAGTACAAAGAACAATTCACATAACTGTGTGAAATTCAAGCTTCATCTGATTGCCTAGGCAGCATGGACAGCAAGCAGCTAGTGAAAGTTCAGGTTAGAACAAACAAATGATTATAGCTGTCAGTGGAAATGTACACATTAACCTAGCAATGAACTTGTCAATAATTACCACCTATTGACTTTGTCCATGTTTGGTGCTTGGGCTGTAACACCTTGGAAAGAAGTCTGCCAAAACAGATCGCATTTATATTAGGAAAGAATTGAGCAGTGATTATCCATGTTAGCAGAGGGCTAGGAACACTGGGAGGAGGGTTTGGATGTGAACGTCTAGACACCTTCGGGCACATTAAAGTCTGTGGAGTCAATAAAACCTTTGTGTTCAGATTGCATCGGATCCTCAGGACACTCAAAAGAACAGCAATTGTCCTAATATTTAAAACTTGCTTCCACAAACACAAGAAATTCCAAACTTAATCTGTCTGATTATCCTTTGGAAAGAAAATCTCTTTCCTCACACATTTCAGGGCACGTCATAAAAATCGATGTGTGACTACCACATATTAGGCACTGTTCTACGCTTTGAGGAGCACTGGATAATTGTTTACAATCAGAGTCTCCAATTCTGTTCTCCCCAACACACACACCTATCTGGTCAGTCATCTTGGGAGGCAATAGGAAGAAGCTCTGTGAGATTCAGTGTCTACTGAGTCAGGGCAAATATCCCCACATAATCAGTAGAATAGATTATTCCTGTGCAACCTAATGTCTGTCTACTAGTAGCTGCTGTCTGCTTTAAATTTATAACAAAGGCTGGGCACAGTGGCTCATACCTGTAATTCCAGCACTTTGGGAGGCCAAGGTGGGAGGATCACTTGAGCTCAGAAGTTCAAGACCAGCCTGGGCAACATAGCAAGACCCTGTCTCAATTTTTTTAATAAAAAGTAAAATAAATATATAATATTTGTATAACACATTATACTATGTATCTTATTTAGGGATTAGACTAATATTTAGAATCATAATAAGGGATTATTCTATCCCTAAATAATATATATAGTATAGGCTGGGCAGAGTGGCTCACGCCTTTAATCCCAGTACTTTGGAAGGCTGAGACGAGTGGATCACCTGAGGGCGGGAGTTCCACCAACATGGAGAAACCCCATCTCTACTAAAAATACAAAATTAGCCGGGTGTGGTGGCGCATGCCTGTAATCCCAGCTACTTGGGAGGCTGAGGCAGTAGAATTGCTTGAACCTGGGAGGCAGAGGCTCCATCTAAAAAACGCCGTCTAAGAAAAAAAAAAGATATATAGTATAATGTGTTTATTGTATTGATTTCACTGTTTTTATAGTGGATGACCACACACTTAATGGGGATCCAGAGTGATCCGAGGCAAAAACAGATTTACATCTCATTAGCAGAAGCTGGTTTAAACATATAGGTTCATTTTTTTTTTTTTAATTGAGTCTCACTCTGTTGCCCAGACTGAAGTGCAGTGGCCCAATCATAGTTCACTGCAGCCTTGAACTTCTGGGCTTAAGCAATCCTCTCACCTCAGCCTCCTGAGTAGCTGGGACTTCCAGTCTGTACCACCAAGAGTTACATTCCCTGAAATATACGTGTCAATTAAAAAAAAAAAATTTTAGATACAGGGTCTTACTATGTTTCCCAGGCTGGTCTTGAACTCCTGGCCTCAAGCAATCCTCTCCCATCAGCCTCCAGAGCCACTGGAATTATAGGCATGAGCCTCTGTGCCCAGCAAAGCATATGAGTTCAAAGCACCAGCTCTGATTCTTAGGAGCCCTGTGACCTTAGATAAATTATCTACTCTTATCTGTAAAAACAGGACAACCATAATATTTAGTCATAACATTGTTATAAGGATTAAATGAAGTAATTCATTCAACAAATCATTACTGAAGACCTATTACATGCTGAACATTGTTAGGCACTGAGAGTACAGTGAATAAATGCATGTACCAGACACGTAATAAACTTGGACTGTTTTTGTCTAAAAGTATGTACACTCAAGCTTGGGGTTGTACCTAGGATTTAAAGAAGTTTAAAGCTGCAGAAACAGGAATGAATTATTTATTGGGCCTAAGATCATGAAGTTGAAATGTTGACAAACACAGAATAGTATCTAATTACAAGAGAGTATTGTTTGATCGAGGGTCAGAAGCAAATAGACCTGTTGATTGATTCAACGTGTGTGTTGAGCAATTTATGCAGCATATTAGGTTAATTTTCTAAAGGCTAGAACTGGTTGTCAGGCGTTTTAACACCTCTTCCATAACAACATCTGTGAAAACTCAGAACAGCAATGAGTTCTAGAATAAAAAATGGAAGAGTATAACTCAAGTGGAATAGTTATCAATACTGATGATAAAATATTTTTTAAGATAAAGTTATTCATTATTTTCTGAAAGGATTAAAAACTGCATTACACCTACTGAATACTTTTGCCCCGAGAGTTACATTCCCTGAAATACATGTTTTAATCAGTTTAGAACTATGTAATGGTGAGTCAGTACTCTGCTTGTGAAACCAGGATGCTCCTCCTAGGATAACTGAAGCACAGCAGGGGTTAAGAGAAGTCAGAATAATAAAATGTATCTTCCTGAAGCATCCATTTTCCCTCGGCTTTTCATATTGAAACCCACAAAAATTTATCAGAGACAGAATGTGAAACTCTACTTAATTTCATAACATAAAACATGAAACATTGGAGAAACAGCTTGCTCTGGCATCTCGTTGGGGGTATGGAAGCTCTGGGCTCTTTAGGAGAAAAGTTAGTGAGCACTGTGCATTATAAATGAATTTTTCCATCTTTTCACATTGTTGTCTGTGAAAAGGGGTTTGGAATCACTTTTATAATGTTTTTAATTTTTTGTTTACTTCCTGACTTGTCATTGCTTTCTGTTATCTATGGAAACTAGAAATAAACTACCACACACCACAAAAATAATAGAAACACAACGTATTTCCTGACTAGGACACAGTGGCTGAGCTTTGAAAAGCATTCATGACCATCTGGTGCGCTCTACCAACAACATCAGAGAGGAAGACTTTTCTGTTACTGCAATAACACAAGGTGCTAAGAGAAGATCTGTGAAAAGGAATTCACTCCAGTACAAAATCCCTGCTAAAGTTCGCCTTGCAGAAGACTGTAAACTAGCTTGACTGAGTTTGCTTAACCTCCATAACATTGTCCAAAATGTTAGACATTCAAAATCTAAGAAAAGTGAGTCGGCTGTAAAACCCATTCTCTAATTCATGTATCTGCGTGTATGCTTTTCACAGTACTTATCACTGTCAGAAACGATCTTAGCCAATTGTTTCACGTGTTTCTTGTCGGTCTCCTCCACCCTCAATCTCCACAAACAATCTCCACTTGTATCTCCAGCATCTAGCCAAGCACTGGGGTATTATATAGTACATGTACAAAACGTCCTTGTTGAGTTTCTTCAGCAAGAGTCAGTGATGACCACTTTTGATCACACATACTTCTCAATGGATACTTAAGTCAAAGATAGGGGAAAGTGTGTCTGACCTATTCAGAGTGCAGGAACCCATTTGATGGAGTGAATGCTCCTCTGGATTCTCCGCATCTTTTGCCATCTTTGATCCTGAAACGCTAATGGGAGGCGTAAATGGGGAAAAGTGGTTTTTGTTGTTGTTTTAGTAGAGATGGGGGAGTGGAAGATCTCGCTTTGTTACCCAAGTTGTTCTCGAACTTCTGGTCTCAAGCGATCGCCCCGCCTCAGCCTCCCAAAGTGCTGAGATTGCAGGCGTCAGTCACGACCCCCAGCCTTGGGAGAAGGCCTTGATAGGACATTTCTCCTGTGTTTAAGGCAATGCCGAGGCTAACCGCCTTAGGGCTTCAACACCAATTCCCCGAGATCCCATCAGCGGACAGGGTGAGTCCAGCGCCCGGCCTCAGGCAGCGAGCGCTGCGGAGCGCACCAGGGCCACCGCACCCGCGGTCACAGCAGCGCCGCTCCAGATTCGGGAGGAAATCGCGCTCTGTCCCGGGTTCTGCTGGCATCCTCCGGGGCGAGGCCTGGCTCCTGCCAGCCGGGGTGGGCACGGGGCACACCCTTTGGACCTCCCGGGGAGTTAGCCCACCCGAGTCCCCAGCCCGGACGCCGGCGGCGCCAGTCCCCTGCTCACCGCTAGGGAACCTGCTGCTGTCGCCGGCCTTGTTGAGAGCGCTGCTGGAGCAGCCCATCTCGGGGAGCGCAGACACCTGTCTCAGCCCCGCGCGGGTGTCAGCCCGGAGCCGGGATCCGAAGGCAACCGCACCTGTAGCCGCGGAAGTTTCTCCAGCTCTGCAGCCCGGCTCCCTTGGGCGTAGAGCGCAAGCGCGCAGCGGAGCTAGGCGTAGGGGTGCGCACCTGGAGGAGAAAGGTAGCTGGCAGGAGGTGGAAGGAGCCAGGGAGGGCAGAGCGGAAGAGAGCGGGAGGGCCAGGACGCAGAGGAGGGCAGGGACAAGTGGATCCCAGGAGGCAGGAGGGGAGACGGTGGAGGGTATGGCACAGTCAGAGAGGAAAAACCCCTAAAGCAGGGATAGAGAGGATGTCAGGGGGCGAGGGCGAAGCGCTGGGAGGTATCATCTGACTCATCACTAAATAGCCAGGGACGGGAGGCAGCCTTGGGACTAGGGGCTATTGATTGGTGGACTAGATGTACGATGACAGTCTTATTTTCTTACATAACTACAATTACCACAAGAAAGTTTAACTTTGGTACAGTACGGTTTAATCCACCCTCCATGTTTCATTGTTGCCAAATGTCCAATCCAGGACTGCACGTTGCATTTAGTTGTGTCTCTCTTTAGTTTGCTTTAATCTGAAGTGGTTCCTCCTGTCTTGCTTTGTCATTCATGACTTTGATATTTATTAAGAGAACAGACTTTTTTTTTTTTTTTTTTCCTGAAACCGAGTCTCTTTCTGTTGCCTAGGCTGGAGTGCAGTGGCACAATCTCGGCTCACTGCAACCTCTGCCTCCCGGGATCAAGCGATTCTCCAGCCTCAGCCTCTGAACAACTAGGATTATAGGCGCCTGCCACCGCTCCCAGCTAATTTTTGTAATTTTAGTAGGGACAGGGTTTCACCATATTGGTCAGGCTGGTTTCGAACTCCTGACCTCAGGTGATCCACCCGCTTCGGCCTCTCAAAGTGTTGGGATTACAAGCGTGAGCCACTGCGCGTGGCCTTTTTTTTTTTTTTTTCCGGAGACTGAATCTCACTATGTCGCCAAGGCTGGAGTGTAGTGGCAAGATCTCAGCTCACTGCAACCTCCACCTCCCTGGTTCAAGCAACTCTCCCTGCTTCAGCCTCCTGAGTAGCTGGGATTACAGGCATGCGCCACCACGTCTGGCTATTTTTTGTATTTTTTAGGAGAGATGGGGTTTCTCCATGTTGGTTAGGCTGGTCTCAAACTCCTGACCTCAGGTGATCTGCCTGCGTCAGCCTCCCAAAGTGCTGGGATTACAGGCATGAGCACCATGCCCGGCCGGGCCTTATTTTAAAGAGATAGAGAGAGAGGCCGGGCGCAGTGGCTCATGCCTGTAATCCCAGCACTTTGGGAGGCTGACGCAGGCAGATCACCTGAGGTCGGGAGTTTGAGACCAGCCTGGCCAGCATGGCGAAACCCCATCTCTACTAAAAATACAAAAAGTACTGGGCTTGGTGGCACACACCTGTAATCCCAGCTATTGGGAGGCTGAGGCAGGAGAATCTCTTGAATCTAGGAGGTGGAGTTTGCAGTGACAAGCCTGCTCTTCAGCCTGGATGATGGAGCAAGATTCCATCCAAAAAAAATTTTTTTTTGTAGAGATGGGTATGTTGCCATGTTGCCCAGGCTGGTCTTGAACTCTTTGCCTCAGGGGATCCTACTCCCTCTGCCTCCCCAAAGTGCTGGGATTACAGGCATGAGACACTGTGCCTGTGATTTTCTAATTACATTATTTCTTCTATATTGATTAGCTGCCATTCTACTATGAAGTAAGGAAGTGCTTTTCCTTTCCCCCATTTATTCACTTACATCAGTGAGTACTCTTGAAGTCTCACACTATCCAATGTAGTATGTTACCATCTGTAATAGTTTGCTAGGGGTGCTATAACAAAGTACCACAGACTGGATGGCTGGAAGTGCAGACATGTATTTCCTCATAGTTCTTGAGATTAGAAGTCAAAGATCAAGATGTCAGCAGAACTGGTTTCTTCTGAGGGCTTCTCTTCTTGGCTGGTAGATGGCCACCTTCTCCATGTCTTCACTTAATCTTCCCCTTGTGCTTGTCTGTGTCCTAATCTCCCCCTCTTATAAGGACACCAGTCATATTGGATTAGGGCCCATATAACCTCATTTTACCTTAATCACCCAATCAAAGGCTGTATTTCCAAATACCGTACAGTCACATTCATAGGTTCTGGGGGTTAGGATTTCAGCATATAAGTGTCCCAGGAGACAATTCAGTCCACAATAGCATCATTTTAAAATATTTGAGACAGAGTCTCACTCTGTCACCCAGGCTGGGGTGCAGTGGTGCAATCATAGCTGGCTGCAGCCACGAGCTCCTGAGCTCAAGCAATCCTCCAGCCTCAGCCGCCTGAGTAGCTAGGACTGTAGGCATGCGCCACCTGCCTGGGTAATTAAAAAATATTTTTTTAATAGAGATGGGGTCTTGCTATGTTGCCCAGGCTGGTCTCAAATTCTTGGCCTCACGTGATTCTCCTGCCTTGACCTCCAAAAGCTGGGATTACAACACCGTCATTATTTACTTTGATGCTCAAATTGCCTAACATTTGCCATTATTTGTCTATATGGGTCATGTATATACAGCCCTGGGCTTTACTATATGTTTAGAGGTCCTTCCCTTCCTTCTTTTTTTTCCTTCCCTTCCTCCCTCTCTCCTTCTTTTTCCTCCTCCTGTTCCTCTCCTTTTTTTTACTTTCTTTGTCTTCCTCACCCTCTTTCCCCTGTAATTCAGGCCTGAAAAAGTCTTGGCCACCTAGCAATTGAATCACTAATCCCTTTGAATGCAGGGAGACTGAGTACCTTTGAGGAAGTGTCCTTCATAACAATACCAATATGTACAGTGATTCTACCTTCCAGCCTTCCACCAAGGGTTACTGTGCCTCAAGGAAAAAGAAATATGTTGAAAGTGGCTAGTGATTTCGCTGTATGGTTAGAGACTTGGAAGGAACAAGATTACAGGATTAGCACAAGGAGTTTAGGGGAAATGAATTAGATGGACCATTCAGAGTGAGTCCAGATGTGGGGAGTATTTGTGTCTTATGTAAATGCTTACAAAAGGCCCCGTATTAGTCAGCTTGGACTTCCATAACAAAATTCCATAGACTGGGTGGCTTAAACAACAGAAGTTTATTTCTCACAGTTCTGGAGGCTGGACAGTCCAAGATCAAGGTGGGGGTCAATTCAGTTCCTGCTGAGGCCCTTTTCCTGGCTTTGCAGACAACCACCTTCTGGCTCTGTTCTCACATGGCAGATCTCTCTTTTTTTTTTTTTTTTTTTTGAGACAGAGTCTCCCTCTGGGTAACTCCAGTTACCCAGACTGGAGTGCAGTAGCACAATCTTGGCTCACTGCAACCTTCACCTCAGGGGTTCAAGTGATTCTCTTGCCTCAGCTTCCTGAGTGGCTGGGATTACAGGTATGGGCCACCACACCCCACTAATTTTTGTATTTTTGGTAGAGACAGGGTTTCACCATGTTGGCCGGGCTGGTCTGGAACTCCTGACCTCAGGTGATCTACCTGCCTCAGCCTCCCAAAGTGCTGGGACTACAAGCATGAGCCACCACGCCTGGCCTCTCTCTCTCTTTCTTATATTCTCTTACACTTATTAGGCCACAGTCCTATTGACTTAGGGTCGGATCCTTATGACCTCATTTAACCTTAGTTATCTCCTAAAAATCCAGTCACATTGGGGTTAGGATTTCAATATATGAATTTGGGTTGCGGACGGGGGGAACACAATTCAGGTGACAGCAGGCTTCTACTTCTGATGGTGCATTTTAAAATTAAAATCACATTTAATTTTATTAGATAGTGAAATTTCTAAAAACTCCATTCTTCCCAAAAGAGAAATGCAATAACCTCACAGATTAAATATCAATATGTAATTTAAAATTCTCCGAATCTTAATACTTTCATGTTAAACCAGGGCTTATTGAGCCCAGTTAAGTTCCCCCCTTTTCCCCATCAATTATCTTTTAGGAGCTGCCTTGGATCTCTCACTTTTCCTTAAGGGTAATTTGTCAGCCAAGCCATGGTATCTTCTATTTTCTTCAGAGGAAGCATTTTATAATTAGGTGAACAACCATAATTATGGGCTCAACACCATGCTCTTCCTCTTACTAAGGTTTACCTGGCTGAGTGCCTAATTTGCCAGCAGTAGCAAGAGGCTGAAATGGTACCATACTTTGAGAGGACAGCAGATGATCTTTACTGTAATGGACACTGCATTAGATTTGCTTTTCCTGCCTATCATGCTTCTGCCAGCATCACCCAATAGTGTGCATGCCAGCAAGATAGTACATTCAGTACAGTTGGCCCTTGATATTTGCAGGCTCCACATCTACCGATTCAACCAACTGCAGATCAAAATAATTCAGAAAAAAACAATAAAAATAACAATACAACAATAAAAAATGCAAACAAAAAACAATACAGTATAACAACTATTTGGATAACATTTACATTATATTAGGTATTACAAGTAATCCAGAGATTATTTAAAGTACACAGGAGGGTGTGCATAAAATACATACAAATACCACACCATTTTACATAAGGGACTTGTGCATCCACGGATTTTGGTATCCTAGTGGAGGGGGTCCTGGAACCAATCCCCCAGAGATACTGATGGAAGACCGTACTGTATCTTATCAAGAAACTCATTTTATTGTAAGGTAGTGTGAGACAAGTAAGGTAATAGGTTAATTTCTGTGTGATTTACTGGTCTTTCCATTTACCTCATCATCCAGAAGCAGCCAAACATATACGATGGTGGAATGGCACCTTGAATATTTGGCCAAGGCCGGCCGCAGTGGTTCACGCCTGTAATCCCAGCAATTTGGGAGACTGAGGCGGGTGCATCACCGGAGGTCAGGAGTTGGAGACCAGTCTGCCTAACATGGTGAAACCCCATCTCTACTAAAAATACAAAAAATTAGCTGAGTGTGGTGCTGCACACCTGTAATCCCAGCTACTCAGGAGACTGAGGCAGGAGAATTGCTTGAACCCAGGAGGCGAGGTTGCAGTGAGCCAAGATCGTGCCATTGCACTCCAGCCTGGGTAACAAGAGTGAAACTCCAACTCAAAAAAAAAAAGGGGCCGAGTGTGGTGGCCCATGACTGTAATCCCAGTACTTTGGGAGGTCGAGGCAGGCAGATCACTTGAGGCCAGGAGTTCGAGACCAGCCTGGCCAACATGGCGATACCCCATCTCTACTAAAAATACAAAAATTAGCTGGGAGCAGTGGTGCATGTCTGTAATCCTAGCTACTCGGGAGGCTGGGGCAGTAGAATTGCTTGAACCTGGGAGGCCGAGGTTGCAGTGAGCCAAGATCATGCCACTGCACTCCAGCCTGGGTGACATAGCAAGACTCTGTCAAAAAAAACACTCAATTATAGTACCAGACAAGGTAAGATTGAGGTGCCACCCTGCAGTTTGCATGGTGGGCTCTGAATCAGTGACTAATAACTTGTACTGCTTCTCCCATGACCTGCATATGCAGATCTGGCTTCTTGTTCATTTTTGTTTGTTTGTTTTGGTTTTGGTTTTGGTTTAGAAACAGGATCTGGCTCTGTCACCCAGGCTGGAGTACAGTGGTGCTATCTTGGCTCACTCAACCTCCACCTCCCGGGCTCAAGCCATCCTCCCACCTCAGCCTCCCAAGTAGCTAAGACTAAAGGCATGCCATCATGCCTGGCTAACTTTTGTGTTTTTTTGGTAGAGACGAGGTTTCACCATGTTGCCCAGGCTGGTCTCAGACTACACCTGAGCTCATGTGTTCCTCCCTCCTAGGGCTCTCAAAGTGCTAGGATCACAGGCATGAGCCACTGTGCCTGTTGAACTGCAAAATAAATTTCTTTTCTGCTTAGTTGAGCTACTTTGTTTCTGTTGCTTATAAGTCTCCAAACTAATACACACACTTATACCACCTCCCCTTTTCCTGACTGCTTTCTCAACAATTACCTGTCCTGTCTTATTTCTTTAGTCTTATTTGATGACTAGCTTCATACCAGGTCATAACTGATACTGTGATTTAAAAATTTATTATTACTATTATTATTATTATTTTTTGAGACAGGGTCTCACTCCTGTTGCCCAGGCTGGAGTTTAGTGGCATGATCACAGCTCACCTCAGCCTCGACTTCCCGGGCTCGGGTAATTCTCCCACCTCAGCATCCTGAGTAGCTGGGACTACAGGCTACAGGCACGGGCCACCTCACCTGGCTAAGTTTTTGTATTTTTAATAGAGATGGAGTTTTGCCATCTTGCCCAGGCTGGTTTTAAACTCCTGGGCCCAAGTGATCCATCTGCCTCGGCCTCCCAAAGTGCTGGGATTATAGGCGTGAGCCACCTTGCCTGGCCTAATATTGCGATTTTTATAGCTGAAAACAGACAGTAATTCATAAATCTTTTCACCTCCAAGGACTCCTTTTATCATTTTTCTTCCGCATACTTATGTTTTGATTTTATCACAAAATTGCATTTATTATGTATTGATCCATTAAGTAATCAGTGATATTTTCTGATCAGCATGACACGCAGTGTTATATTAATATTACTCTGACTAAAAGCAAAAAACATGTGACATCTTAGCCTGTGCTTCCTGGCTTTATTAAGGACAAAAGTACATTGTAGGCTTTTCAAATCATTGAAAATGGTATGTCAAACTTCATACTCTTGTGGACAGAGACACACAGGAATATCAGTTATAGTAAAATTTCAAAAACTGACTCTAAGAAATGTAAATCAACCAAAAGACCAACCTTTTTAGATAACATTTTACTTTCCAGAAGTGTCACTTCTCCACAGTAAAATAGTGAATAAAGTACTGTGAGCTCTCTGTACCCCAGAATATAAAAAGCATATGCTTCCTTGGATTAAAAAAAGTTTTAGAAAAAAATGGGAGAAAGCATTTATCTGGCCTATTTTTAACCAAGTCCAGCAGGATTCGTAGAGTGTGAAGGCCAGAAAACAAAACTGTTAAGAGTCTGGAGCACTCCCAGTCTGAACAGAAAGAAATAGAGAAGTATTTCAGATTCCGTATTATTGTGGAGGCAGGAATAGTAGAGATGAATAGGTAACCTTCATTCCCTCTTATTATTGTGGAGGCAGAAATGGTAGAGATGAATAGGTAACCTTCATTCCCTCTTGTCCCCTGTTCAGAATTCTGTATAGGTGTATATATGTTTTAATGTTTTATGGGTTTTGTTTGTTTGTTTTTGAGACAGGGTCTTGCTTTGTTGCCTAGGCTGCAGTGCAGTGGCATGATCACAGCTCACTGCAGCCTTGACCTCCTGTGCTCAAGCGATCCTCCCACCTCAGCCTCCAGAGTAGCTGAGAGTATAGGCACATGCCAACTACCACGCCTGGCTAATTAAAATGAATTTTTTTTTTTTTAATAGAGATGGAGTCTCACTATGTTGCCCAAGCTGGTCTCAAAATCCTGGGCTTAAGTGATCCTCCCACTTTGGCCTCCCAAAGTGCTGGGATTGCAGGCATGAGCCACAGTGCCCAGTCTATGTATATTTTAGTTAGCTGTAAGGCCACCAGCTTTCACTGAGTTTACAGGGTTCTCTCATTTGGATTCATTGTCCTTCCCTCTCCTGATCTTTGTGAGCATGTTTAATGTCCAGGATGACTGGCAAGAATATGAAGGATGAGTTAGGCAAATTAAGTTCGAAATCAATAATAGGCGGCTTCCTAATCTGAACACTAAATAGTAGATGACAATGAATATGATACTTTTCACTGCTTGACAATAAGGAGATGGGCCAATACAAATCAGATGAACTTGTTAGTACTTGCTTCAACAGGAAATGCAGCCTTGTCACTTTTAATTTTCATAGCAAGTAAAAGCCAGAAGCACAATAATTTCAGGTGCATATGGAGTTCTCAGAAACTTGGAGCGGCAATTTTGGTGAAGGAAAACCAAAGGAGGGCCTTGTGTTAATTCTGTCCAACATTTACCTGTTGGTATTCTTTCAAAGTCACTCTGAAATGCTAGACTAGTATCAGAAAGAATAACATCTGGATGGCAAAGTCCTTTCTTAAAGCATATACATTTCCCAACTTTTTGGTATGATGGTTTTTAAATTTACAAAAAGTTGAACAGCAAAATGAACACTCATATGCCCTCTACCTAAATTCAACAATTAACATTTTGTTGCATTTGTTCTACCTGCCTATCTACATACATTTTTATTTGAACTATTTGAAAATAAATGGAAAAAATCATGATATTTCACCCCAAATATGTCAATGTACATCTCTTTAGAATAAGGGTATTCTCTATATGACTTAAAAATAGTTATGTTCAATAATAGTAATCTTCTTATAGTCTGCACACCAGATTCAGCTGCTGCCTGATTTTGTGAATAAAGTTTTATTGGAACACATTTGTGCCCATTCCTTTACATATTGTCTATGGCTGCTTTTGTGCTACAACCACAGAACTGAGTAGTCACAGAGACCATATGGACCTAAAGATCTAAAATAGTTACTATTTTGTTCTCAACAGAAAGTCTGCCAGCCCCTGCTCTAATAAGTATGTATGTGGAAATATTTACAAAATATTCATGAACCAAAGGATCTGGCTGTCATTTTTGCATCGCAAGTGTTTCTCCCTCTAGTGTATAGGTTTTGTGCTGTTGTGATTAACTGCAAAAGGTATGTATGGGTTGCAGTGGTGTGGAGGTAGGAATGAGATTGAGGAATATCCACTGCCTGGTTTTCCTATACAAGGCCCTGTGATTGGTGCTATAATATTTGCTGTGATCCTCACAACGATACTATGAGGTACACATCTTCCTTTTATCCAGTTTTTTTGCTTGTTTTTGAGACAGAGTCTCACTCTGTTGCCCAGGCTGGAGTGCAGTGGTGCAATCTCAGCTCACTACAGCCTCTGCTTTCTGGGTTCAAGCAATTCTCCTGCCTCAGCCTCTTGAGTAGCTGGGACTACAGGTGCATGCCAACACGCCCAGCTAATATTTGTATTTTTAGTAGAGATAGGGTTTCACCATGTTGGTCAGGCTGATCTTGAACTCCTGACTTCAAGTGATCCACCCATCTCTGCCTCCCAAAGTGCTGGGATTACAGGCAGGAGCCACTGCGCCTGGCCTATTCTATTTTATCCAGTGTTATTGATGAGGACATGGGGGCTTACAGATTTTTTTTTTTTTTTTTTAGATGGAGTCTCACTCTGTCACCCAGGATGGAGTGCAGCAGCACGATCTCAGCTCACTGCAGCCTCTGCCGCCTGGGTTCAAGCAATTCTCCTGCCTCAGACTCCCAAGTAGCTGGAATTACAGGCACCTGCCACCACACCCAGCTAATTTTTGTATTTTTGGTAGAGACGGGTTTCACCATGCTGGCCAAGCTGGTCTGGAACTCTTGACCTCAGGTGATCCGCCCACCTTGGCCTCCCAAAGTGCTGGGATTACAGGTGTGAGCCACCACACCCAGCCGCAGAGATTTTAAAAATTGCTCAAAGTCATGCAGGTATGAAAGAGAAATGTTGACCAGACACAGTGGGTCACACTTGTAATCCCAGAACTATGGGAGGCTGAGGCGGGAGGACTGCTTCAGGAACAGTTTGAAACCAGCCTGGGCAACAAAGTGAGACCTCCATCTCTACCAAAAAATAAAAAAAAAAGAAGAAAGAGAGAGAGAGAAACAGAGAGACAGAGAAACCAAGGCCTCAAGTCTGTCTCCAAAGAGAGATACAGTGGATTCAGTTAAGATTCCCTAGGAGGCATTCCCATTTTGTGGTCATGATTCATACACAAAATGAGTGCTTTGGGCATCACTGGTTTCCAGTACAAAATCATGGTAAGATCCTTAGGAGAAAGCAACTAAGTCCTTTCTTTAAAGCATAGTGAGGACACATAGTATCTTAGTCTTTTCCTGCTGCTTTAACAGAACACTTGAGACTGGTTCATTTATAAACAGAAATTTACTGGCTCACAGTTCTGGAGGCTGGGAAGCCCAATATCTAGGTGCCAGCAGGTTTGGTGATTCTTATTCTAAGATGATGCCTGGGATGCGGCATCCTCTGCAGTTAGGAATAATTCATCTTCACAAGGCAGAAGGGCAAAAGAGACAACGAACCTTCTCACGGCCCTTTTTATGGCACTAATCCATTCATCAGGGCTCTGCCCTCATGACTTAATTACCTCTTAAAGGCTCTACCTACTAACACTATCGCATTGGGGCATTAGGTTTCAACCTATAAATTTTGGAGGGGACACAAATATTCAAACCATAGCACATAATTGGGACAGGATACTTGGTATCATATAAAGAAAAGTGCCTCAGAAAAGTTACCTCATGCACTTTAATCATTCTGTAAAACAGGGACAGCAACTATCCTGATTACTTTGGAGGAAAGTGAATATTTAAAAGCTTTGTGGCCAGGCGCGGTGGCTCACACCTGTAATCCCAGCACTTTGGGAGGCCAAGGCAGGCAGATCATTTGAAGTCAGTAGTTTGAGACCAGCCTGACCAACATGGTGAAATTCCGACTCCACCAAAAAATACAAAAATTAGCCGGTCATGGCGTCGGGTGCTTGTAGTCCCAGCTACTCAGGAGGCTGAGGTGGGAGAATCGCTTGAACCCGGGAGGCGGAGGCTGCAGTGAGTGAAGATCACTGCCACTATACTCCAGCCTGGGTGACAGAGCAAGGCTCTGTCTCAAAAAAGATAAAAAAAAGAAAAAAAAAAAAAAAAAAAAAAAGCTTTGTGCTCCTTTCTCTGCTCTCCTTCCATCTCCTCTCTCCTAAATTAATAAATAAAAACTTTGGCACAGCAGCTCACACCTATAAGCCTAGTACTTTAGGAAGTTGAAGCAGGAGGTTTACTTGCGGCCAGGAGTTCAAAACCAGCCTGGGCAACATAGTGAGATCTCATCTCTAGAAATAATTTAAAAATTAACTGGGCATGGTGGCATGTACTTGTGGTCCCAGCTACACTGGAGACTGGTACAGGAGAATTGCTTGAGCCTAGGAGGTCGAGGTTGCTGTGACTGTGCCACTGCACTCCAGCCTGGATGACAGAGTGAGACCTGGTCTCAAAAAATAAATAAAACAAAAGCTTTGAGGCAAGTTCTTGTAATCTCAGCACTTTGGGAGGCCAAGATGGGAAGATCGCTTGAGCCTAGGAGTTCAAGACCATCTCGGGCAACATAGTGAAACCTGTCTGTACAATAAAAATATATATATATATATATATATATATATATATATATATATATATATAAAAAAAAGCTAGGCACGACAGCACACACCTGTAGTCCCAGCTACTCAGAAGCTGAGGTGGGAAGATCCCTTGAGCCAGGGAGGTTGAGGTTGCGGTGAACCATGACTGTGCCACTGTACTCCAGCCTGGGTGACACAGTAAGACCCTGTCTCAAAAAAAGAAAAGAAAGGAAAAAAAGGCGGGGCATGGTGGCTTATGCCTGTAATCCCAGCACTTTGGGAGGCCGAGGCGGGTGGATCACGAGGTCAGGAGCTCAAGACCAGCCTGGCTAACATGGCAAAAACCCGTCTCTACTAAAAATACAAAAAATTAGCTGGGCATGGTGGCAGGTACCTGTAATCCCAGCTACTTGGGAGGCTGAGGCAAGAGAAGTGCTTGAACCTGAGAGGTGGAGGTTGCAGTGAGCCAAGATTGCACCATTGTACTCCAGCCTGGGTGACAGAGCAAGACTCTGTCTCAAAAAAAAAAAAAAAAAAAAAAAAAAAAAAAAGCTTTGAAAGTAGAGCACTCAATACAAGGGATCATTATTGTTTAATTTATACCTCTGTCTAAGCAGGTATGTCTCAGAACCAATTTGGCTGTCTCATTCTTTAGGTCTCTAATTCTCAAATTTTAGTAATTATTACAATAATCTAGGATGACTGCTAAACTCAGATTCCCAGGATCCACACCCAGAGATTTCTTCCATAGGCCTAGGTGGGGTCCAGGAGTTTGAATCATTGATTTTGATGCAGGTGATCTGAGAGCCAGACTTTGAGAAGCATTATATTGAGGAGTAATTGATGTTTCATGACACATTTATTACAAATGAACACTTTATTAATATTAAAAAAGGATTTTTTATGTAACAATAATTAATGCTTACTGTAAAATAATTCAAGCAGTACTAAAAAAACCTAAAGAAAAAGTAAAGGTCCCTTTCTCATGACCCACTCTTCTCATCTCTCTACATTTTGATGATATCTGACTTTTCCAGACTTTTTTCTATGCCTCTACAAATATATAGTTTCCCAGTCTGTTTTCTATGCCTATACAAATATATAGTCATTCATCACTTAATGACTAGGATTCATTCTGCAAACTACATCGTTAGGCAATTTCATTGTTGTTGGAACATCAGAGTGAACTTGCACAAACCTAGATGGTACAGCCTACTACACACTTAGACTATATGGTGTAGCCTGTTGCTCCTAGGCTACAAATCTGTACAGCGTGCTACTGTACCTGTAGGCAACAGTAACACAGTGGCATTTGTGTATCTAAACACAGAAGACATACAGTAAAAAGAATGTATTATAAGCTTATGGGACCACTGTTGTGTATGTGGTCCATGATTGACCAAAACGTTATGCAGTGCATGACTGTATATTGTTTAAGAATGATGAGCATTTGATGTTTCTAATTTTTTGCTGTTATAAATAATGCTGCTCAGGCATGGTGGCTCATGCCTGTAATCCTAGCAGTTTGGGAGGCCAAGGCAGGTGGATTGCTTGGGCCCAGGAGTTCAAGACCAGCTTGGCCAACATGGCGAAACCGTGTTTCTACTAAAAATACAAAAATTAGCTGGGCAGGAGAATTGCTTGAACCCGGGAAGTGGAGGTTGCAGTGAGCCGAGATCATGCCACAGCACTCCAGCCTGGGCAACAGAGGGAGATTCGGTCTCAAAAAACAAATAAATAAAGCTGAAATAAATACTCTTGTTCCCATGTCTTCAAGCAACTCTGTGACTGCTTCTGCAGGATAAATTCCTAAAAGTTGAATCACTGGGCCAAAAGACTCAAATAGCACAGAAGGGAATTTTAATGAAAAGTACTTCTCTACCTCCTTCCAACCTCCAATCCCATTTTCCTGAGGAAGCCACTGTCATCTTGTATATCTTCACACGAAATGCTTACATAGGTATGTTCATTCTGTTTTGACACACTGTCAATCTGTCCTTCAAGAAAAAAAAAGCTTTGTGCTCTTTTCTCTGCTCTCCTTCCATCTCCTCTCTCCTAAATTAATAAATAAAAACTTTGGCACAGCAGCTCACACCTATAACCAAGTACTTTAGGAGGTTGAAGCAGGAGGTTCACTTGGGGCCAGGAGTTCAAAACCAGCCTGGGCAAGATAGTGAGATCCCATCTCTAGAAATAATTTAATATTTTATATCTAACTTTAATTTTCCTGGTGGCTATTTAATTTTAGAGCCTTCACTGTTTTCAGGTCCCAATGGCATCACTGATCAACACGCCTCTTCCATTCAGAATTCATTCTCCCAAAGGCGATTCAGTAATGGACAAGGAATTTCCAGGGATTTAAATAAATTTCTGGGAAAAGGTTAGAAAAGGCAGTAAAATTTGAGTGTAAAATGATTTATTATAATTCCACTCTAAAGCAAACTTACAACTGTAACATTTAAAGCTTTAACATTCCACTTTTCTTTTGTATTCTTTTTTTCTCTTTCCTTCTCATGAATGCTATATTCCAGCCAAACTGTTCTAACCACTCTTGTCTCCTTTTAGCTTTTTTTTTTTTTTTCCCCACGAATTTGTGTGTCATTGCTGTACAGGTGTCATACTAACTTCTCTGCATCGTTCTAATTTTTAGTATACATGCTGCTGAAGCGAGCACCTTTTAGCTTTGCTTCTGCTCTTCTCTGACTAGAATGCATCCCCTCCTTGATTTCAGTTAATCCTGCAAAGTGCTTGACTTCAAATCTCAGCTCTGACCTGTCTAACCTTTACTAAATTATTTAACAACTTTTCTCTCTAATCTTAGCCCTTGTAACGTAAGGATAATAATGTCTATGAGGTTATTGTAACCATGAGTTAAGGTTTGTGAAAAGTACAAGAAAGTCTATACAAAATTAATCATTCCTATATTACTCTCCCTTAAGGCCTAGCTAGATAGTAGGCTCTTTAAGAACAGTCACCATGTCTTTGTATATTCTTATTGCCTGGAGTGAGGAAGAATTCATCATATCTATTTGTTAAATAAACACATTATGCTATTTGCTTATACCTTTCTTCAGACAATAGACAGCAAGGTTTCTGAAGGAATCTTTTATGACCACAGGCTCAACACAGCTGATGGCACACAGTACTGTTTGTGTAATAAACACGTAACATCTGTAACGACAACTTCACATGGCAGTTAGAGTTGTACTAATTGTCTTTATAGGTCTTGCCTTCTCAACATGACTATTAGCCTACTGAAGGTAGGGTGTAGTTCTCTGCATATCAAGAAAAATGTTTGACGATAATGGAAAAAAAAGATTCATATCTGAATGTCTAATGTCAGTGGCAGACTATAAACATTTCCAAATGGTACTTGGAGTGAATTGCAATGGAAAATGCTCTTGAGGATTCAGTTTTTATAATAGGATGACAACCGCAAATGAAACGTGGACCAGGAAAAAAAAAAAAAAGAACACAGGATTAAAAGGGGGACTGATGTTTCAACTTTTACTCTATCAGGTAGCAGCACCACAACTTCTCCAGGTCTCAGTTTCTTTAAGTCAGAGAACTAGTTATCTGTTAGTTCTAAAATTAGTAAAAAACAAAAAGAGTTTGTTTATAGAACTAGGGTAATAGAGGAAGACAAATATCTGGATTTGCAGTATTAAGTAATTTATGACTAAATATTAAAGCAAGTACTATGATAATCTAATTCAACTTGGTTAATTTCTCAGCAAAGAGGGGCACACACTTGAATCAACGTTATTTTTATTTTATTTATTATTATTATTACTATTTTTTGAGATGGAGTCTCACTCTGTCACCAGGCTGGAATGCAGTGACCTGATCTCTGCTCACTGCACCCTCCACCTCCTGGGTTCAAGTGATTCTCCAGCCTCAGCCTCCCAAGTAGCTGGGACTACAGGCACGCGCCACCAAGCCCAGCTAATTTTTGTATTTTTAGTAGAGAAAGGGTTTCACCATGTTGGCCAAGATGGTCTCGATCTTTTGACCTTGTGATCCGCTCGCCTCGGCCTCCCAAAGTGCTGGGATTACAGGCGTGAGCCACCCCGCCCGGCCTTTTTACTTTTTTTTGAGACGGAGTCTCGCTTCGTCACCCAGGCAGTTGAATGCAGTGGCCCGATCTCAGCTTACTGCTACCTTTGCCTCCCAGGTTCAAGCGATTCTCCTGCTTCAACCTCCCGAGGTAGTTGCGATTGCAGGCACGAGCCACCACACCTGGCTATTTTTTTTTATTTTTAGTAGAGAAGGGGTTTCACCATGTTGGCCAGACTGTCTCGAACTCCTGACAGGTGATCCGCTCACCTCGGACTTCTAACGTGTTGAGATTACAAGTGTGAGCCACCGCATCCGGCCTGAATCAACTTTGTGAAGAGACCTAAGTTACCTGGGCTCTGGTCCTAGCTCTGACAACAGCCCTAGATATGTAAAATGGACAATAAAAGGGTTACTATCTCATGGAAATTTTGTGAGTATTAAATACATATATGTAAATGATTCCTGGTACAGCACGCGTTTTTTGGTGAGGCTTAATTAAAGAGGGGAAGAGGTTTCCCTCACGTAGCTTACCCACTGGTCTGATTGATTAGGTGGGGATTTTCAGCGCCTAATATTTTCAGTGGTCTGTCTCTGGACATTTATACCAAGATCCAGCGTTAACAGCAGAAATACTTTTTAAAAATTAGACCTGTTTTTCGCGCTCTCAGTGCAAACTCGGCTCACAAGTTCACGCTAACACAGACACAAAAGGCGAATTTTGGGAAACTCGCGCAGGGCGCCACAGCTCTCCAGGGGAAGGGGACAGGTAACTTGGGTGACCGCAGGGGTGAGGACACTGCTGCTTCTACCAAGCGGAGAGTAAATGCGGGGGCTGCGGCGCAGCGGAGTCATCCACAAGGCTCTCCAAGAGCCGCGCCTCAGGGAAAAGGTGAATTCAGTCGCATTAAGACCGTGGTCGCAGCCGCCGCAGCCTCTTCTCATCGACCCTCCCACCTCACCTTCAGTCTGCTTTTCCAACTCCCTCCGGGTTCTAAGCTCCTCGATTCGTTAGATCGCAGCTCCAAGCCCAACAGCAACACAACGCCGAGAAGCTTAAAGGCCCGCAAAGAGGGAAAGCGAACACCCCCGCCGCCATTCTTTTTTTCCCTTCTTTGAGACAGAGTCTCACTCTGTCGCCCAGGCCGAGTGCAGTGGCGCGATCACGGCCACTGCAGCCTCGACCTACAGAGCTCAAGCGATCCTCCCGCCTCAGCCTCCGGCGGAGCTAGGAGTAACAGGGACTACAGGAGCGCGCCACCACGCCCGGCTAATTTATTTATTTATTTTTTGTAGAGACGGGGGTGGTCTCACTATGTTGCCCAGGCTGGCCTTGAGCTGGACGCAACAGATCCTCCCGCCTCGACCTCCTGAAGTGCTGGGATTAAAGGTATGAGACGCCGCGTACTGCTCCCGCAGCCATTCTAGCTAGCGGTACCAATAGCAACCCGCAGCGGCCCTCCGCTTTTTGTTCCGCCCCTTCTGCTTGCGATCTGTTTCCGCTTCCGGTCCTGCAATTCCGGCTCTGCCGTGAAGAGCTTTGCATTGTGGGAACTCCTTCCTTTCTCGCTCCCCGGCCATCTTAGTGGCTGCTTTTGGTGAGTGGGCTCCTGCTGACCAAGGTTTAGGCAGCGCGGGGAGCTTTGCGGGTTGCCATTTGGAACTCTGGATCCTAAACTTCCTGTCCTGTCCTCTGTCTCTTCTAGCTTGGGGGCCGTCCCGCACCTGAGGCAGGAAGATGGTGGCCGCAAAGAAGACGGTGAGTGAGGCGGGCCAGGCCCGGAAGCCGATTCACGTGGAGAGATGTCTCGGCCGGGGCGGGCAGATGTGAGCCCACTGGGGTGACAGCATGTGTGCTGGCATTTGGAGGGCCCCAGAGGGAATCCCAGTGGCCCTCTCAATGACTTGGGGTCCTCGACTTCGGAAGTTAAGAGGCTTGGCTTCAGAAAGCTGGGTCCAGTTTTGAAGTGGTTGCAGACGAGGCCCTTAGGTCCGTGTTTAATGTTTGCTTTGTAGAAAAAGTCGCTGGAGTCGATCAACTCTAGGCTCCAACTCGTTATGAAAAGTGGGAAGTACGTCCTGGGGTACAAGCAGACTCTGAAGATGATCAGACAAGGCAAAGCGAAATTGGTCATTCTCGCTAACAACTGCCCAGCTTTGAGGTAATCGAAGAACCTGAACGAGCGTCGCCTACCGCGAATTCATCGTGAACGAATATACAGGAGAGTAAACTTGTAATCTGAGTACCATGAACTCGAACACTTGCAGGATAATTATGGTAGCGATTGTGGTGTTTGGCCCTTCGTTGTCGTCTCCCCCACCCACCCCCAAATCATGTGCTCCCCTTCTGTGAGCTTATTTCTGGGGGAGAAACGTGTGTGTGGCAGGAGGAGTGAAAACAGGACATTGGGGTTTGATGGAAGCACAGACACATTATTTGTTTTTTCCATGTATTTTGTGTCCTGCTTTTTTGGTTCTTTTAGCTTTGAGGTGTCTAATGATGCTTCATTGTGTGAACCTGTTTTATTGTCAAAAAACTAGGTAAGAAAAGTTGAGGCTGGGCCATGGCGTTGCAGGCTATCATAGAATCACCTAGTTTAGCCCACTAAATCAGTTCTGAGTCAAGGTTTATGCTTGACTCACTGTTCTGAAATTGAACTTAGGGGGTGTTGTAAATAAGCTAAAGAAACTTGGACCTTGCAGAATATAAACCATGTGACCAAATTTTCTGTGGTAATGCATAAGCTGCTTACAGCGTTTTATATAGGGTGTCTAGTTATTGTCAAAGCCTGGAGGGCCCTTTCTGTCTCGTCCCATGGGTTGGGCTTTTCCCTAACCATTCTTTGAAACTTTAAAGCCTGTCTTCTGTAGTAGTGCTTCTGAAACATCACTGTGCAAAGGAGTCACATGGGTAATGTTAAAATGCAAGTTCTGATTTCATTGGATTTGGGATGGGGCCCGAGGTGCTTTTTTTTTTTTGAGCCAGAGTTTCGCTCTTGTCACCCAGACTGGAGTGCAGTGGCACAATCTAAGCTCACTGCAACCTCCGCCTCCCAGGTTCAAGCAATTCTCCTGCCTCAGCCTCCTGAGTAGCTGCGATTACAGGCACCTGCCACCATGCCTGGCTAATTTTTGTATTTTTAGTAGAGATGGGGTTTCGCCATGTTGGCCAGGCTGGTCTCGAACTCGTGACCTCAGGTGATCCACCCACCTCAGCCTGTCAAACTGATGAGATTACAGGCGTGAGCTACCAGCTTGAGGTTCTTTTTAAACTAGTACATTGTAGCACTATTGCTGGTATGTGGATCTACATAATTGAGTGGCAAGATAGTATAGGACTCCTTTCCGATTCCTAAAACCATTAGTGTCTACTAAATTGACAGCTGAAATTTTGTATTTTTAGTAGAGACAGGGTTTCACCATGTTGGCCAGGTTGATCTGGAATTCCTGACTTCAAAATGATCCGGCCTCCCAAAGTGCTGGGATTACACGCATGAGGCCAGAAATTTTATCTTTAAAACGGTGTCACTCCCTGTCTAGAATTCTGGGCAATGGGGGATAGTGATAGAAATGGCTTATTTTTTAAAGGTTTGGATTCTGGATCCTCCACTTACTATTCTGTGGCTCAGTTTCATTAGATTAAAAAAAAAAAAAAGAATAGGGCTGCGTGCAGTGGCTTATGCCTGTAATTCCAGCACTTTGGGAGGCCGAGGCGGGCGAATCCCTTGAGGTCAGGAGTTCGAGACCAGCCTAGCCAGCATGGTGAAACCCCATCTCTACCAAAAATATAAAAAATTAGCTGGGTGTGGTGGTACATGCCTGTGATCCCAGCTACTTGAGAGGCTAAGGCAGGAGAATCACTTGAACCCGGGAGGTGGAAGCTGCAGTGAGCCAAGATCGTGCCACTGCACAAATAATGCTTTGCTTTTGTTTATTTGCATCCTACCGTCTTCTGTGAGTATTAATACTGTCTTAAACATGGTAGGGGTTGAGTAGATATTTGCTGGTTGCCCCTTCACTTGCAAAGGATACATATAAATGTTGGTTTATATTGGATAATGAATATGATGTTTTTAAGGGTAGTATGTGATTTTGTTACTTTTTGAAGGCCTTAAGAACATTAACACTAGTAAAAGAAGTAGTAACATTTAGTCTGTCAGTCACTTGGTATTGCATTTATTTATTTGCCTTTTTTTGGTTCCCAAAGGAAATCTGAAATAGAGTACTATGCAATGTTGGCTAAAACTGGTGTCCATCACTACAGTGGAAATAATATTGAACTGGGCACAGCATGCGGAAAATACTACAGAGTGTGCACACTGGCTATCATTGATCCAGGTATGCTTTTTAAATCATAAAGTCTTTTTTTTTTTTTTTGCCTTTCTAATGTAATGTCTGGACAAGTATTTCTTACTACGCAAATGTCTTTGGTTCCTAAATTCAGATAGAATATGGATATAGCAAGGCAAATCCTGTAGTTGTCTTTTGTAGCGAATTGGTTATGAATGTCAACACATTATAATTGGCTTTATTATAAATTAAAATTTTTACTGTCAGATAATAAATTTCATTTGATAAAGTACCTGTGCGATAATGACTTAGAGATTTGGTAAAAGGTGAAATTATAAGGGGAGAATAATCTGGCAAAACAGAAGAAAGTAATTCTTGCTTCCAGAGAATAGACATGTAAAATTAGCTTGAGGAAAAAAAAAAGTGCCAAAAAATCTACATCATTTTGTTTTCCAATTGTGAATCTTTGATTCATAGAATACTGCGAATATTCTCGCTGTTCTGATTTTGTAATAGTCAGGACAGGCTAAACATTCGCTATATTAAGACCATGCGTGTGTCCCCAGACCTAGTTCTTTCCCTAGGTCTGGTTTTATAAATGCTGGTGATAAACCAATTTTATTATATGATCGTTTTGTGTGATCATATAATGGCTATGATTCTGGGTTATCTTTGATTAACCTTAAGAAAAATGACAGTACAGGTAATGTGATAACTTTTGCAAAAAATCAATGCTGGCCGGGCGCGGTGGCTCACGCTTGTAATCCCAGCACTTTGGGAGGCCGAGGTGGGCGGATCACGAGGTCAGGAGATCGAGACCACGGTGAAACCCCGTCTCTACTAAAAATACAAAAAATTAGCCGGGCGCAGTGACAGGCGCCTGTGGTCCCAGCTACTCGGGAGGCTGAGGCAGGAGAATGGTGTGAACCCGGGAGGCGGAGTTTGCAGTGAGCCAAGGTCGAGATTGCGCCACTGCACTCCAGCCTGGGCTACAGAGCTAGACTCTGTCTCAAAAAAAAAAAAAAAAAAATCAGTGCTAATTTGCAGACCATTGTCTACAGAAGGGATAACCAAAGGTAGAGAAATTTTATGGTACCAGTTGCTATTAAATAAATTGTAAAATTACTATATTTTTATTTTTTAGGTGACTCTGACATCATTAGAAGCATGCCAGAACAGACTGGTGAAAAGTAAACCATGCAAAATTTTCCTTTAATAAAATTTAATTGTTTTAAAAACATTGTATCTATTTCAGTATTTTTCTCTATTTTTGTTTCAATACAATTTCCTGAAGGTTGGATTAGAGAGGATGAGGCAGATGTGGTGGCAAGACTTTTCAGTAGTTACACATCCTGATTTCTGTTTTCCAGGGTTTTTTTGTTGCTGTTGTTGCTGTTTGTTTCTTTGGAGGCAGTGGTGCAATCTTGGCTCACTGCAGCCTCTGCTTCCCAGGTTCAAGTGATTCTCCTGCTTCAGCCTCCTGAGTAGCGGGACTACAGGTGCACACCACGCCGGGGTTGTTTTTTTTTTTTTTTTTTTTTTTTTTAGTAGAGACTGAGTTTCACCATGTTGGCCAGGATGGTCACGGTCTCCTGACCTCATGATCCCCCCACCTTGGCCTCCCAAAGTGCTGGGATTACAGGCATGAGCCACCGATCCCAGCCCAGTTTTTGTAAAGGGAGGGCACTGGGTTCCTTTCTAGTACTAGAGTTTTAAGATGCTCAAGTTTTGTAATACCATTCTCAGGACGTTGTTTGCATTTTATATTTGAGTGTGTTTAGGAGGCAACAAGGTTAAATGCCCAGAATTTAGCCAGAATTGCAATTTACCAAATCTGAGTAGCTAAAAAAGATTAACTGAAATGTTTCTCCATCCAAAATGCTGTCATAGGTCAAGAAAAGTTTTACTTTAATGAATAATCTTTCCTAAGGTAAGTAGTTGGTGCACTTGGACAATTTCTGAGTAATCCCAGATAATCAGTAGTTAAGTCCATGTTTGCCCAAGTATGTTTTAAATCATATACTCCTAAAAGATACACTGTGAAGTACGTTAAGTATTCACATTTTTGGAAACTATACTGCATCCCCCAAGAGTATGTCCCAGGGAATCCTTCATACGTTAATATCCTTTGGAACATTCAAAGGAATTAATTTGAGAGGAAATAATGATTTAGTTAGATATTAATTTACAGAGTTGAATGGTGCTAGTAACGTATGCCCTATGTCGTCAGCTGGGCTTTGAGGGAGGGAGGCCACAGAAGTGTCAGAAAAGACAATGTCTTTTGGATTTTAGACTCAATCTCCTTGCTCCTTCTTTTCTCCCTCCCCTCTTTCAGGCAGTTTTTGATGGTAGATGAGTGAGACAGTAAATGAGGATGCCTTCTAAATAGTATGCAGACAATCAAGCATTTACTGCACTTGGAGTCAGAGGACCCCAGCTCTTAATAGCTATATAACAGCCCTGGGTGGGTCATGTTCCCAATTTGATAGGTGGGGGTTAGGAGTTTTTTTTTTTTCAAGGGAATAGCTCATGATTTTAGTTTGTGTCCGAAGTTAATCTGAGGTTGTGGATATATTAATACTTTGGAGAGTCTGGTTTTTAGTAGTTTTACCAGTTTACTCAGTATTTCTCAATTTGGGAGCACTACTGACATTGTGTAATGGGACAATTCTTTGTCGTGGAGGGCTGTGGATTCTGCAGGTATTTTTCATTCTTGGTTTTCCTTCCATGTCATTGTAATCACCCCCAAATGTCACCACATTTTTAAACCAGCTTCTCTCCTGGTTAAGAGTCACTGAATATATGAACGATTTTAAGTGTTCTAAGGTGTTCATGTTTACATATCCAGAGACCGGTGTGGCGAAAGTGATATAAAATATTTGAATCTTTGATAAGAATTGCTTGGTCTGACTACTGGTCTCTAATAGTGTGTTTTCATAGTTCAAAATGTTTCAGTCTCGTGGTTAAGGCAGTTTGTGTGCTTTATATCTACTTGGTCAGTTTTTCCCATAAGTTGACTTTTCACACTATTTGGGTTAGTTTTTCCTTCAGGTTGACTAGCTCGAATATAATTTCTCAAAGGGTGGTGACCTGAAGACTACAATATTGCAGAATGTTGGTGTACCCTTTCTTTGCATGGTTTCTGTTGTGGTTTTCTGACTGCAGGCATTTTGGAATGATGGTTTTTTAGAAAATTTATGATTTCTAGGGCCTTCTATTAATGATATGCTATAAGATCATTTGGTTTTTGCCTTTTCATTACACGTTCTTTTTGTGCAGTCACAACTATTCTTTCTTTCAGCAAGAAAGTTTAGAGAGACAAGAAGTTTAAAGCTAGTAGATAGGAAACATTCCTCACTTATTCTGGCCTATGTTACCTTTGATTAAGTGCTCTTAAAATTGCTGTAAGAGAGAAAGTGACACTGACCAGGAAGATCTGGGAAAGTGTAAGGTGACATTTCAATTTTCTTTTCTGATTATAATGAAAGCAGTGTGTCTGGGTAGCTCTAATATTCAGAGGATTGTAGGAAATTCCAGCCAATTGGATTTACTCCATACCTCTGCTGAACTCTTAGATATGGAAATAGAAATCTGAAAGAAGAGGTTGGATATTGTAGAATGTGTTAAGAATTGCAGTTGGTATGGGATGGTGGCAGGAGCAAAAGGAATGTAGAGAAGAAACCAAATTTTAGGCTGATTATGAATACAACTATTAATACTTGGGTTGTCTGGAAGATAATCATCTGTGTCATGGAAAAGTTTTCCATCCCCTGTCTTCCACCTACCAACTACTACTTAGACTTGCTACTCCCTTCACCTGCAGTGGAATCTGGTTTCCTTCCCCCATTCCTCCCTTTTCTGAGCCGACCTGTGCTTGTTCTGAGGGTCAGCCTAGCACCCAGTCTAAAACAGGTGCTTCTGAGTTACCTTAGAACCTTTTTTCATGGCATTGATTACCTCTCTCTAACTAAGATTCTGCAGGACAGGGACTCAAGGTATTCAACTTTGTGTCACTTATCAAAAATTAGAGTGGATAATGACTACTAGGGCTTAAACATTTACTTAATTCTCTTATTGATACACTTGTGCCCTTCTAGTTCAGAAGTTTGTTAATAGTAGTTCTTAAATTTCTTATGCATTTACCATTATTTAATTTACTACTGCCTATTTGCTTCAAAAGATGGTTTAGGGGTGGGAATCTGCCAGATTACTTTCCTCAGGTCAGCAAAGAATTTATTCTGTCCTCGCATTCACTCAACATATACTTAGCTCTAGCACCATCTTTGTGTCCAATACTCTTGGCTGCTAAAGAGTAAAAATATAACAGTTAATACTGAACATTTAAAATGTTTTAGGGCCCAGCACTGTGGCTTACGCCTGTAATCTCAGCACTTAGGGGGGCTGAGGCAGGAGGATCACTTAAGGCCAGGAGTTGGAGACCAGCCTGGGCAATGTAATGAGATCCGTTCTCTATAAAAAAGTTAAAAATAGCCCATTTTGGTGGCACAGGCCTGTGGTGTCAGCTACTCAGGTGCCTGAGGCAGGAGGATTGCTTGAGCCCAAGAGGTTGGGGTTACAGTGAGCTATCATGGTGCCACTTCACTCTAGCCTGGGTGACAGAGCAAGACCCTGTCTCTAAAAATAAATAATGTGGTCAGGTATGTTGGCTCATGCCTGTAATCCCAGCCCTTTGGGAGACTGAGGCTGACTGATCACCTGAGGTCAGGAGTTCAACACCAGCCTGGCCACATGGCGAAGCCCCGCCTCTACTAAAAATACAAAAGTTAGCCAGGTGTGGTGGCGGGTGCCTGTAATCCCAGCTACTGGGAGGCTGAGGCAGGAGAACTGCTTGAACCCAGGAGGTGGAGGTTGCAGTGAGCCAAGGTCACGCCACTGCACTGTAGCCTAGGTGAAAGAGCGAGACTCCATCTCAAAAAATAAATAATAAAAGTTTTAAGTACCTTACAAAATAGTGTGTATGTTAACTCATTTAGTCCTCTGACCACTCAATATTATTATTAGCCTTATTTTGCAGATTAAATCCAATAAGTGATAAAAATGGAATGCAGAACCCTTACACTGAGATGTACAAGTGGCAGAAACAAGGAAAATTGAGAAATAATATTTTAGACAATCTTCAAGTTAAATATCTTGTATTAATCTGTAGATTTTAATGCATTGGTTGGAGGCTTTTTTTTTTTTCCTTTTTTTTGCCATGAGGTTTTTCTTCCCCCAGGAGAAATGTGTTTAATAGCTTAAAAAAAAAAAAAAAAAATTCTCATGGCAGAGAGAGAAAATGTTAGGTTCAAAGGTATTTAATTGCTGAAAAGGAGGAGGCAGTCTTTTGAGCCACTAGATGGAGCCTGAACACAACAGAGAGTAAAGTAGAATTGAGCCACCTTGGCAGCAATGCCAGAACTGATAGTCATGCACCACCATAATGACTGCATACACAACAGTCATGCACCAGTGATGGACGGCATATACAACAGTGATCCCATAAGATTATAATAAGGCTGAAAAGTTCCTTTTCTGTGTTTAGATAAAACACCATTGTTTTACAGTTGCCTACCGTATTCAGTAACATGATGTACAGGTTTGTAGTCTAGGGGCAATAGGGTATATAACATAGCCTAGGTGTGTAGTGGGATACCCATCTAGGTTTTTCTTTTGTTTGTTTGGTTTTGTTTTTTTTTTTGACACGGAGTCTTGCTGTGTCCCACAAGCTGGAGTGCAGTGGCCCGATCTCGGCTCACTGCAAGCTCAGCCTCCTGAGTAACTGGGACTACAGGCACCTGCCATCACGCCCAGCTAACTTTTTGTATTTTTGGTAGAAACAGAGTTTCACTGTGTTAGCCAGGATGGTCTCAATCTCTTGACCTCGTGATCCACCCGCCTCAGTCTCCCAAAGTGCTGGGATTACAGGTGTGAGCCACCGTGCCCGGCCCCATCTAGGTTTTTCTAAGTGCACTCTGATGTTCACACAATGATGAAATGACCTAACATGACATTTCTCAGGTCGTATCTCATCATTAAGTGATGCATGACTACCTCAAAAGTAATGTCAACCCAAACCAGTATTACTTCCTAATGAAAACTTGTGTTTTCAGGGTCAAATGGATTACTCAAATGTAATATAAACTAAAGGTTTAATACTTTGAATCAAAACTTCTATACCCAGAAAGAATCATGATTTTCAGATAAAGTCGAGGCCTAGGAGATGGTCTTCCAATTCTCCTGCACTGTCCCTTAAGAGGACATTCTAATGGAAATACTTGTCTTTAAATATGTAAACATAAGCTTATTCAACATGTCTTGTTTGTAAAGCATCATTTGGACTCTAAAATACAGTGACTTCCATGGAAAGGATGTCATTTTGGCTATCTTCGTTTCTTATTGAAGCTCCCACTTAGGGTGTTTCTTGCTGTAAGTTCCTTCTTGAGTTGATAAAGTTGAAGTCTTTGGCCCTATTCTCACTTCTCTATTTTCTCAATTTAGGTATATCCTTTTAGAACATTTCCTGGCCGGGCGCGGTGGCTCAAGCCTGTAATCCCAGCACTTTGGGAGGCCGAGATGGGTGGATCACGAGGTCAGGAGATCGAGACCATCCTGGCGAACACAGTGAAACCCCGTCTCTACTAAAAAATACAAAAAACTAGCCGGGCGAGATGGCGGGCGCCTGTAGTCCCAGCTACTCGGGAGGCTGAGGCAGGAGAATGGCGTAAACCCCGGAGGCGGAGCTTGCAGTGAGCTGAGATCCGGCCACTGCACTCCAGCCCGGGCGACAGAGCGAGACTCCGTCTCAAAAAAAAAAAAAAAAAGAACATTTCCTATACTTACATATACATATTTACATGTCTTTGAACAACTAGTGACATTTTTGATTTTTTTTAATTTTCAGGAATGGTGTGCTAAACATTTTGTCGTTCTTTTAAAAGTCATTTTTGTTTTGAGTTTGACCATGTATTTGTGTAGATGTAGCACATTCTTGTACATGTGGTGTTGTATTTCTGTGGTATGGATTACACCAGAGTTTATCAGTTTCCCTTCTGATGATGTTTAAGTTATTCCTTGTTTTTTGCTTTTACAGAGTCTAGTGACATTCTTATACAGGTCTCTTTGTATGTATGTGCTGAAATCATCTAGTTAGATAACTGAGTGCAGTTGCTAGATTTACAGGGTTGTGTGTATTTTCAGTTTTATGAGATGTCAATAGACTTACTCTACAAAGAATGCCATTTACATTCTTTTTTTTTTTTTTTTTTTTGAGATGGAGTCTCACTCTGTCGCCCAGGCTGGAGTGCAGTGGCTGGATCTCAGCTCACTGCAAGCTCTGCCTCCTGGGTTTACGCCATTCTCCTGCCTCAGCCTCCCGAGTAGCTGGGACTACAGGCACCCACCACCTTGCTCGGCTAGTTTTTTGTATTTTTTAGTAGAGACGGGGTTTCATCGGGTTAGCCAGGATGGTCTCGATCTCCTGACCTCGTGATCCGTCCGTCTCGGCCTCCCAAAGTGCTGGGATTACAGGCTTGAGCCACCGTGCCCGGCTCCATTTACATTCTTAGAAGAGCCTCACATTTCCACATCCTTACCAACACTTGTTTAAAAAAATCCTCATTTTTGCTAAGCCGATGGGTGAAAAATGGTATTGTTTTAACCTGCATTTTCCTGATTACTAATGAGATTCAGCATTTTTTTCATAGGCATATTGGCCATTTCTCATATATAGATATCTTCCATTTAAAGTTAAACTAAGAATTTTGCACTGAATACCATTCTCTGAAGTGGTGAATTTTAATATTGTATAAAAAATCCAACTTGTTCCACAAGTACATGTCGTATGATTTTATGCATACATCCATATACATATATCAAGGTAAAGTCCAATACAAAAAAACAGCATTTCCTATGGCCAGTGTTCTACAGAAGTAGGACTGTGCAAACTTTATCGTATAGTCAAATGAGATTGCAACACTAAGGCAGGACGAGGCAGAAGCAAGTTGTGTCCACAGTATATTACAAAATGCCTTGCATAGCTTATTCATTCTCACCTGGTAAATTCATCTTAGAATTCTGAAGGATTTTTTTCCTAGATAAATTTATACAAGTTAGTGTCTACTTCTTGTCTTTGTTCTATGGCAAACCAGCTTTCTCAGTACTGATTGTTTTACTTCACAACATTATTGATTTAACAATAGCCTGCGCTTTGGGGCTCTGCACTGCTTTCATTGTAATCCTTGATACAATGACTACAAACGTGTCGCGATTTCTAATCTTCATCTGTATCTCAGGCGATTTTCCAGGGCTTCCATTCTCTGTGTCATTTCTTCTAGTAAATCACAAATTAAGGAAGATGAAGAATTGTCTATTTTTATTTGCATTTAAATATAACTTGATTTATCCATGTAAAATTTTGGCTTCTGAAATAGAAAAGGTTTTGGGTTTTTTTCCCCCATTTCTGTCGAGTATTTTAAAACCCTGACTTGTAAATTTATAGAATGCATTTAACATTTCTGTTAAGACAAATATTTTGCGTTTTTTTTAAAAAACATCATCAAAGCCAGACAGCTCAGTGTGAATTTGTCTTTTTAATTTTAATTTTATTTATTTTTGGTTTTTTTTCCTTCTCTTTTTTTGAGACAGAGTTTCACTCTTGTTGCCCAGGCTGGAGTGCAATGGTGCGATATTGGCTCACTGCAACCTCCACCTCCAGGATTCAAGTGATTCTCCTGCCTCAGCCTCCCGAGTAGCTGGGATTACAGGCATGCGCCACCACGCCTGGCTAATTTTGTTGTATTTTTAGTAGAGACAGGGTTTCTCCACATTGGCCAGGCTAGTCTCGAACTCCGCACCTCAGGTAATCTGCCTGCCTCGGCCTCCCAAAGTGCTGGGATTACAGGCGTGAGCCACTGCGCCCAGCCTTATTTATTTTATTTATTAATTTTTAGAGACAAGGCCTCCCCATGTTGCCCAGGCTGATCTCGAACTCCTGAGCTCAAGCAAGGCCACCTTGGCCTCCCAGAGTGCTAGGATTACAGGTGTGAGCCACAGCACCCCGCTGCAGTCTTTTTTTTTTTTTTAATTGTAATTCCACTTCCACTCTTAATGCTTGTAAATTAGTTTGCCATAGCACACTGCTAGGAGCCAGAATTGATAATATTGAGAATGCGGTGAAGAGAAGACAATGAAAGAATTCAACCTTGGAAAGTAAGATACGAAGTCAGAAGCAGAGGGAGATAGGGAGTTTTCACCATGATGCCACATCAGGCCACAGTTTTGAGGAATTCTGACCTATGTAAAAATATACCTTCAATAGTCTCTTGTGAGTAGAACTTTGGGGTGGGACAGGCAAGCGAGAGGAAAAGGGCATTAGAATAGGTATTGGTCTACCCTGTAAGCTCCTCAATACCCTCTATCTGCCCACTTGAGGGCAGAATGAGAGCCCAGATTCGTCAATGTATATTAACCACTCTCAGGAAGATTATTTCATTTTACTTGAGGGAGCATATTTCCAACTTTCAGAAATGGAATTGCTCTATGCTGTTGTTCCTTATTACATAAGCCCATTGGCACAGAGATAGATAGTTCAGAATTAAGCCATTTCCCTGTAGACTAGTTGATGCACTTGAGATATCAGACAGCTTTAGTACGCTTACTGTAATTTTAAGTTTAGAGCATTTGGCAGGGTGTTCAATATGCAAAAGCACTGAATCCTCTTTTCTTTATTATCACCAAGCATTCCTTTCATTTGTAATATTGTTTTAATGAATCACTGGATCCTGCTGTTCCCTTGGTGGAATGTTTCATTTTTTAGAGTGCTGATAAGAGAAGATCTCTGCTGCCAAGGAAAAAAAAAACAATCCCTGTCCTCCAGAAACTACACACACTGAATCCGTATGTGGCTGTGGTGTTCCTTTGGGCTAAAGGAAAAGTTTGGAGTTTAGACTGAGTTTGAAACCTCTTCATTCTACAACACTGTTTGCCTATACTTGCTGTACCTTTGATGCACTTCAGACCTCATTCATGTCCTACATACCCTCCTAGCAGAGAGGGAGTTAGGTCAGTCTCTTTTCCTTACTTTGTATGCTGACCGACAGGCCTTCTTGCTAAGCCCCCTAGAAGGGCCGATGGCAACTAAGTGCTTGACCGTTGCTACTAAGCTTGGCTTGCCCCTGGCTCTCAAACACCTGTCAGGCTGCTTTTTAAAGCAAAAAGCCTTTCCTGGAGTTCACTGTTCTTCGTGACTTCACGGGATTGACTTCAGTTGATAAAACCTACATAGAGTGTGTGTGAAGTTTTGATAATATTCTTTGCATTCCATACAAAAGCCTAATACAAGAAAAGGATATAGCGCTGTGTTAATTTTCTTACTTCTTCGTTTGCAAGGTTCTGGAACATTATAAGGTTTTCACATTTGCATTGATCGTGTTTTTCTTCCAAAGGGCTTCCTGAGAAAGCAGATGGAAAGTGTTCACCTCTAGAATCCACCAGACTTCCCAGACACATAATAGGAATGAATCAGCATATGGAGGAAACCATAATGAAAGACATGTTCCACTTTTTCCATGCAGCCAGATCCAGTAAAGTAATACCAGGAAAGCGCTGTATATGCTTCCAACACTGGAAGTGGCCCTTACTGTGGATTAGTGAGGAACACTGCTCCAGTTTCTTTTAGTTTATGTTTCAGTTCTCATTTTACTTAAGTTCTTTCTTCTCTTTTCCTCTATACCATTTCCTACTTCCTTCTTTCCTTTCCTTCTAAGCTAAGGTTGTTGGCAAGCTGAAAGGCTGAAATTATCTTATAGTAATATTTTACTTGGAATTACCTGAAGGTTTTGTTGAATGAGAAAGCTTTTGTGTAGACCGTAAAAGATTGTCTTCTTCAAACAGGTATCTGTGTTGCACTGCAAAATTAGAACAGGAAAGTAGGTCTCGGATATTTATGGTGACTGGCTCAGATTCTGTAAAGAGAAAGAAAACTGCAATCAAACCTGCTTAACGCTTTTGGTTATAAAACAGCCATCAGCAGAGTAAGGTACTTGGTATTCCTAGCACTTGGTGCCGAGCTTTACTTTGGGACATACTGAAGCAAAAAGACTGTTACCTTCAGTGGAGTAAACATCGTTATTAAAAAAACAAATAAAAAAACAGCAAAAAACCAAAAACAGCCAGGCACAGTGGCTCTTGCCTGTAATCCCAGCACTTTGGGAGGCCAAAGTGGGTGGATCACTTGAGGTCAGGAGTTCAAGACCAGCCTGGCCAACATGGTAAACCCTGTCTCTACTAAAAATACAAAACTAGCCAGGCATGGTGGCAGGCGCCTGTAGTCCCAGCTACTCGGGAGGCTGGGGCAGGAGAATCACTTGAGCCCAGGAGGTAGAGGTTGCATTGAGCCAAAATTGTACCACTGCACTCCAGCCTGGGCAACAGAATGAAACTCTGTCTCAAAACAACAACAACAACAAAAACACTGTCACCTGAAACGATGCTAGTTACCAAATATGGCTTAATGTAAGAGTAAAAGTTAACTATCTTTTTGAGGGAAAAAAGGCCTTAATCATCATAATTTGAACATACTTACATTCACTTCTTTACAACTTTTATCTGGAGGGAAACCATGGTAGAAGCACCCACCAACATTTCTAAAAACACTGCCTTAAAAACTGTACCTGTTGGCTGTTGGACCCTTTTTGGCAGTTCCCCTGCTGGAGAGTCCTGTCTTCCATCGGAGTCTTCTAGAGCTGAGCAGAAAAAGATGACCAAAAGGAGTGACGGTTGTCCACAGGCATGTGTGTGTTCTTCAGGAAGCTGGTCCCAGACCACCTCCTTACCTACCTGCCATAACCTAAGGTCTTTTGGTTTTGTTTGGTAACACCAAAGATTCAAAAAAGCAGTTGATTACCATGATACCTATGACCACTCTAGGGCAATTCTCTCTCGTAAGAGAAGCTTGGACCCCTTAAGTACATCTTACTTAAGAATGCTCCCAAAAAGGTCATGTCTAGAAAGTAGGGCAGAAAAAAAGGTGAAGTTGTTGAGGGATTTTAGTTGCACTGGCAGCAGCTCCACTTGAGGCATTTCAACTTGAATGAAACAATCAAGAGGCAAAACATTCTCTACTCACAGAAATCTGAAAGGCCTTCCCTCCCTGTTACCCCTCATCTCAAGAGTTCTTTCCCTAGAGGGGTAAGACACAGCACCTAGACTAGGATCTAACTGCTGAACCGGGGACATGAGTACAAGGAAAAATGGGCAGAACTGCTATCCGTAAGCATACCTGGCACACTTAGTAAACTGGAGAAAAGCATGCATAACAAAAATCTAAAGTCTAAAGGGCAGTCTAATATTCTGTAAACAAATAGTCCACGCAGAAAGGCATTAATTTTAACAGTGGGCTTGGAAGGACTATGTCCCTTTCCACTTCAATTATAGGTATGTTCTGAAATTGCACCTCAGCTCTCCTGATTTATATAATAATTGATTTTTAGTTAAATGATCATTTCTCTAGGGTGTTTGTGAGGATGAAGCATGCTGGTATGTCAAAACACTTATTACACTGCTTGGCGCAGAGCAAGGGCTCAAACAATGGTAGCTATTATTTTTTTCTTTCCCACCTCCCCTGTTCCCCCCATCTTTTTTTTTTTTTTTTTTTTTTTTTTGAGACAGGGTCTTGCTTTGTCACCCGGGTTGGAGTGCAGTGGCGCAATCATGGCTCACTGAAGCCATGACCTCCAGGACACAAACGATCCTCCCTCCTCAGTCTCCCAAGTAGCTGAGACTACAGGTGTGTGTCATCATGCCTAGCTAATTTAAAAAAATTTTTTTTCAGAGACTTTGTTTCCTGAAGGGTTTTACTTTTGTTGCCCAAACTGGTCTTGAACTCCTGGACTCAAGCAATCCTCCCACCGCAGCCTCCAAAAATGCTTGGGTTACAGGCGGGAGCCATGGTGCCCAGCCCTTCTTTTTGTACTGTTTCTAGGCATTGCTGGTCCTGCCCATGAAGGAGACACTTTTTTTGGTTGAGAATTTATCAGTAAACGGTTTGTATGGGCCGAACATGGTGGCTCACGCTCGTAATCCCAGCACTTTGGGAGGTTGTGGTGGGTGGACCGCTTGAGGTCAGGAGTTCGAGACCAGCCTGGCCAACATGGTGAAACCTCATCTCTACTAAAAATACAAAAATTAGCTGGGTGTGGTGGTGGGTGCCTGTAATCCCAGCTTCTCGGGAGGCTGAAGCATGAGAATCACTTGAACCCAGGAGGCAGAGGTTGTGGTGAGCTGAGATTGTGCCACTGTACTCCAGCTTGGGTGACAGAGTGAGACTCCATCTCAAAAAAAAAAAAAAAAAAAAAAAAGAGTTCATGCTGCCCTGTCTGCGAAGGTCTTTGCGTAAGCTATAGTACCTTCACAGATGCCTTTCTTGAGTTTTTCACTTATCTCATCCATTGTGCTGAAGTCTTCAGCATAGAAGAGATGCTTGTCTGTTGGCTCAGAGGCAATCTCTTGTAGTTCCTCCTCAATGGCTTTTCCTACCCCAACAGCATACATAGTGATACCTAGGGTGCAGGAAAAATTAAGAGGAAGGTAGTTAGAGTTGTGTTCCCAGGGTCTGGAAGTTGTGTGTACTGCACCCAAAGCCAGTCAGATGTTAAGTGGTGTGATTTGAAAGGTGCATGCCAACCTTCCTTCTTACTTTTCTACCATTTTTATTTTTGTCCTGTGAGCAAAAGGGAGGGATCCAAGAGAGAAGTGAGGCATCTGGGAGATGCTGGGGAGCTAAACTACTAACCTGTTCCTCAGCTCTGGGCTGGGCTGTTTAACGAATCTGCAACTTCCCTCTGAATTAGCCTTCTGGATTCATAGAAGTGAGCACTATTTTATGGCTTGCTAAATGGGAATCTCTTCTGGAAGAATTCTAAGAATCAAGTCAATTTATGACCTAATAACCTAGTTTCTACTCAAATGTAAGTGACCCGAGGCCAAGTGAAGCTGCTTTTTGCCCACTTCTCTTAAGACGACACAACCTTGGGAGGAAGTGCTAAGCTGAAAAGGAGAATCTGCAGACCATTGGAAACCCCTAAAGTCAGGAAAAAGAACAAACCCAAGATCAGCCTTAAATTTCAACAGGGATATGCGTTTGCTTCAAAAGCTTTTCTTACACTGATCATTAGACTCCCTTCCCCTATATACTCTTCATTTGAAAGTAAAACACAATAAGAATATGTTCTGCTTGAGTCCAAACATTTTTCAGCACTGATAACTTATTCTAGCTAATTTATTAGACTAGATTCTTAAAAATGTACTTAAAAATGGCTCAAGACAAGGGGCAAGAGTTATGATGCCTTGTTCTGAGTCTGTGTAAGGTCAATAACCAAGTTCAGCATATTTGTCCGGGAGCCCAGTGATTTTACGCATAACTTCCTAAAAAGGATAACTACTATTTTAAGATTCTGTTTGCTATACATAAGAGTAGTTAAATTCATAAGAGGATGTCACCTCATATAAATCTTGTTGATTCAAGAATCAAATAAACATCAGTTTCTCCTACCACCTATCTTTAGGTGATGTGTAGAGACATTTAAATGGAGCAAAGGGTAAGGTAGATTAGTTTCAGTGAGATGAAAGTGCTAACCACTGTCTCTGGAGACCAAGATGCTTCCCCTAATTCTTTTTAAGAATGCAGACTAGGGGGCCTATGAGTTTGACATGAGCTCTAGCAATCTAGGCTAGTGTGAACAGCCAGTTTTACAATCTACCCAGATGATTCAGGGCAGGACAATTTGTGGCTACCACTCTCGGGCTAGAAAAAGAGGAAGGTAGGCAGTATCAATAAAATGACCTCCTTCACAAAGACAGCGAGTGAATGTCGATGTGAACCAGCCTTTCTGTGAGGAGGAATGGAGTTCACCAGTGGGACTGCCAGTACTCTCACTCCTTTCTTCATTCACTCAGCAAGTAGTTGTCACACATCTACTATGTGCCAGGCCTGATCTAGGCCCTGGGTCCATAAAGTCTTGGATGAGGCCTTGATCTGTGCATACCTTATTTCCTCTTACAGGACTTGCTAAAGCAGTGTGTCCTCAACAAGTACTTTAAGAAGACAGTTTTTGGCCGGGCGCAGTGGCTCACATCTGTAATCCCAGCACTTTGTGGGGCTGAGGCGGGCGGATCACAAGGTCAGGAGATCGAGACCATCCTGGCTAACACGGTGATACCCCGTCTCTACTAAAAATACAAAAAGTTAGCTGGGCATGGTGGCGGGCGCCTGTAGTCCCAGCTACTCGGGAGGCTGAGGCAGGAGAATGGCATGAACCCGGGAGGCGGAGTTTGCAGTGAGCCGAGATCGCGCCACTGTACTCCAGCCTGGGCAACAGAGCGAGACACCGTCTCAAAAAAAAAACAGAGAGAGAGAGAGAAAAAAAAAGGCAGTTTTTAAACAAACTACTTCACTACTTCAACTTTTCTTATCTCCGTCAAGGAATCTAGAAACTTCACCATAAACTGTCTCTACCAATCATCCTAGCTTCTGGGTTTCCTTTAGCCAAGGGTCATACTCCTCAAGCACGCTTCACATCTGTGCAACTGAAGTTACCCTCAGGTCAGCAAAACCCAGAGAAGAGGCTGGGCTTTACTGAGCAACAAGAGCTTAGAGTCATAATCTCTTCCGTCATCTGATTTTCTGAAAAGCTAAATTTGCCTCCTGCAAACACAAGAGTATTATCCATCCTAAGGCTATTGCATTTTCAGAATGTTCGCTTGAAGTATTGGTTAAAAAATACAAGAATATATATACATAATCAGTAAAAGTTCCCATCAGAAACAATTTAACAAGCTCTTCAGTTGATTCTAGAGCAACCAGACCAGTGTTTTGGAACTATTGTATATATGTCTGTGGTTGAATAGCATGTTCTAGGTGATTCTCACATTGGAGATCACACACTGGCTAGTAAATCAGAGGGAGAGGATACCCACCTGTGGTCAGCTTAGCCTAACCTTCTAGTCACCAGACTCCTTCCTGAGCACTTTATTTAACTCCTGTGGGGTCCACTTTATTTAAGGCCTCTAGGTGGCAGGGTAGTAAAGATGTATAATGGCAGTTGCCAGGAGGCCTTTCTGCATACTCAAAGAAGCTTCCCCCTATGGCCAGCAGAGACCACTGAGTGAGTTTAAGAAACCTGAACCTTGAGTGGTGTAAATCGCACCTCCACCCCATATTACCATTGGCCTTGGCTTTACTGGCCCACTCGGAGACGTCATCCTGAGCCCGTCCGTCGGTGAACACGATGGCTGCTCTGGGCACCCTTGTGGAAAGGGGCCTGGCCCCTTCTCCTTGGGTAAAACTTCTCTCAAACATGTGTTTCAGGGCCAGCCCAGTCATAGAGCCCTTTCCCATGTATTTCATGTGGGCCACGGCTTTTTTCATGTCTTTGGCTGAGTTGAAGTTTCTCAGGGTAAACTCTGTGCGGACCTGCGTGGAATACTGGAGCAGCCCCACTCGAGCGGCTTTGGGGGAAATCGTCAAGGAATCTATAATTCCAGTGACAAACTGCTTCACGACCTCAAAATTCTCTTCTCCAAGACTCTTGGATCCATCGATCACAAAGACCAGGTCAATTGGGCCTTCAGTGCATTCTATAAAAGGAAAGTTGATAAAAAAAATGATAAAAAATCATTTATGCACAAGAGTAGAATAAAATGATGCTTCAATTGGAGGCATAACCACTTTGGGGAACCAGTTTGCTTCTTCTTTAGATAATACACAGGACAGATGAGGTGTTGGGAGGGCCACAAGCAACAATAATTTTCACATATACTTTTATGGTTGGCTTGTCATATTGATAAAAATAGTATTTTTCACAAGCAAAATGGCAGATGTACAATTGTCTAGGAAACCAAGTCTATATTGTACCCTGGAACACTGACAGGTCTGGGAGGAGCTGGGTGTAGAGAACACGGAAGGGTCTAACAATACCCAAAAGACTCCCAGAACTTTACTCCAGGAGGGTGACGTCACCCTAGTGCTGGCATTCTGACAGTCAATGGAGAAAGAGATTTCTTCAGCTCAGCCATCATCTCTGCCGGGGAGCCTTCCTTGTAACTCAGCTTGTATTGCTTTCTATATACCCCTAACACTACTAATTTATTCAACCAAAAAGTTATTGAGGACCTGCTTTGTACAAGGCAGTGGACGTAGCAGGATTGCAATAGTGACCAAAACACAATTCCTGACACCAAGTTGCATACAATCTAATGTACTCTATATAGTGTTCCACATTGTACAATAATTATTTAATGATGTGTTTCCTCCAGTCTGTGAGTTCCTCTTCAGCAGGGACTGTGTTTCATTCATTTTTGTGCCCCATCCCCCAATACTTGGCACAAAAAAGGTGTTCAGTAAATGTGTGGTGACAGACTAAGTGAATGAGGTGATGTTCATTGGGTAGCACACGTGTAAGTACCCTACTGACCTATTAAAGCTGACAAAATAATTATTAGCTTTGGTGCGGTGGCTCACACCTATAATCCCCAGCACTTTGGGAGGCGGAGGCAGGAGGATGGCTTGAGCACAGGAGTTCAAGAACACCCTAGGCAACAGAGTGACTGTCTCTCTTAAAAAAAGAAAAATTAGCTGGGCTAAAAAATTAGCTGGTAATGCATGCCTGTAGCCCTAGCTACTTGGGAGGCTGAGGCAGAAGGATTACTGGAGCCCAAGAATTATAGGTTGCAGTGAGCTATGATTGTGCCACTGCACTCCAGTCCAGGTGACAGAGCAAGACCCTGCGTCTCTCTGTAAAAAAACAACAAAAAATTATCACCATAAATTCTTTACATGGAAACTTTTCAGGCTTTTTTTTTTTTTTTTTTTTTGAGATGGAGTCTTGCTCTGTTGCCCAGGCTGGAGTACAATGGTGTGATCTTGGCTCACTGCAACCTCTACTTCCTGGGTTCAAGTGATTCTCCTGCCTCAGCCTCCCAAGTAGCTGGGATTACAGGCACACGCTACCACACCTGGCTAGTTTTTTTGTATTTTTAGTAGAGATGAGATTTTGCCATGTTGGCTAGGCTGGTCTTGAACTCCTGACCTCAGGTGATTCACCCGCCTTGGCCTCCCAAAGTTCTGGGATTACAGGCATGAGCCACTGTGCCCGGTCTCAGGCAACTATTAATAGATGGTTGATAGTAAGACAGAAATAAAAGCTTTATGTTAAGCAATTTGGGTATGGAGAGGCTTATTATTTAGGACTGCAAAAGAAAAATGGACAGATCCAAAATGGATGATCTCATTTCTTCTTCTTTTTCTTTTTCGAGACAGCGTCTTGCTGTGTCGCCCAGGCTAGAGTACAATGGCGCTTTCTCAGCTTACTGCAACCTCTGCCTCCTGGGTTCAAGCGATTCTCCTGCCTCAGCCTCCCAAGTAGCTGGGATTACAGGCACATGCCACCACGCCTGGCTAATTTTTGTATTTTTAGTAGAGACGGGGTTTCATGATCTTGGCCAAGCTGGTTTCGAACTCCTGACCTTGTGATCCACCCGCCTCGGCCTCCAAGGTGTTGGGATTACAGGTGTAAGCCACTGCGTTGGGCCAGATGATCTCATTTCAAACAATCCACAATCTGTGATAAACATTCTGTTTTATATATCAAGCAACTGTTTAATCTTTCAAAGTGAGGCACAACGATATAAGCATGTAAAGACACACACATGCAAAACCATTTCTGTGCTTGGCCAGTATAACATGCTTAATGTCAGAGAGTGTGTGTGTGTGTGTGTGTGTGTGTGTGTGTGTGTGTGTGTGTGAGAGAGAGAGAGAGAGAGAGAGAGAGAGAGAGAGAGAGAGAGAGAGAGCATGTTGGGGGTTTGGGTTCTTCTGTTTCTCCATTAAGTGCTTTTCCTCATCACTCAACCTATCCGATCTTTTATTAGTGAAAGAGGAAAAGGCCAACTCAAAGCTTCATTTACATTCATAGTCTGTTCCTAAGTGAACCAAAAAAAGACTCAGGCAGCATGCATGTGGCTCTTCAGCAGATTTCAAAAATACTGAAATAATTTTCCAGCAGTGAGTCTGTTTTCTCCTCTTTTCTGTACACATTTTTCTTACAGAACAAAACTAGCACTTGCAACCCCCACACACAGAATGGGGTCCAGAAGCCTTCTCCAGGGAACACAAAACAAGGCAGAGTGGAAAAACATCAGGGAGAGCAGGGCCCGCATATTTGCTTTCAGACACAGAAAGGACAGCCCCACTTGTTAGCTGTTTTTTTGCCAGAGGGTAATTCCCACTTTTCTTGGGCATTTTCTTTTTGATAGTTAAGTTGATAAGACTGGAACGGAGCTGTGACTTGCTTTCAGAACATAATTTTCAGAAAGTTCTACAACTTCAGGCATGGATAAGCCCTTTAAAGATCATCTACTCCAGCCTCGCTGTTGCTTACATCTTCTTTTCAACATCCCCACCCAGTGACCATTTGGCCTGGGCCTCAACGCCTCTCCTGTTGAGGAATTGTCACCTTACCACTGAAGCCCCATTTTGGACATTTCTGCTGTTGATGATTACAATAGTGATAATTCTGTTTGTTTGTTTGTTGTTGTTGTTGTTTGAAATGGCATCTCGCTCTCTCACGCAGGCTGGAGTGCAGAGGCACAATCTTGGCTCACTGCCACCTCCGCCTCCTGGGTTCAAGTGATTCTCCGGCCTCAGCCTCCCAAGTAGCCAGAGCCACTGGCACGTGCTACCACACCTGGCCATTTTTTATATTTTCAGTAGAGGCAGGGTTTCACCATGTTGGCCAGGCTGGTCTTGAACTCCTGACCTCATGTGATCTGCCCACCTCAGCCTCTCAAGGTGCCGGGATTAAAGGCATGAGCCACTGCGCCTGGCCTGTCGTTTTTTAAATTTAATTTTATTTTAAGTTCTGGGATACATGTGCAGGACATGCAGGTTTGTTACATAGGCAAACGTGTGCCATGGTGGTTTGCTGCACCTATCAGCCCATCACCTAGGTATTAAGCCCCACATGCATTAGCTTTTTATCTTGATGTTCTCACTCCCCTGACTCCCTGCAACAGGCCCCAGTGTGTGTTGTTCCCCTCCCTGTGTCCATGTATTCTCATTGTTCAGCTTGACTTATAAGTGAGAACATGCAGTGTCTGGTTTTCTGTTCCTGTGTTAGTTTGCTGAGGATAATGGCTTCCAATTCCACCCATGTCCCTGCAAAGGACATGATCTCATTTCTTTTCATGGCTGCATAGTCTTCCATGGTGTATATACATCACATGTTCTTTATCCAGTCTATCATTGATGGGCATTTTGGGTTGATTCCATGTCTTTGCTATTGTGAATAGTAATAGTGATCATTTTTTGAGCACTTATGTGTGTCAGCACTGGGCTCAACACCTTTATTTATTTTTTATTAAAAAATTTTTTTTGAGACAGGGTCTCGCTGTGCCACCCAGGCTAGAGTGAAGTGGCACAATCACAACTCACTGTAGCCTCAACCTCCTGCATTCAGGTGATCCTCCCACCTCAGCCTCCCTAGTAGGTGGGACCATAGGCACGTACCACCACAAGCAGCTAATTTTTCTAATTTTTGTAGAGACAGGGTTTCACCATGTTGCCCAGACTGGTCTTGAACTCCTGAGCTCAAGCAATCCTCCCACTGCAGCTTCCCAAGGTGCTGGGATTACAGGCGTGAGCCACCACACCTGGCTGTTCAGCACCTTTGGATACATGATCTCATGTATTCCTTGTGATGGCTTTGTGAGGTATCATCCTCATTTTATAGATGGGGAAACTGGGACTCAGAGAGGTTATATAATTTGGTTTTTTTGTTGTTTTTTTTTTGAGACAGAGCCCTGCTCTGTCACCATGGCTGGAGTGCAGTGGCATGATCTTGGCTCACTGCAACTTCCATCTCCTGGCCTCAGCCTCTCAAGTAGCTGGGATTATAGGTGCATGCCATCACACCTGGCTAATTTTTGTTTGTTTGTTTATTTATTTATTTTGAGATGGAGTCTTGCTCTGTTGCCCAGGCTGGAGAGCAATGGCGTGATCTCGGCTCACTGCAACCTCTGCCTCCCAGGTTCAAGCAATTCTCCTGCCTCAGCCACTCCAGTAGCTGGGATTATAGATGCGTGCCACCACACCCAGCTAATTTTTATATTTTTAATAGAAACAGGGTTTCGTCATGTTGGCCAGGCTGGTCTCGAACTCCTGGTCTCAGGTGATCTGCCCGCCTTGGCCTCCCAAAGTGCTGGGATTACAGGCGTGAGCCACAGTGCCTGGCTGAGGTTAAATAATTTGACCAAGGTCACACAGGTAGTATGAATCAGAGTTCAAATCCAGATCTGTCTGAGCTGAAGCTTATGTGCTGAACTAATTAGACATGCAGCTTCCCTGGTAGAAAGCTTCTTTGTCCTCGTGCTGAGCTGTAGCTTCTCCCAGTGTCCTTTCTTTCCAGGGTAGGGTGGGGTGGGGTGGGGTATCATACAAATCATGAGTGAGATGACAGTCACGTTGGTATTTAGTACCTCAAAAGTTTTTTTCTTTTTTTTTTTTGAGTCGGAGTCTAGCTCTGTCGCCCAGGCTGGAGTGCAGTGGCCAGATCTCAGCTCACTGCAAGCTCCGCCTCCCGGGTTTACGCCATTCTCCTGGCTCAGCCTCCCGAGTAGCTGGGACTACAGGCGCCTGCCACCACGCCCGGCTAGTTTTTTATATTTTTTAGTAGAGATGGGGTTTCACCGTGCTAACCAGGATGGTCTCGATCTGCTGACCTTGTGATCTGCCCGTCTCGGCCTCCCAAAGTGCTAGGATTACAGGCTTGAGCCACCGCGCCCGGCCCTCAAAAGTTTTTTTCTACAAAGATCCCCAGTTTCCTAATTTTTTTCTGCTTAATACTGAACTTCCTCACAAGATCATGATTCTTATTTCTAAATCGTATTTATCTTATTTTTTTTCTAAAAAATAATACATGCATTTGGAACAAAAAATATTAGAAAAAGGGTGTGTGTGTGTGTATAAGGGTATACACATTATATGTGTTATAATGGTATACACACACGTATATATAGAGAAAGAGAGACTGTATGTTAGAGTGTTTTACAAAATATATCGATGGTAACAAACTATAAAAAACATTCAGCACCATGCTTTTTTCACTTAAAATATCTTGGGGATACATCTAGAGCTGCTTGTTGTTTTAACAGCTGCGTCATGTTTTATTACATAGATGTGCCTTAATTTATTCAGCCAGGCTCATGGGTGATCATTTAGCTTGTTTCCAGTTTTTTGCTGCTACAAATAGTGCTGTATAAAATATCCTTGTACATGGCTTTGTAAACATGCACATATCTGTAAGATAAACTTCTAGAAGTGGAACTGGATTCATAACATTGCCAAATTGCCCTCTGAAAGGTAATACCAATTCAGACACCCACTGATCCATTTATCATTCCCTACTACAATATACCTTTGCCAACATAAGGAATCAAACTTTTTGATCTCTGGTAACTAATAGGTTAAAAAAAGATATCACGGCTTTACTCTCTTACTATATATTTTCCTTTGTTTTTCTTTTATGGCTTTTAAATTTCATGTCATGTTTAGAAAGATCTTCTCTCAGATTATAAAATAATTCTCTCAAGACTCCTTTTGCGGCCGGGCGCGGTGGCTCATGCCTGTAATCCCAGCACTTTGGGAGGCTGAGGCGGGTGGATCACGAGGTCAGGAGAACGAGACCATCCTGGCTAACACGGTGAAACCCCGTCTCTACTAAAAATGCAAAAAATTAGCCTGGCAGTGGGCGCCTGTAGTCCCAGCTACTTGGGAGGCTGAGGCAGGAGAATGGTGTGAACCCGGGAGGCAGAGCTTGCAGTGAGCCGAGATCCAGCCACTGCACTCCAGCCTGGGCGACACAGCAAGACTCTGTCTCAAAAAAAAAAAAAAAAAAAGGCTCCTTTTGCTCTTTTGTGTGTGTGTGTGTGTTTTTTTTAATGTTTAAACCATTGATCTATCTCTCTTCTCCTAAAGTACCATGCCCAGAACTGAAGGTAATTCTCCAGCCCAGAGCAGAGCACAGCTGCCTCCACCTCCCTCATCCAGACATTGCTGTTCAGCCTATGATCAGCCTAGCCTCTTGGCTGATAATGAATTTACTGTCAATTAAAACTGAAAGTGTTTTCACAGGGGCTGCAGTTAAGCCCTCGCTTCCCCATTCTGTATTTGTGCATATGCATTTATATTTATGGGAGAAGCAGAGGTGAGGGACTTGTTGCCTGAAAATACTCCAAAAAGCAGTTGCTCCAAAACCAAATTAAAGCAGAGAGCCAAGTTCAGATCACTTACTCTTGCACCGTCTTCCGTCCTCAGCTAGAACAAATCCCTCTGAGCATTTGCAGCTGTAGGAAATCCCATTATTAACACAAATGTGTTCGCAGCCATGGTGGGTTGATTTGCAGACATCCTTCCCTGAGGAAAATGTAGGGAGTTGAACAATCCCATCAGTGTAGAAATGAGGTGAACTGAATAGTCATGTGAGTAGAGATGGTGGAAGTAATCTCTTTTAAAGAAAATACACCTCTCTTCAAACCTCCTTCATAATGTCTTTTTTAGTCTCATACTCAGGATGGGGAAAAAGCTCCTCTCAGAAAGCTCCAGCTCCCATGAGTCTGAATGGTATGATGGGTGATTAGGTGTCCTTGATTTACTATCCTATTATTAGATGTGCTTTAGCTTCTAATTTATTTTGCCACAGACATCCCAAACACTCCAGTTCAGATTGTCTAATGAACATTTCTCATGTGTGAGGTAATTTAAACTCTTCGAAGTACTTACAGCCCTTTAGCCCTCACAACACCCTGTGAGAGGAAGAAGACAGGGGTAATTATACTCAAGGTATAAATGAAGAATCAGATCCTCAGAAAGCTTCACTGCTGCCCACGGTCATCTGGCAGGTTGATGACACAGCTGTCTCCCGAGTGCTCCTCCATAGCCTGAGAGCCTATGGCTCTTTCCTGTCATTCGCCCTTAAAAGGAGAGGCTTCACACAAAATTGGAATCAGTGAGTACACATCCCTCTAGGAAGCAGGAATGGTGAAATCTGATTTAGGATCAAATTCCAGAGGTAGAAGTTGTACCTTGTGTACAGTAGCTTCATTTACTGAGCAAAAAATGTGTTGAATGAATAAACAGTGTGTGTGAGTGTGCAGATGTTTGCAGAAAGAAAAGCAAGAGGGCTAGGCGTGGTGGTTCACACCTGTAATCCCAACACTTTGGGAGGCCAAGGCAGGCAGATCTCTTGAGCTCAGGTGTTCAAGACCAGCCTGGGCAACATGGTGAAACCACATCTCTACAAAAAATACAAAAATTAACTGGGTGTGGTGGTGCATGCTTGTAGTCCCAGCTACTCAGGAGGCTGAGGTGGGAAGATCGCTTGAGCCCAGGAGGTGGAGGTTATAGTGAGCCAAGATAGTGCCACTGCACTCCAGCCTGGGTGACAGAGTAAGACCCTGTCTCAAAACAAAAACAAACAAAAAGAAAAGCATGAACAAAGCAGCACAGACAGCCACAATAGGCAGAATTATAGAAAAATCCCCACAAGAGGGCCACTGCCGTGTGAAGCTGAACCTGCAGTTGTGAGGGGAATCCCTGCAGAGTCAGGCCAGGGCACCACAGGCATCCTAGGCACCAGTCGTTCACACAGAACTTCTCGGTAAAGGCAGGAGTCCCTCTTCCCAGTGGAAGAAGCGAGGTACTGAGATCCATCCAACCCAGCCTTGCTGGCTTGTGGAATGTCCCCAGTTATCTCAAAGGAGTCTGTGAGAAAATTCCCAAAAATCAACCTCAAAAGCAACTGAATTTATTTTGACTTAATTTAAAAAGGGTCATTTTGCCCACTGGGGCAAAGTGTCACAAAAGCAAGTAGACTTTGTCAACCACCCTTCCCCGCCAAATAGGGAATTACCACCTCAGAATCTCATGGTGGGGAAAAATCCCTGCTCTGTACTCTCCTAACGCCCACCTCACTGAGCTCGTATGACATCCCTCTCTTCCTTTGGGTACTGTGAAGGTTAATCTGATGTGTCACTTTGGCTAGGCTATTGTGCCCAGTTGTTTGGTCAAACACCAGTCTAAATGATGCTGTGAGCTAATTTTTAGATGCAATTAACATTTAATCAGTAGACTTTGAGTAAAGCAGATCAGATTACCCTCCATAATGTAGATGGGCCTCATCCAATCACTTGAAGGCCTAAAGAGAAAAAGACTGAGGTCCTCAGAGGAAAAGGGAATTCTGCATCTAGACTGCCTTCAGACTTGGGCTGCAGCATCAGCTCTTGCCTGGGTCTCCAGGCTGCCTACAGATTGAGAACTTGCCAGTCCCTGACAATTTTGTGAGCCAATCCCTTAAAATCAACCAATGTTTTCCTCTCTCACCATATATATATGTGTGTGTGTGTGTGTGTGTGTGTGTGTGTCCATTTTTCCTGTGGAGATGATATATTAATAGAAGATAGAAACAGACCATAGTATACATATATATACACACACACGTACATATATATGTGTGTATAAATATATCTTCTATGATATATATAAATAGAAGATAGAACAGACTATAGAAGACATGTATATTATATATGTCTTCTATTATATTTATATATAATAGAAGATGAAGATATACATAGAGAAGGTCTGTTTTTCTGGAGAACTCTGGTGAATATACCTTCTAACTAAACTCTCAGAGCCTGTTCTGGATGACCTATAGAAGCAAATGATACAAATAATAGAAAAATAAAATCCACAGGACATCCCTCTGATATGGTTTGGCTGTGTCCCCACCCAAATGTCATCTTGAATTGTAGTTCCCACAATTCCCATGTGTTGTGGGAGGGACCTGGTGGGAGGTAATTGAATCATGGGGACAGGGCTTTCCTGTGCTATTCTAATAGTGAATAATCTCCACAAGTTCTGACGGTTTTATAAAGGGCGTTTCCCTGCACAAGTTCTCTTCTCTTGTCTGCCACTGTGTGAGATGTGCCCTTCCCCTTCTGTCATGATTGTAAAGCCTCTCCAGTCAAGCGGAACTGTGAGTCCATCAAACCTCTTTCTTTTGTAAATTGCCCAGTCTTAGGTATGTCTTTATCAGCAGTGTGAAAATGGACAAATACACCCTTTCACCCTTTGCTCTTACTTTTAAGGTCTGCCAAGAGGAGAAAGCTCTGTAATTAACCTTTGATCCTTGTGATTGCTAGCAGAGGCTCTAATTCAGTCCAGTGACTAGGCAGGCACCGTGCGAGGCTCTGGGCACCCACACAGCTGCTGTGGAAAGAGCTGACGGCCGGCAGAAAATGAAGAGAAGCAAAGGACCCAAAACTCAGGCCTTGACTGAGAAATTCCCAAAAAAGCAAGAGGCTACTGAACTGATCTCTAGCTAATCACTTTCAGAGCACCCAAGGCAGGAACTGACACTTGTGACAGTGGTAATAAAGGAGGACTTTAAGGACTAAATGCAGTTCTCTAATTCTGAGTCCACTGAGGGAAAAGTTCTTCTCCACCTCAAGGCTACTTACTTTGGCAGCGTTTCCCATCCTCGGCGAGCCGGAATCCCTCCAAGCACTTGCATGTGTATGAGTCGTCACTGTTCACACAAATGTGTTCACAGCCATGGTCTACTGCTTGGCAGACATCTTTCCCTGAAGACGGGAGAGCAAGTTTCAACAATTTCGCCAACATGCATTTCACATGGACTTCACCCTGGAGGACCCATCTGCTGGAGTCCGCTACCGGATTCTACTGCCCCCTGAGCTCAGTGGTCTGCAGGGCAGGAAGATACAATTGAGAACAAAGTTTAGGGGCTCTAATTCGGGCTAACCCTTCAAACCGTTTCACAGTCTTCACCATCATCATTCACCAGCACTACTTTAGTGTTAAAATGCAGTCCATCATCAGCTTTCTGTAGACATAGTTTCTGATATCAGAATGGAAACACTGTTGATATGATTCCTTAGGAGATGAAACCTCAATTTAGATTAGCAGCACTGAAATCTCACTTTGGCTTTGTGCCTGACATAGTGTATGACTTAGGAGAATAACTTAACTTCTTGGAGTCTTAGCTTTGCTGTCTAAAAAATGAGAGAGTAATTACTCCAGCTACCCATCTTTCCTTACAAAAGTGTCAACATGAGTTGCTCTTTATAAAGTGCTTTGAGACGTTGACAAAAAGATAACTGATAGGGCTGGAAACCAGGGTCACACACTCCCCTTTGATTATTCAGAGATGTGTCTTGAGATTTACGCCAGCAAGTCACTCTAAGGCTGCTTGTCCTGGGTTGGCTGGCTGCAGCCCCATCTAAGAGGCTTTGCCTTCTGAAAGGCAAAACTGGCTTCATCACAAGGTGCCCTCTGGGAAGGATTTGTGCTACCAGAAATAACAACAACAACAACATTATTAAAGATAAATAAGCAGAGAGGCTTAGAGAAGTTAGACAACTTTCCCAGCTAATGAATGGCAGAGACAGAAGTTGATTGAATCTTGGATTTCTGACTGTCCATCTTTCCACTAGAGTATACTGCCAAACCACTGTTTCTTGCCACAGAGCATATAAATGAAGAACTTCAGTAATAGCTCTGGCATCCACTTTGTTTGTCCATTTTTTTAATAGACTTTATTGTTTAGGACAGTTTTAGATTTACACAAAAATTGAGACGATAGTGCAAAGAATTGCCATATACCCTACACCTAATTTTCCCTATTATTAACACCTCACATGAGTGTGGTCCCTCCGTTATTATTAATAAACCCATACTGATACATGATTATTAGCTAAAGTCTGTATTTTATTGACATTTACTTAGTTTTTCCCTAATGTCCTTTTTCTCTTTCAGGGTCCTATCCAGGACACTACATTACATTTTGCCGTGTGGCATTGACTTCTGAGAGGAACTGATGTATACAGAGGTGAGGATAGCAATTTCACACAGTGGTCTGGCAGAGTAGCAGGAGCCAGCTCCAGTACAAACTTACTTCTGCAGGTTTTCCCATCTTCACGGAGTATATAACCTTCAAAGCACTGGCATACATACGAATCTTCACTGCTTACACACGAGTGTTCACAACCATGGTCCCCCAGAGCACAAGAGTCCAGTTCTGAGAATCAAATGGGAATTAGAGAAACAGAAGAAGAAAATGACTCATACTGAGTGGCTTATTCAATCATAAAAGACATTTCAGACACCTTGAATTAAAACAGTGCCTTATCCTACAGTACACATTTCAGAATATAAAGCGTGTCTATGAGCAAAAATTCCTTTTTCAGAGAGGGTCTCACTCTGCCACCCAGGCTGGAGTGTGGTGGCATAATCTCAACTCACTGCAGCCTCCGCCTCCCGGGCTCAAGTGATCCTCCCATCTCAGCCTCCTGGATAGCTGGGACTACAAGCACGCACCACCACACCTGGCTAATTTTTTGTAGAGACGGGATTTCGTCATGTTGCCCAGGCTGGTCTCGAATTGCTGGGCTCAAGCAATCTACCCACCTCAGACTCCCAAAGTGAGCAAGAATTCTTAATATGTACATGGCACATAAAATTCAAACAATATGATCATCTCCACAAGAAAAATGAACAAAAAACATGAGAATACAAGTTACAGAATGCGAGATAAATTACTTATAAATATTAGAAAATAAGATTAACCTAATTGGCTATTATATAACTATAATATCAACTTATTTACATATCTACTTATGTATGTATGTATATATTACACTTAGGTAACCAATTCATTCACGTATTCAGTCAGTTCACAAATATTTTTTGAGTCCCTGTGATGAGCCAGGTACTGTTTTAGGCTCTGGGGATACAGCAACGAACAAAACAAAGTCTCTGCTTTTGTGAAGCTTACATTTGGCAGCAGGTGTCAGGGGAAGAGGGATGCGTGGAAAACAGACAAACATGTGATATGTCATGTGGGAAAAAGTGCTATGGAGGAAGAGCAGGAAAGAAGGATGGAGAGTGGCTGCTGGGCTGGAGAGTAGGGAGGGCTTGTTATGTTATATGGTGTGTCAGATACGGTGACACTGAGCAGAGCCCTGCAGAAGGAGAGGAAGTGAGTGGTGGTGTCTGGGAAAGAGCATGATCAGCAAGAAAGAACAGCATTTGCAAACTGCAGCAACAGGAGCTGCTTGGTTGGTGTGTTTCAGGAAAGGCAAGGAGACCACTGTGACTGGAGCATCCAGGAGCCTGGCAGGGGATGAGGCCAGCAAGGCTGGCTGGGGCAGACCATGTGGGGTTCACAGTAGGGGTCAGATCTGAAGGAGAAGGGCAGTCACTGCAGTGTTTCGAGCAGTGGAGTGGCATGAAATGGGTTTGTTTTGAAAGGATCACTCTGCACAGAATGGAGCTCGGACAGCTAGGAGCAGCCCTGTGCAAAGATCTTGGTGGTCCAGACCAGGCTGGTGAGAAGTGGTCAGACTGGCTGTATTTTAAGGTAGAGACTATAAAATTTGCTCATCTATTAATAAAGAATCCATATGGATAGGACGGAAGAGTCAAAGAAGACTCCGAGGTTGCTGGACTGAGCAACTGAAGGATGGTGTTGCCATCTTATAGGGCTGGGTGGCTTCTGGGGGACTAGAAGGTTTGTGAACCTGTGAAAACCAGGCTGTTATTTTAAAAGCTTGATACTGAGGATAGGTGGGTGGTGACTTTTTATAGGAACCATACATATTTCTGAAAGTTAACTCAATCCTTTCAGATTGAGTAGAATTTCTAAAATGGACACGAATTGGAGTTCTTAAATAAAGGCCCCAAAGCACATAATGACCTTTATAATCAGGCACAAACCACACATATTTTTTGGTAAAGCATCTTTGCAGTATCTCTCTGGAGAGGCCTCCTCAGAACCACCTTTGGGTTAGTTAAGGCAGCTGTTGTTATTCTCCCTCACCAGCTAGGGAAACTAAGGGTTGGGAAGGCTAATGGCTTGTCAAGACCAATTGTTAACAAGAGAAAGAACCAGACAAAAATTGTAACCTTATAAATAAATCCCCGTTTTTTCTGACTATACTGCATTGCTATATTCTAAAGCAAGCTTTCAAACGTGAAGGGAATTCTGCCTCTCTTTCTTTGGGCAGAAGCACTGCCAACATCTTTGAAGAATGGGAAAAGGTTGATAACTGCGATTACAGCTGCAGAGGAGGCTCAAAGCCAAGTTGGACACTCCTGCTTGCCCTGAGCGTGACTTACTTTTCTAGGCAAATTCTAGACTCACTACTAATGCAGAACATTTCCCAATGGCTTGGGGTAGTTCCTCACATAGTGTAAGAATGGAAAGTACAATTAAGTAATCCATGATACAGACAACTGGATGGCCATGGAGGTAAGGTGTTTTTTTCCCCCTACCATGAATTTATAATAACAATACTACTCCACTTTCCACGGTAATAAAATAGCTATAGCTCTTTCATGTCAGCCTTGTCAAGCCATAATCTAGACAGACCCCTCTGAGCAAGCTGTTTTTTTTGTTTTTGTTTTTTGGGTTTTTTTTTTTTTTGAGATACAGGCTTGCTCTGTCGCCCAGGCTGGAGTGCAGTGGTGTCATTGCGGTTCACTGCAGCCTTGGCTCTTGGGCTCATGTGATCCTCTCACCTTAGCCTCCTGAGTAGCTGGGACTACAGGTACATGCCACCATGCTTAGCTAATTTTCATATTTTTTGTAGAGACGGGGTCCCACTATGTTGCCCAGGCTGGTCTTAAGTTTCTGGCCTCAAGTGATCCTCCTGCTTCAGTCTCCCAAAGTGCTGCGATTACAGGCATGAGCCACCACAACTTATCTGCAATGGATATTCTTGTGCATGTAGTTTTATGTACAATGTGAAGGCATACCTGAAAGTTATACATCCAGAAGCAGAATTGCCTAGGTAAAGGGTATGAATATTTAAAGGCAGATAAATATTTCCAAATCACCCTCCAAAGAGATTATTTCAATCTCTACCGTCACCAACAATGTAAGACAGTCTCTGTTTCTGTTTCTGATTCAGGGTTTCTGGGATGCTGCCTGGGTCTTTAGACTTTTTCCAAGCCCCACAGATGATTTCAACGAATCATCAGAGGTGAGATGTTGGCAGTGGCCATAATGCCTGGCACCTAACAGACCCCTAGGAAATCCTGTTGAACAAAAGGAAACATTTCCTCAGTTTTCTATCCTGAAAATTGAGGGTAATTAGATCCACCTCACAGGGGTTTTGTGCAGATGTTTTAAATAAGAACCCATGGGGTGTGTAGATGTTTGTGGCCAGCTAGGCTTCCCACTCTCTCCCACACACCCCCTTGCAAAATGCACGACTCATATTTCTTCAGCAAAATGTCCAGTTTCTGCCCTGCAGGGACGTTCTGGGCCACTTATAAATTCAAAGAACCACGGATGGGAAATTAGAGAATGCCAAAGTCGGACGATAGTTAACCTCCTGACCATAGGCACTAGCTTTCTATCCACCAAGTCTGGAAACCAACTTGGAGTCAGTTTCTCCTTAGGGCAAAGATATTCCCCTATAGGAAAATGCTTCAGTGGTCCCCTATCAGGCAAAGAGAGCCACCACCCTGACTCACTACCACCGGGTGTCTTCAGCCTGGGAGACGATGGTGGGCACCACAGTAAGTTCATTCATTCGGCAAGTGTTTACGGAACACTTATCTGAGCCAGGCAATATCCTTGTTTGGGGGCTGGAAGTTCAACTTATTGGATATGAACTAGTCCAACCCCTTCATTAGAGATGAGAAAACTGACGGTCAGAGGGGAAGTGACTTTCCCAATGTCCCTGAACCTTCAGAGGTGACTGGTCTTAGCTGTCCTGGGGGCAGAGATGGGACTATATTCAAACCTGTTACCTCCGTGTCCCTGGTCCAGCTGCACATCCACGGATCATCCTAGGTTAAAAGGGTGTGCTGAGGCAGCCTGGCAGATTCTCAGAAGACAAACTAGACAAAAATCATTTTCTCAAGAGATGCCTGCCAGGAAGTCTCTCGTAACTCTGCAGGCTGTAGGTGGGTAATGTGTGTCCCGCCGGCGTCCCCAGCCTTGTCTCTCACCCGCCTCCCTCTTGCACTCAGTACCCCATACTCAGAGCACGGAACTTCCTGCAGTTTGCTCTCTGGCCCCTAGGAAAGCATTTCCCCTCCATCTTTGGCTGGCTCACTGTGCTCGCTCTCTGGGTGTCTGATTAAACATCTCTTTCTCTAGACTAGGGGAGGCTCCTGCGGCCCCCTCCTTCCCACATCACCACTCTCACCCCATGGAATGGACGCTGTCTCTGCTATCCTTCTTCCCCAAGAAGCTTTAAACGCTGTCAGGGCACAAACGGAATCTGCATCAACCCCAGAGATCCCCAGCACCCCGCACACTGCAGGTACACAGTAAATATTCGTAAAGAACGAGGGTAAAGGAACCAAGTGCTTAAGGAAGTACCTAGATTCAAACCCAGAAAGGAGAGCAAAGACAGACTCCATTAGGAGCCATCACTTAAGTGAAATAGGTGGGAGGACGTATGAGAAATCTCAAGAGGGAGGAAGAAAACATTCTTCCTCTCAAAGAAGGATTCTCCTCCTTTTACACATAAGGACCCAGGCCTACGTTTTTAATTAAACCCTCATCGTGAATGGATTCTGCAGTGTGTGCTCAGGATGATGAGAAGTTTTAGGATGTAGCACAGGTCTTTAGGGTCCATGTCTAGCAGCCCTGCACGCTGACACAGGTGAGTCACATATGTCTGTGGCGCAGCAACTGTGGGGCAACGTGTTCTGTGGACTTGCACCTCTGCCGTGATGACAGACAGCAATCCTGCGTCTGGGGCTCCACGTAAGACGCTGTTAAAACCAACCCCAACCCCAGAGATGGAAAGCCACAGCGGCCATCTGCCAAGACAGTAACCAGAAGCCGACAGATAGAATTACACTGCTTCCTGGCTTTTCTCGTAATAAAACTAGGAGCAGCCAATCCTTTGCTAACTTAATATAGGCTTTTTCTCAGACAAACCAAGAAGCAGCTGAACTGAGATGTGCTTTTCCAGGGCATCTCACACTGGGCAAAAGATCCTGAAATCAGGGGACTCGGCTCTGGTCCTGGCTCTGCTACTGACTCCTCCACCAGGGCCAGCTTGGAGGCATCGTTTTCCTCCATGTGTCTGTTTCCCACAAAATAAGGGAAAATCTCTACCTTCCTTCTGTTGCATCAAGCCTGTAATATAAATACCTGACAGTGAGGGTGGTCTCCTCCCCCTACTCCCTGCTACAGACTGTTTCCCCCAAAATTCACATCTGATATTAGCCCTGATGTGAGGGTATGTGGAGGTGGAGTCTTTGGGAGGTCATTAGGTTTAGATGGGGTTGTGAGGGCAGGATCCTGACCTGATAGGATTAGTGTTCTTATAATAAGACGAGACACTAGAGAACTTGCCTGTACTCTTTGCTCTCTCTCCCTACAACTCATGCAATATGAGGACACAGTGGGGTGCTGGCTGTCTGCAAACTAGGAAGAGGGCCCTCACCAGAACCCAGCCATGCCAGCACCTGGATCCTGGACTTCCAGCCTCCAGAACTGTGAGAAATAAATTTCTGTGGTTAAGAAAAAACATTCAGTCTATGATATTTTGTGATGGGAGCCTGAGTAGACTAAGACACTCCCCTAGCCTTGCCTAGAGCTGCCTCAGCCTAGCAGGCCCTCGCAGATCTGTCTGTAGTAGTTGGACTGGGAGTATCACCAGCAGAGATGCCCCAGTGCCCTAGGCTGATGGCTCTGATCCCTGTTGGTGTCCTCCGCTTGCAGAAGGGAGGGTCCCTCATAGGACAGCCCTTGGAAAGAGTCCAGGCCCCTTCCAGAGTTGTGCATCTCTGGGGCCCCTCCAAGGAGAGCAGGCATGGCCCTGGGAGATGTGTCTCCAGGCAGCAATGCCAGGAGTTACCTTCTGAGTCTCCTCAGTGCAGGGGGTTCTGATGCTGAGGAGGGTAGACAAGAAGAGGAATCCCTTAGGGGTCACGGCAGTTCACAAGTTCACATAGCACTGCAACAGCAGTCTTCCCGAACCACACAGTGGCCTTGAAAGGCAGCAATGACCATTCTTAGTTTAGAGATGAGCACTCAGACCCCGAGAGGGCCAATTCCCTTGCCCAGAGTAGAAGCGACATGATTTAAACCCAGTCTTTGGACTTCCAGTTTAGTACTGTTTTTGCTCTGCCACACTGTTTCTCAGACCTGTGCACAGAGAACCCCAGGATGACGCCAGGCAGGAGAGCTCTGAAGAGAGGCCCCAGCAGAGTCTGGGATGGGAGGAGGAGAGGACAGCCCATCAGGTAGGGGAGGAGGTTGCCCATGGGGGTGACATTGGGATGGGCTGGAAGGCACCAGGCCTGTTCAGAGAAGAGGGGACTTGCCACTTTGACTGAAGAACAGAAGGAGGCTTCAGGGAGGGCCCAGGGCAAGGCTAAAGAAGTGGAAGAGGGGGTTCTTCACTCTGCCAAATCAAGGAGTGTAATGGAAATTTATTCTAGGAGACAGTGGAAAGCCACTGAGGGTTATCAAGTGGAGAGCGGACCCTGTGCCAGGGGCTGTGGGGTGGCCTCTGTCCATTCACACTCCCAGTCATTTCATGTTGGCCTCTGACCTCCAACCTCCAGGAGCTCGCAGGCCAGTGGCCAGTGTAGTCCATGCACATCAGGCCTGTGGAGTCTTTCTTGGTGCTGGGATCCCCTTGCACAAGGTCAATCTCAGGGAACTGTCTAGAGAGGGAAGAAGTCCTCTCAGCTGAAGCTGGTAAAAGAGATCGCCTCATCCTCTCCCCCCAACACCCTGAGTCTGTGCATCTAACCGCCAGAGGCAAAAAGGCCTCTGGGAGAATCTGGGAAAGCAGAGCTTGGGGTCAGGGGACTGGAGGAAGGGAGGGGACTCACTCCAGAGGCCAGAGAACCCAAGGTGCCTGAAGGGGTAAGGGGGACAGCAGTGCCCATTTCATCCCAGGGCCCCTGGAAACCCTCCACGCTTTAGAGAACTTCCCAGAAGATGAGTGACACATTCTTAAGACCACTTGCTATCAAAGCTCTAAGTAGAGGCTGTCTCTATAAAGAGCCAAGAACACTCTTATCTGCTGAGCCAGGCCTGGCTGCCCCCACGCAGGCTTTTCCAAAAAGGTACAGTCATGCCGTCTGGCTCTTTGTCATCTCGAGTAGAGCCGGGGAACATACATCCCAACCCCCAGTTAGCTGTGGCCACACTGAAAACCTAGCCCATTATTACAGGACAGGACAGTCAGAATGAATCATTCTGGGGCAGGCAGAAAGTCTTCAATTAGAGGAATAGCTCAACACATATGTATCAGCTGGTGGGTTAAATGCATCTCTCATGTACAGTTCCTGAGGACAATTCTAACTTATCTGATTATCTCACAAGTCCTCATCTAGACACAACCATATATAAATAACAAAATTCACTATTCATTGCATTGTTCAACATTTACTCATGTAGATGGTTCCTCTGTGCCATTGGTTAGAAACCCACATTAAATGAGAACATGGGCAACACTTAAAAGTGGCCAAGTCATAATCCAGGTGTGGACCTGGGCAGGGGAAAGGAAGGGGCACATGATTCAAAGGAGATGGGGCTGCATTTGTTTAGAAGGACTCATGAGAATTTCTTAGAGTCCTATAACCATCTTATAGTCCATTCTTGATTATCACAGGAATGAGGTAGACAGAAGAAGGACTCCTCTTATTCTCAGAATAATCTAAAATGATGGAGAATTAAACAAACCAACAAACCCCTTACATCTGGCTTTGGCATGCTGTCAATGTCGATGCAATTCAACACACCCACCCTCTTTCTGCATCCCCTGTGCCCAATCCCTCCCTGAGCTGGCTGCAGAAGCAGTCGGGGAGGCAGCTGGGCGGGGAGCCACCAAAAGCTATAACACGGATAACCCATTTGCTGAGATTCAAGGATCTGTCCCAAACTGGAAATATTTTCTCACAGGCAGCATAGAGAGGCACGCCCAGCTGTGCAGCCAGCTCATCTGCCTAGATGAACGGATGATATAAAAAGGTGGATAAATTAGGTTGTGCCTACAATTGTACCAGTGGTCAGGGAACTTGGCCCTATAACCAGAAAGACCAGCAGGCTGGGGAAGATACATTGTGGTCCTTTTCTTCCATTTCTGATCCCTTCTCTCAAAATGACTATGTTTCAATTCTTTATCTTGGTCCACTTAGAAACAGAATTGCAGGGCAGCAAACACACCAGCATTCTTCAGTGAAGGAGAGAAGGAGGTCTGGGAGCATTTTTTTTTTTTTTTTAAATTAATGGAGACAGGGGTTGGGACCAGCTGCAAGGAAATGTGTACCCAGGACCCATCACTGCCAGCCTTACCATGTGCTGTGAGATCACCGGGATCAGAAAGCAGAGCAAAGCGTTTCTCAGGAGCATCCTCTTCTCCCAGGACTGACTTTGGAATCACACCCAGCAGAGTCTGAACCCACCACTTACTAGCGGGTGACCTTAGGCTCTTTACTTAATCCGAGCTACAGTTTTTCCCTCATCTGTCCCCTGAATGCAACAGCATGTGTGCTTAGCCCAGTGCTCAGCACGCAGCCAGCAGTCAGCGAGGGGTCCACATGATTATTCATGTGCCATACTAGACGGCTGGGGGTAGAGCAGAGAGAGAGCTGAGGACTAGGGCTCTGTCCAGCTTCGGAATGACAGGGAGGTGGGCTATGGAAACAGCAAAAAGCCACTTCAGGGCATGGGGGAAGGCAGTTTGAGGGGAGGGGTGGAGTAGCCACCAAGGCTCAATGGCTAAGAGATGCCGTCACACACATTCATTCGGGCCCAGTAAAGCCTGGAGACAGGACACACAGGCACATATACACGTCGGTAGCGCGCCCACACCCGCACCCACGGAACACCTGTGTAGGTCCCGCTTGTCCTTCAGACACTTACTTGCACACGTCTTCCCATCGCTGCGGAGCACGTGTCCCTCAGGACACTGACAGGCAAAGGATCTGTCCACGTTGACGCAGGAGTATTCACAACCATGGTCACTCAGCAGGCAGTAATCCACCCCTGCAAAACCAAAAGCCAGGCAGCCCTTTATCAGTGAGACCTCTGGACGACGGTGATGGGATCAAGTGACCATCATGCCCACCCCACCCTCCCTCGAAGGCATGCAGTCCCAGTGGACATCCCCACCATCTCCCGGAGCAGAGCAAGGGGCAGGGGAGGAGTGCCCACGTACAACCTGTGCCTTCTGCAGTCACATAGGTTTCACTCCTGGTGCAAACCTTCCCCTATGAGAGGAGCGTGCAGGGACTCACGGGAGCAGGTCTTGAGGTCCTCGTTGATGATGAAGCCTTCTGAGCACTGGCAGACGAAGGACTCCTCCGTGTTCAGACACAGCTGCTCACAGCCATGGTCCTGCTGTGCACAGTGGTCCACTCCTGCATTTCACACATGTGAAAGCATAGAGGAGCCGAGGGGGCAACACCCCCCCAGCAACCAAGATTGAAAAACAAAACCGGAGGCATAATGAGCCACGGGGAAGGTGTCATTCTACTCCACACCCCTGGCCCCTCTAGAAAATCAGCCTGGCTTGTTGGTTTTCTTTCCCTTTTCACCCAGGCTGGAGTGCAGTGGCGAGATCTCAGCTCACTGCAACCTCCGCCTCCTGGGTTCAAGTGATTGTCCTGCCCCAGCCTCCAGAGTCACTAGCTGGGGTTACAGGTGCCTGGCACCACGCCCAGCCTTCTTTCCCATTTCTTTGTTTAAAGAGTAAAGCATACAACCCCAACAGCTGGGAAATGCTGTCCCTGGTATTGATGACAGCAGTACTCTGCCAGGGCCATGGTGCACAGAATCCACAGCCTCAGGGCACCTCTGAGAGCAGGTGCAATTCCCATTTCACAGAGAGGAAAGTGAGGCTCAGGAAGGTCAAGGTCAAAGCCACACAGCTGATAGAGTAGTGCTTAGAGTGCGGGTTCTGGCATCAAACTACCTAGATTCAAATCACACCTCTGCCACTTCTTAGCTATGGATGCTGGGCAGTCCCACGGCCTCTTTGCCATCGTTTCCTGATTTGTGAATGTGGATGTTGATGGTTGCTTTTTTATAGGAACAGGGTGAGAATAAGAGGAATTGATTCACGTAAAGCGCTCAGAACAGTAGCTGGCATACGGCAACCACTTAATGAACACATTATTATTATCAAGTAGTGCTAAGAGTTAGTTGTACCGTTTCGTTTCTAATTGAAAATGAAAAAGAATTGTCATTCTCAATGAAATCAATTTCATTTTTTTACCCCCATCATCAGGACATCCAGATTAAAAAAACAAACCAAAGCCTGGGCCTGCATGTGTGGCCCATCCTGGCATCCGAATGCTGCACAGCTGGTCCTCCGGGCAGCAAGCGCCGAAGGCTAATGAACACACAGCTGTGGTGGACGGCTCCCACTAACAGCCCTGCAGGCTGCCTCCCCGGTTTCCCTGATGAAGAAATTGCACCTCCAGAGACTGGACAGACACTGGCGGCCTTGTGCAGGACTGCCAAGTGGGCCTCTTGACTCCCACAGAGCCTGGGACCAGTGCCTTCTGGAACATTCCACTGGTGGATGTACCTCCTGCGAACACTTGCTGGATCTTGGGAGATACATGCCTGTGTTCACATCCCGATGTTGCCATTTGCTAGTCACAGGACCCTAGGACAGTGACTTAATCTCTTTGTGTCACAGTTTCCCCTTGTGGTTTAAATGGGGACAAGAATGTGGGTGCCTAGTAGGGCGGCTGTGAGGATGCAGGGAGTTTATGGATGGAGGGTGCTCAGGGCATTGCCTGCAGAGTGAGTGCCTCAGGAGCGCTTGCTGTCTTTATGGCCTGGGCTCCCTGATCCCTCAGGGAAAGCAGAAGCCCATGGCTTTCTCCAAGAACTGCGAGACAGAAATGGCTTGGTTTGTACTTTGAGTTGACTAGATCCCAGAGAGAAGGGAAGGTCCGGATCTCTTGTGGTCCGTCCTTAGAACTCTTCTGGCCCCCAGAAGCATGCTGGGAGGGGCAGTCAGGCCATGTCCCTGGTGATCTGTGTGGGCTCAGTCAGGTCAAGACCACCTGCCCTGGGAAAACTGCCAGGGCCATCAGCAGGCAGACCTTACACTCCAGGAAACAGGACACACACAGATCCATGGTCACCAGGGCATCTCCCGTCGAATGGGAGACCCGCTCCCCGCCGGCCTCTCATGAGGACTCACAGACATGCAGAGGCAACACACAGCAGGCACTGACTTTGGTACTAACTTTCCAGTTCAAAAGCCCTTTGGCCTCCGAGATCAGTCCTTAGAAAGACTTTACCGAGGCACTTTGTTCTCTCTGGACACTGGAGGGGCCCGCTTTCCTGAGGACTGCCCTGGACCTCTTATTTCATCTGGGAAACCTCCCTGCCGGCCGTGTGGAGCCCAGTGCTCAACAGCTGCATTGTCCTTATTCACAATCTATCTCTGTCTCCAAAGGGGAGCAGATGTGGAGCTTGCTGAGTGGAAAGGCACACAAAGGGCCCCTTCTGCATAGGCCATGTCATGGAGGTGGGGCCCTCTCCCGCATGCCAAGGGCATAGGGTCCATCGCCACACTCAGGCGCTCCCACCCTGCTGGCCAGGACTTGTGGAGACGGTACCTCATAAAAAACCATGGAGCTGCCCAGCTGGCAGAGCCTGCAAGTTCCCATACATTTACATCACCCAGTGGAGCTTTGTTGTGGCTCTGACACAAGAAAATTAAGACAAGCCTTCTCAGAAAATCCCATGTTTCTTGATTCTGCCTTCAGGTCAGCCTCTGTAGCCCATTGCTTTCCAAGGTCTGTCCCCTCCGGCCTCTTGTCCCAGTGTGGCGCCAGGCACTGGCACTCTCACAGGCTCCACAACTGTTCCCCTTGACTGGAAGTTTACCCTGTGTCAGGCACCAGGCTAACGTATCGAAATGGCCCCGATTTCTCCCTATAAAAACCCTGCAGGAACAATATGACTATTAGTTTTGCTTTTTGTCATAGATGGGAAATCAAAGCATGGAGAAGTTAAATAAATTGCCCAAGGTCACACACATCTAGTAGGTGGGAGAGGTTGGATTTGAAATTAGGCCTGTCTGACCTAATAAATGCGCTCAACAGCAAATACTAATATTAGTTAACATTTAATGAGTGCTTATGCCTAGCAGCACTGTTCTAAGTATTTTACGCGTTTTTTTTTTTGTTTTTTGTTTTTTGGTTTTTTTTGGGATAAAGTTTTGCTCTTGTTGCCTAGTCTGGAGTGCAATGGTGCAATCTCAGCTGACTGCAACCTCTGTCTCCTAGGTTCAAGCAATTCTCCTGCCTCAGCCTCCCGAGTAGCTGGGATTACAGGTGCCCGCCACCACACCCAGCTAATTTTTTGTATTTTTAGTAGATATGGGGTTTCACCATGTTGGCCAGGCTGGTCTTGAATTCCTGACCTCAGGTGATCCTTCCCAAAGTGCTGGGATTACAGCGTGAGCCACAATGCCCGCCTATTCCTATTAATTCTTTTAATCCTTGAAACCCAAGTTGGGTAGGCCGATAGTATTAATAGTCACATTCTATGGATGATGAACCTGATGGACCATCAGGAAACCCCAGGGGCTCCAGAAATGACTGGTTGCTAGTGAGCCCGCCAGCGCGTGTGAGTGGACCCCACCCTCCATCAGCCCCCCCACCCCTAGGGTACACTCACGGCTGCAGGTTTTGCCGTTGGGGTCCAGAGTGTAGCCACGGCGGCAGCGGCAGTAGTAGCTCTCCTCCGTGTTGACGCACTCGTGCTCACAGCCTGGTTTGTTCAGTGCACAGTAGTTGATCCCTGAGGGGAGGAAGGGCAGACCCTCCTTCAGACTCTGGGCTTCTCCCAGGGCTGACAGCAGCCGCTCTGGGCTTCCACAAACCCCCATGGAGAGGGCTGGTGGGTGCCACCTGCTGAGGTGAGCTGGGACAGATCATGCGTCTGCCAACCAAGTGCCAGGCCTTGAGCTAGATGCAGGGATTTAATGACGACTAAGATGGAGGCCTTGCCTCAAGGGATTCAGGCTCTGGTGAGGAGTCAGGCAAGGACAGCAACTGTAAGACAATGCAGAGCACAGAGCAGGGGCCTCACTGAGTCCTGGGGTGAGAGGGTCTTCCAAGAAGAGATGAGGCCAACTGGAGGCCCCAGGGAGGAGGAGGAGTTCCATAAGTAAGGGAGCTCCACAGGAAGGAGAATGTGAGGACTCAAGGATAGCAAACACAAACGCCTGAGGGTGAGGGGACAAAAAACACAAGTGCTTGGGGACGAGGGGACAGTGAACGTGAACGCCCGGGGACGAGGGGACCGTGAACGTGAACGCCCCGGGACGAGGGGACCGTGAACGTGAACGCCCCGGGACGAGGAGACAGTGAACGCAAATGCCCCGGGATGAGGGGACAGTGAACACAAATGCCCGGGGATGAGGGCAAGAGGCATGCCTGGGGAGTTGTGAGGAGCTGAGTATGGCTGGAGCATGGGAGAGAGATGAGGCTGGGAGGCAGAGGGAGCTGGCCCACCTGAGCATGGCTGGTCGTGTGGGCTTTGCAAGCCCCAGGATGGATCAGTGAAGGCTCTAAATGGGTGACTGGAGGTGAGGATTTTGGTGGAGGTGACAAGGCCAGAGTTATGTCTTGAAGAAGACTTTGCAGTAGAGGTGGAAAGGCAGGCAAACTACACTAAATCTTCAGGAAACCAGGTGAGCTATAGGATGCAGAGAAAACAGCTCCTGCTCTCCCAGAGCTTGCTTAAAAGAGAGCCTGGCACCTGAAGTATACCTGTGGATTCTCTAGCATTTTCCCTCTTTGATGGCCAAAGAGCAAGCCAAGGCTCAGTTGAGCTGAGCTGAACTGAGTCAATGGCCAAAGAGCTGAGAGCTGGGGTGAGCGCCACACTCCCCAGCCTACCTCCGTCCAAGAAAGATAGAAAAACTAAGAAAATCGTCTCTCTCTCAAATTAACCTGATCACTAGGGCTCAAAGCATGTAGAGAGTTCTGTCTACAGTGACATCTGATAGTGACATTGGATGGCACGAGGCAGAATAAACAAATGGTGATCTTGCAAAATATCCAGTTATTTAGGGAGGCAGGAGTTGGTAGTTTCATGAAGAAGGGTCCAAATGCTTCACCTTTGTCTGTTGAGATCACGCTGGCATCCTATCATGGGACTGGAGGAGGCGCATCTCTGATGCTGCCCCAGACTACTGCAATTCTGTCCTATGGTAAGGTCGCTCTATCCATGCTGTGTTTCTGCCAGCAGATGGAAACTGTCATAACCAGCAAATAAGCAATTCCTTTCCTGGTAGAAAATGCTAAAGCCGTAAGACCCCATACATAGCAGGCTCCAGGGGAGACGGAGAACTGGAAAAGGACACAAAATGAGCTTGTGGAGAGCCTTTATGAGACTGGCGTTGCGGGAAAAGGTCACCACCGACCTCATTGGATGGGCTGGATCAGTTTAACTGCACAGCATTGTTCTTTCTCTGGGGATGTGGCAGACACTGTTGGTTGTCTTGCCAATAACCATTACCCCATGACCCCCAAGCATGAGTCATGGCTGGTCTGAGCCAGCGTGGCAACCATGTTCTTCTTTGTCAGTTATTGGTCAAGGGGTGAGAATATGCCCTAGTTCTGACCAATGAAACAAAAGAAGTTTACTGGGGGCCTTCAAGAAAAATTTTTCTTCCTGAAAAGACAAAGGTGGCCAGGAGCAGTGGCTTGTGCCTGTAATCCCAGCACATTGGAAGGCCAAGGTGGGCAGATCACTTGAGGTCAGGAGTTCGAGACCAGCCTGGCTAACATGGTGAAACCCCACCTCTACTAAAAACAAACAAACAAAAACAAAATTAGCTGGGCATGGGGGCACGCGCCTGCAATCCCGCTACTTGGGAGGCTGAGGCACGAGAATCGCTTGATCCCAGGAGGCAGAGGCTGCTATGAGCCGAGATTGTGCCACTGCACTCCAGCCTGAGACTCTGTCTCAAAAAAAAAAAAAAAAAAAAAGGTGTATGTAGGCCGGGCGCGGTGGCTCAAGCCTGTAATCCCAGCACTTTGGGAGGCCGAGGCGGGCGGATCACAAGGTCAGGAGATCGAGACCACAGTGAAACCCCGTCTCTACTAAAAATACAAAAAATTAGCCAGGCGCGGTGGCGGGCGCCTGTAGTCCCAGCTACTCAGGAGGCTGAGGCAGGAGAATGGCGGGAACCCGGGAGGCGGAGCTTGCAGTGAGCCGAGAGCGCGCCACTGCACTCCAGCCTGGGCAACAGCGTGAGACTCCGTCTCAAAAAAAAAAAAAAAAAAAAAAGGTGTATGAAGAGAAACGCTTTTCTCTGTCCTCTGTCCTTTCTGCCTTTGAGTCTACTAGTGTGAGGATATGATGCTGGGAGCTGCAGCAACCATCTTGTAACCAAGAGGTGACAAGGATGAAGATGAAAATGCAACATGCTTTGCCAGAATAGAAAGAAAGAGTCTGGATTCTTGATGACATCACTGAGTCACTGAGCCATCCAAAGGACCAACCACCTTTGGACTTGTTAGGTACAAAATAAATGTCCTTAAGACACCATTAATTGGATTTCCTGTTCTGTGTGAACAAAAAACACTATAACTGATACAGGGAAAATGATCTGAAATCACAAAGTAATGAATACATTTTATTCTTACCATGTATCTGCCCAAAAGTTATTTGACGAAGTTCACATCCACAAATCACTTGAAGATATGACACATTACCCTCTTGCCTCAGTGGCTCCTCGCTGCACTGGCTAACCTCTACCTTCCTTCACAGTCAGCCTAGCGTCATTTGGTCATCCTTTGTGACCTCCCAAATGAAGTCAGTTCTTTCTACAGGACCTCTCTTTCATAGCATTCATCACAATGGTTACGTAGTATATTTTGTATCTGTGATGGTTCAAAGTCTGTTTCTTTCACTAGACTGAGTTTCACAAGCAGGGACCATGCCATCTTTATTTTTCTCACTATTAGTGGCAATTTGATAGTAACTTTAGTAATGATAATCATAGCTGCTGCCATTTGTTAAACACCTGCTAAATGCCAGATGCTGTGTCAACCACTTTACAAACATAACTTCATTTGACCCTGCAAGATATGTGTGATTATTATTCATATTTCAAAGCTGAGAAATTGAGGTATAGTGAGGTTAATAACTTGATCAAGACCCACTGCTAGTAAAAATGGAGATGTGAGACCCAGACCTGAGGGACCTCTCAAAGGGTCTATTAAAGGATCCGGCTGGACACAGTGGCTCATGCCTGTAATCCCAGCACTTTGGGAGGCCAAGGTGTGGATCACTTGAGGTCAGGAGTTCCAGACCTGCCTGGCCAACATGGTGAAATCCCGCCTCTATTAACAATACAAAAATCAGCCAGGTATGGTGGTACACATCCGTAGTCCCAGCTACTCAGTAAGCAGAGGTGAGAGGATCACTTGAACCCAGGAGATGGAGGTTGCAGTGAGCCAAGATCACACCATCGTACTCCAGCCTGGGTGATAGAGCGAGATTCCACCTTAAAAAAAGATTAAAAAAAAAAAAAAAAGAATCTGTGAGGTGCCCTCCCAGGTGACTGGTGGCTGGAGCTTGCTTCACGCCCAGAGTATGAGCAGAATGGCTGCAGACAGAGTGCATGGGGAGAAGGCTACAACACGCATGGATGGCCTAGAAGAAGAGACACCACCTTGCTGTGTCACTGACCCTTGGCGCTCTCTCTCTAGAACCCACTCCCATGTGAGGAGAGGCAAGATATTGTTAGCTGTGTAAAGTTTCCATTCACCTACCTGACTCAGCAGCAGCCTCACCTGTGCAGGCCATAACTGAGTGCCAGGAAACAAGCCAAGAGCTTCGATGGAGAAAAATGAGATGAAACACCAGCCACAGACAGACAGACAAACACAGAACATGAAGGCCCGCAGTCTGGGGCCTGTAGGAATCACTCCATTACACCATCAGGGAAAGGGGAAATGATCTTTAGTCAACTCTCTCTTTAAAACCCGGCATTCAGCCACTGTGGAAAACAGCATGGCGGTTCCTCAAAAAATTAAATCTAGAATTAACCATATGATCTAGCAATTCCACTTCTGGGTATACACATCCAAGTTCACAGCTGTATTAATCAACAAAAGCCAACAGGTGGAAGCAACCCAGGGGTCTGTCACAGGACGAGTGGATAAACAAAGGACGATGTATAGATACAATGGAATCTTATTCAGCCTTAAAAAGGAAGGAAATTCTGACACATCCTACAACTGAATGAACCTTGAAGACATTATGTCAAGCTATATAAGCTGGTTACAAAAGGTCAAACATTCTATGATTCCACTTATATGACGCACCTAGAATAGTCAAATTCATAGACAAAAAGTAGATCGGTGGCTGCCAGGAGATGGAGGAGGAGGAGCTGGGGAATTACTGTTTAATGGGTATAGAGTTTTAGTTTGGGATGATGAAGAAGTTCTGAAGATTGAAGGTGGTGATGGTTACACAGTAATGTGCATGTGCTTAATACCACTGGACTATGTACTTAAAAATGGTTAAAATGGTACATTTTATGTTATATATATTTTGCCACAATAAAAAAGCCAATGTTGTCTTTAAGAAAAATGTATATTTACATATTTCAAAACAACATATTGTACACAATAAAAGTATACCATTTTTGTCAATTTTTTTAAAATAAATGCCAAAAAGATGTACAACTGCGTTGTATCAATTTTAAAAATATAAAAAGGAGTGCTCACTTCGGCAGCACATATAATAAAAATATAAAAAGAAAAACATTTTTAAAAAATTAAAATAAATTAGTAAACAATGTTTCAAGCAAGATTTTTTTTTTTAAAGAATGATTTACACATGAGGCAATTCAACTGAAAAACATTTAGATTCTTAAAGAGGTTATCACCCAGCAATCTGGCTCACAGCAATTCAAATACCACCCTTTTTGGCTGGGTGTGGTGGCTCAGGCCTGTAATCCCAGCACTTTGGGAGACTGAGGTGGGTGGATCACTTGAGTCCAGGAGTTTGAGACCAGCCTGGACAACATGGTGAAACCCCATCTCTACTAAAAATACAAAAACTAGTCAGGCATGATGGTGCACGCCTGTAGTCCCAGCTACTCGGGAGGCCAAAGTGACACAATTACCCGAGCCTGGGAGACAGAGGTTGTAGTGAGCCAAGACTGCTCCACTGCACTCCAGCCTGGGCAATAGAAGGAGATTGTGTCTGAAAAAAACAAAAACAAAAACAAAAAAAACCTCTCCAAATGGTTCTTTTTAGCAGAGGTTTAACGGTGGCTCTTTGCCTTCTCACCACCCTTTTGTCATATTTCCTCATGTGTGTGCTTCTTAGATATTCACTCACTCACTTATTCATTCACTAAATATTTATTGAGGACCTACTGTGCATCCTGTATCTGGTACCACGATAGGTGCTCTGATGTGGCACCCACAGGTCAGGAGGGACACAACTTAATCTGGTAAGGCCCAAAGTGTCCACTAAAGCTCTGTGCGGTCAGATGACAGGACTGTCAGCAAACAAATCAAACGATCTTTCTGAGTGCTAACTTGTGAAAGAGTTGGAGGCCTGAGGAGGTAAGACTGAAACCATGAAAGATCCCCAGGCAGTACATTTTGATACCAACAGAGTGCACAGATAGTAAGTTTCCAAAAAACTGGAGAGGCAACAGGGTGTTAAGGCAGGAAGTCCTGTTCCTACAGTTTAGGAAATCCAGGTCCTGAGAAGTAGAAAGTAGCTGCTCAGGGACACATAACCAATATGAGTGACATTGCCAAGCCTGGACGTCACGTCTCTTGGCTCAGTCAAACCCGTGGGCTTCACACCGATTCTTGAGAGTACTCATCATGGTACCAGAATCAGGGATCCTGGAGTCCAGCACAGGGGATGAACCACATCTGATTTGGCCCTAGGGCTCTACCTGGGCAGGAAGGGCAATCACAGTTTCTGTGCTTTGCACTGTTGCCTTAATAATTCATGCTGTAAACTGATGACAGCACTCTCCAGGAGGAGAAATTGTGCCCAGATGAGGAGCAAGAACAAATCCTGGCCAAGAGTCTTTTCTTCAGTAGGATTCTGCCTTGATCTTTTCTCCCCCAGTTTAATTTGGATGACATCAAATTCCTTTAAAAACAGATTTCATATTAGATTTGAAAATTGCCCACATCCATCAACCTACTATTAAATGTAAACGGCTGTACCCTGGGCTGCAGATTTATAATGCTCAGATCACTCAAGAGACCTCAGGCTTCTAATAACGGACTCCAGACTTTTAAGCCCAATTTCTTGGCTTCCCTCATCCACATAATGCTCCAGAGAGACAGTGAGCACTCGCTTCCGTTTACAGCTGTCTTGCCCTAATGGACTGAGTGCAAGCATGAAGTCAGGGGCGGCTCCTGCAGGCTGACCTCAGGAGTCAGGGTTGGGTTCACAGCAAAGACAATGGAAAATGTAACGATGAGGCAGGACACTGGGTGAGGGCTGATGAGGACACGAGCCTTTAGGAACAAATTTCATTTTTCTTGGATGAAAAAGTAGGGTGCCTGGCTAAAGAGGTGCTATACCCACTGAATATACATGGATGAGCATTAGGGACTCTGGTCTGGGCCACAGCTAGCTTGCAAACAGGCCCACCTGGGGACCAATCTGTAGCACTCAGACCACTCCCAAATGGTCACTCCCTCTCTACTCGCCCTTCCATTCTCAATCTTCTTCTTCCCATGCATACCTGCGTTGCACTGGACCTCCTCTTATTCCAAGTGCCTCTCCAGGAAGGGTGTGGAGGGAGTAGCAGAAGTCGAGGGACTCAGACAATTGGTAAGAGATGCAGAACGTCAAGAAAATGTCCTCCGTCCATAGCCCCAGGCCTGACTTGTTTCCTTTTTCCCCCTCCATTAGTAACGCATGAGGAAGCTTGCACTGAGCATCTGAGCTGAACCAGATCGAATCACCACCCACAGAAGAGCTTTGGGTCTGCAAATGTGAGTCCACCTGGGAGTGACTTCCCCTGGGCGCAGTCAGTCCCTCACACACCCACTCCTAGCAAAAGGTGTAAATAGCACAGAGTGGCCAGACCAGAAAAGTTGGCCCTCTGACCTATTGCAGGCATGTGTGGTCTTATGGAAAATAGCTTATCTAATTGTTTTCACATCTGAATGCTCTCCATTAAAATTTTCATTTAATGCTTGAATGTGTCCAGGGTTTGTACCCTCACAAGGCAGTGGGAATAGTTTTATAAGAGAGGCTCCGTTTCAAAATCCGGGATTTGCAACCATCTGCCACTATACACAGTTTAACACTTGCTAGAATGAGTATAAAAGTTAATCTGTGCTATGAGCAGAATGTGACTCATCTGGATTCAGTTAAACAGCTCATGGTGCTTTTCAAAAAAGATATATGTGAAACCTTTGAAAACACAGTCCTGCCATGCAGAACACTGCTGTACACACCATCAGGAAGAAATGGGTGAAGGAGCATACAGAAAATTACATCCCTCAATGGACGCTCCAGAGAGTTCTATGAATGACATTGTCAGCAGACCCCAAACAATTCAGTGTGCATAAGTGTGGACTGACTAGGGAAAGATTTCCTGAAAAAAAAATCCACAACTTGCACGCCTAAAGAAGGCTATCTTTCTAACAAGATTGATGAATTAAAAAAAAAAAAATACCCACAATTTCTCCAGGATGATACATCGTAGAAAGATTCACTTACTCATTCCCATTCAGCAAACATTGTGTACATCTGTGAATGCCAAGTACTCTTTGAGCTTTTGAGAATTCAGCAGTGAGAAAAAGATAATCGCCTCTGTCCTTGTGGGCTGTCCATTCTAGCAGTCTCTCAGGAATGGTTTGTCTTAAACAGGTGCCCTCTGGGGCCTGTGCTCAGATCCCCAATCATGGCCCTTGATGTGCCAGATGACAGGCATTTGAGGCACTCAGCACATCCTCAATATCATCCCGCTGACACCCTGTACCCCTTGAATCCTGCTGGGATGTCCTAGAGACTCATTTTTCTTCTTCTTTCCTATCAAAGGGAATAAAGCTGCAATGTCCTCCCTCTTAGCATCCATCAAGTGTCTTATCTTGTAGGACTAGAAGAAACCAGCTCCTTCTACCTCTCATCTCTGGGCCCATTCTTTTCTTTTTCCAAGATGGCAATGCTACGGGAATAAGGGGGAGGGAGAGTGCACCTGCATTTCACATAGGTGGGAGCTTCAGCTTGGGTCCCCACTTGGCTAATTGAATCTAATGACCAGACCTATTCAATATCCAAAAATAATCCACATAATAGGATCTAGTGAAAAAGTAAAGTAAACAGCAGAATAATGTTAATAGAAACAATGCTGAATACAAGTACATCTTGCTTAAGATTTGCACGGAAAGGAAAACTAACTAGAGGAGCATTTAGCAGAACAAGCCCTTCTCCAGCTCCCACTGTAACTTACTTCTGCAGGTTTTCTTATCTGGATTCAGGGTAAAGCCTTTCAGGCAGCGGCAGGAATAGGAATCATCTGTGTTAACACACTCATGCTGACATCCGTGATTAGATGAGGCACAGTAGTCTATCTCTGGCAAGAAGGAAAAATCACAAGAATGGCAAACCAATCAATACAGCTACCATATGAAAACCAGGGATTTCCAGTCTTCATTTTCCTAAACAGGTAAAATCCCACACCTCACAGAGTCACACTATGAAGGGGTCTCCTAATAAAGCTACTTCCATGTTTAGAGATACGGCCTCTCCTAAGAGAAACTTCTTCTCCTTCTTTCCTTCTCCTTCTTCTCCTCTTCCCTCCTTCCCCTCCTCCCCCTTCTCCTCCCTCTTTCCCTTCCCCCTCCTCCCTCCCTTCCCCCCTCCCTCCCTCCTCCTCTTCTTTCCCTCCTTCCTTCCTTCCTCTTTCTCTCTTCCTTCCTTCTTTCCTTCCTCCTTCCTTCTTTCCTTCCTTCCTTCCTTCCTTCCTTCCTTCCTTCTTTCCTTCCTTCCTTCCTTCCTTCCCTCCTCCTCCCCCTCCTCCTCTTCCTCCTCCTCCTCCTCCTCTTCCTCCTTCTTCTTCTATTATTATTATTGTTATTATACCTGGACTCTTCTGCTAGGCAAAGACAAACTTCCTGACATATTAAAAAACGTTTATGCAACCAACAAATTTGTGAACATGCTGTCCTTGTCTTGATTCATGTAGGAGCCACTAAAATGAAAATGGGGTATTTGCCAGACTGTAGGCTGAGAATGGTTTAGCTGAGTGTTTTACTGAATTTAAGCAATTAAAACAATTAAACGTTCCCAAAGCCAAACTCCAAACCACTTATACCCATCAAACAGTGAGCCAAACAATAAGACACAAACTTATATCCTGGGAAAAATAAAGCCTAGGAGTGAAAAGAATAAATACTCTGAGTTCGAAACACCTCCTGGTTACTTTACTGGGCTCGGCTGCACATAAACAGGATCTTTATCTCAAGATTCACAGAGAATGTGACCTCTAGGGATACACTAATTTAAACCAAAATATTTTTTTAAAAAAGTATTTCATGAAATTTGTCATAATGAAATTTTACTTGTGTATTTTTTTGTTTTTGTTCTTTATTTTTTATTTCTTTTTTTCATATTTTTTGTATAAGTATTTTTAAATATGGAAATAAACTTTTATTGCAGAATTTGAGCAAAGTATTTTCCCATAGTGGAACTTGAACACATTGTTTAAAATTGCTTGAAATAAATGACCACTGATGGAATCTTAAAAGGAGTCTTTGTTTTGATGAGGGTTTTTATTATTTTAAGGAACATTTGAACTGCATAAATAATCTTCCTAATAAATAATTTGGTATAAATGAGAGTTCCCAATCCATACCAGAGGAAACAAACTGAGTAAGGGAAAGATATACAATATTCTTGAAAGGAAAAAATGTTGAGTAAGATGCCAATTTTTCCCAATTTAAACTTATGGAAACGTTAAGCAAAATATACAATCATGTCCAATTTCAAAAATGGACTGAGTAGTATAATAAATCCATGTACATATCACCCAGCTTCAGGAGAATCAATCTATGGCTGCTCTGCTTTCAACTACATTCCAACTCTCTATAGTAAGATCCCACATTACTTTGAAGCAAACCCCAGACATTATATTGTTATTATTATTATTATTATTGTTATTTGTTTTGAGACAGAGTCTCACTCTGTTGCCCAGGCTGACGTGCAATGGTGCAGTCTAGGCTCACTGCAACCTCCGCCGCCCGGGTTCAAGCAATTCTCTTGCTTCAGCTTCCCGAGTAGCTGGAGTTACTGGTGCGTGCCACCATGCCTGACTAATTTTCTTTTTTTTTTTTTGAGATGGAGTCTCACTCTAACACCCAGGCTGGAGTGCAGTGGCGTAATCTTGGCTCATTGCAACCTCTGCCGCCTGGGTTCAGGCAATCCTACTGCCTCAGCCTCCCAAGTAGCTGGGATTACAGGCGCCTGCCACCACGCCCAGCTAATTTTTGTATTTTTAGTGGAGATGGGGTTTCACCATCTTGGCCAGGCTAGTCTAGAACTCCTGACTTCGTGATCCACCTGCCTCAGACTTCCAAAGTGCTGGGATTACAGGAGTGAGCCACCACACCTGGCCCAGACATTGTATTGTTTTGTCCATAAATGCTTCATAATGTAGCTTTAAAACACTGGGAGTCTTTATAAACAATATAATTGCAATACCATAGTCATATATAAAGGCATTTAAAAAATCTTTCCCTTTTAAAACAATTTCAAGCTTACAAAAAGTTATAAACATAAAAATAGTACAAGAAACACTTATATACTCTTTACCCAGATTCACCTTCATTAATATTTTACCCCATTCTTGTGATTACTTGGTCATCTCTCTGACCTATGTAAGGGTACATCATATACATTCTGGTCCTTTCCCTTAAAAACAGTCTGTGTTTCCTAAGAGGAGGGATATTCTCTTATATAACTGCAGTATGGTTATAAATTTCATAAGTTTACATTGATACAATACTTACATTTAATCTACCATCCATATTCTAATCTTGTCAGTTGACTTAATTATGTTCATCAGAGCATTTTTCACCTTCCAGTACAGGATCTAGTCTAGAGTCAGAGACTGTATTTTGTTTTCGTATCTGCTTAGTCTCCCTTAATCTAGAACCATGCTGCCTAATATGTCTATTTAAATTAAAATTGATTAAAATGAAATAACAATAAAAATTCAGCTGGGGTGGTGGCTCATGCTTGTAATCCCAGCGCTTTGTGAAGCTGAGGCTGGAGGATTGCTTGAACCCAGAAATTTGAGACCAGCCTGAGCAACACAGCAAGACCCCATTTCTAAAAAAGAATTTTTTTTTTTTTTTTTGAGATGGAGTCTTGCTCTGTTGCCCAGGATGGAGTGCAGTGCCACAATCTCAACTCCCTGCAACCTCTGCCTCCCGGGTTCAAGCAATTCTCCTGCCTCAGCCTCCTGAGTAGCTGGGACTACAGGCGCACGCCACCACACCCGGCTAATTTTTTGTAATTTAGTAGAGACAGGGTTTCACTGTGTTGCCCAGGCTGTTCTCGAACTCCTGAACTCAGGCAATCCACCCGCCTCAGCCTCCCAAAGTGCTAGGATTACAGGTATGAGCCACTGCATCCGGCAAAAAAAGAATTTTTTTAAGTTAGCTGAGCATGGTGGCACCTGCCTATAGTCCCAGTTACAAGGGAGGCTGAGGCCAGAGGATCTTATGAGCCCAGGAGTTGGTGATTGCAGTGAGCTATGAGCTATGACTGTACCACTGCACTCCAGCCTGGGCAACAAAGCAAGAGCCTGTCTCTAACAACAACAACAACAAAAAAAGAAACAAAAATTCAGTTGCTGGGTTGCACTGGCTGTATCTCAAGTGCTCAATGGCCACATATGGCTCCTGACTACTGTATTGTCTGATGCAAACAGAGCATTCCATCCACCAGAGTGTCCCCCTGGATAGTGATGGGCCAGAACATTTCCACAGCCTCTCTTTGTGTTTTATGGCATAGCAATTTTGGAATAATACAGTCTCTTCTACTTGTTTTTAGTTTTTATGAGGTATAATGGACAAAAACCAAACTGCACATACTCAAGAAAAACAATCTGATGCATTTGCATATGTAACCTGCCATGAAACCATCGCCACAATCAAAATAATAAGCATATGCATTACTCTCAAAACTTTGCTCCTGCCCCTTTCTAATTATTCTTCCCTACTCTCTCCAGTCCCAAATAACCATTTATCTTCTATCCAGATAAATCAGTTTGCATTTTCTAGAATTTTATTTTTATCTTCTTTTTTTATCTCCCTGAGGAATTTTAAATAAGTGTAATCATATAGTATGTATTCTTTTTGGTCTGGTTTCTTTCATTCAGCATAATTATTTTGAGATTCGTCCATATTCATATGTGTGTCAATAGTTTGTTCCTTTTTATTGCAGAGTAGTATTTCACTATGTGATTATAACACAATTTGTTTATCCATTCACTTGCTGAAGGGCTGTTTACCTGTTTCCAGTTTGGGGCTATCACAAATAAAGCAGCTATGAACATTAATGTGCAAGTTTTTGTGTGTACATACGCTTTCATTCCTCTTGCATAATGGCTGAGTCATATGGGACATGTATGCTTAACTGCTTACACATTCCCACCAGCAATTTATGAGAGTTCCAGTTGCTCCGTATCCTCATCAACACTTGGTAATTTTAGTCATTCTAGTGGGTATGATTATCTCAATATGACTTCACTTTGTATTTACCTAATGACTAATGTTGTTGAATATATTTTCAAATGCTTCTTTGCCATCTCCATATATTCTTTGGTGAAGTGCCTATTCAAATATTTTGCCCATTTTTATTGAGAGGCTTGTTTTTTTGTTTTTTGTTTTTTGTTTTTGTTTTTGACAGAGTCTTGCTCTGTCACCCAGGCTGGAATGCAGTGGCGCAATCTCAGCTCACTGAAACCTCTGCCTCCTGGGTTCAAGCAATTCCCCTGCCTTAGCTTCCCAAGTAGCTGGGATTACAGGCACCTGCCACCATGCCTGGCTAATTTTTGTATTTTTAGTAGAGACAAGGTTTCACCACATTGGCCAGGCTTGTCTCAAACTCCTGACCTCAAGTGATCCACCCGCTTTGGTCTCCCATTGTGCTGGGATTACAGGCATAAGCCACCGCGCCCAGCCTGAAAGATATTTTTAAAATTTCATATTTTGATTGTCCATTGTAAGTATATAAAATTAACTTATTTCTGTATATTAATTTTGTGTCCTGCAACCTTGATAAATTCACTTGCTATTAAAAGTTCTAGTAGCTTTTTTGTAGATTCCACTGGATTTTCTACATAGGTGATCATGTTATCTGTTAATAAAGATGGTTTTTTTTTTTACAATCTAGGTATCATTTATTTATCTTTCTCTGTCTTATTGCACTGGCTAGAACTTCCAGTACAATATTAAATAGAAGTGGTATGAGTGGACATTGTTTTATTCCTGATCTGAAAAGAAATTTTATTCCTGAAAGGAAAAGAAAATTTATTCCTGAAAGAAAGCACTGTCTTTCACTAGTAAGTATGATGTTAGCTGATGGTTTTTTCATTGATGTACTTTATCAGATTGAGGCAGTTACCTTCATTCCTAATTTGCTGAAAGTTTATTTGAAGAATAAATGAATGTCAGATCTTATCCAATGTCTTTTCTGCATCTATTGAGATGGCTCATACGGTTTTGACTTTTTAGTATGTTAATATTATGAATTACATCGATTGAGTTTTGAATGTTAAGCCAACTTTGAATTCCTGGAATTCACTTGGTCATGATGTATTGTACTTTTTAATATATTGTTGAATTTGACTGCTAGAAACTATTTAAAGAAATTTTGCAGGTATTTCATGAGAAATATTTGTGTCTAGTTTTCTTTTTTTATGTCTTTCTTTTCTGGTTTGGGCATCAGGGCAATGATAGCCTCATAGAATCAGTTGAAAATTGTTTTTCCTCTTTAATTTTTTGGAATAATTTGTGTAGAATTAGTATTAGTTTTTCTTCAAATGTTTGGTAGAATTCACCAGTTAAGCCAACTAGGTTTGAAGTCTTCTCTGTGGGAAGGTTTTAAAGTGCACATTCCATTTCTTTTAATAGATAGAGATCTATTCAGACTATATATATATATAGTGTATATATATATATGTGTATATATATATAAATATGTGTGTGCAGTGGTGTGATCATGGCTCACTTAAGCCTCAACCTCCTGGGCTCATGCAACCCTCCTGCCTCAGCCTTTTGAGTAGCTGGGACTACAGGCACTTGCTACCATGCCCAGTTAATTTTTTGTAGAGATGGGGTCTTGCTATGTTGCTCAGGCTGATCTAGAACTCCTGGCCTCAAGCAATCCTCCCACCTCAGCCTCCCAAAGTTCTGGGATTACAGGTATGAGCCACCATGCCCAGCCTCTATTTATTCTTGGGTAAACTTTAGTAGTTTGTGTCTTTCAAGGAATTTGTTCATTTCATCTAAGTTGTCAAAGTTATTGGCATAAATTTGTTCATGATTTTTCTGTATATGTGTGTGTGTGTATACGTGTGTGTGTGTGTGTGTGTGTGTGTGTGTGTATATATATATATATATTTTTTTTTTTTTTGGTGGAGATGGGCTCTATGTTGCCCAGGCTGGTCTTGAACTCCTTGCCTCAAGTGATCCTCCTGCTTTGGCCTCCCAAAGTGTTCAGATTACAGGCATGATCCACCATGCTTGGCCTGTATTATCCTTCAAAGTTTGTAGGATATGTATTGATGTCCACTTTCTCATTCCTAATATTAGGAATTTGTGTCTTCTCTCTTTTTTCTTCCTTGACTATTCTGGTTAGACATTTATCAATTTTTTTAATCTTCTAAAAAAACCACATTTTGGTTTTTACCAATTTTCTCTATTGCTTTTATGTCTTCTATTCCTTTTATTTTAGCTCAGATCTTTATTATTCCCTCTCTCTTCAATGTCTCATATATGAAGACATGTTCAGTTCCCTGTCCATTCATTTATTCAGTAAACACTCCTGAGCATTTACCATGGGGCAGGCACTAGGATCAGCACTGAACAAAGAGGCACGGTCCTTGTTTTATGAAATTTGTAGGATTCCCTTACAATCACTTATATTGGAAAATATTCAGTAATCAAATAATAACACCAATAAATATACATTTATAAATTAGATATACATAATTGGATAATTTTATGAAGAACAGGTATTAAAGACATGATAAAAAAGCATAAAGCAATTTTCTCCTAGAAAATCAGCAATATTTTTTAAAGTTGCCCCCTTAAGAAACACTTTTTTTTTCTTCAACTTTTATTTTAAGTTCTAGGGTATATGTGCAGAATGTGCAGGTTTGTTAGGTAAATATGTGCCATAGTGGTTTGCTGCACAGATCAGCGCATCACCCAGGTATTAAGCCCAGCATCCATTAGCTATTCTTCCGCATGCTTTCCCTCTCCCTGCTTCCTGCTACAGGCCCCGGTGTGTGTTGTTCCCTACCATGTGTCCATGTGTTAAGATGAAATAGACAAATTCCTTTTTCACTGCTGGTGGGAATGTAAACTAGTACAACTGCTATGGAAAACAGTGTGGAGATTCCTCAAAGGACTAAAAGTAGATCTACCATTTGATCCAGCAATCCCACTACTGAGTATCTACCCAGAGGAAAATAAGTCATTATATGAAAAAGATACTTGCACACACGTTTATAGCAACACAATTCGCAATTGCAAAAATATGGAACCAGCGCCAATGCCCATCAATCAACAAGTGGATAAAGAAAATATAGTGTCTATATACACCATGGAATACTACTCAGCCATAAAAAGGAACAAAATAATGGCATTTGCAGCAACCTAGAAGGAGTTGGAGACCATTATTCTAAGTGAAGTAACTCAGGAATGGAAAACCAAATATCCCACTTCTCACTTTTAAATGGGAGCTAAGCTTTAGGATGCATAAGGCATAAGAATGATACAATGGACTTGGGGTGGGAGGGTGGTGAGGAATAAAAGACTACACATTGGGTATTACATATCCTGCTCAGGTGATGGGTGTACCGAAAATCTCAGAATCACCACTAAAGGACTTGTCCATGTAACCAAACACCACCTGTTCCCCAAAAACCTATTGAAATCATAAACAATTTAATTTAAAAATAAAAATTGCTCCCTTAAACACTTACGGTAGAGTATAAATCAGTACAATGTTTTTGGAAAATAATTTTGAATATGTATCAAAAACCTTAAAAATGTTAATAGCCTTTGACTCAATAAATTTCCTTTTTTGTTGTGTTCCTAAGAAAATGATCAGAAAAAAAAGATTCAAGCATAAGAATGTTTATCACAATACTATTTGAGCAGCCAAAAAAACCTGAAATTTGTAGGATTCCCTTACAATCACTTATATTGGAAAATATTCAGTAATCAAATAATTTCAGTAATCAAATACATTCTGACATATGCCTTTAACAGAATTTTACACAGTTATTAAAATGTTTTTGATAACGTTGAAGTGACATGTCAAAATGCTTATGATTTATTGTTATACTGCATGATCTCAACTCTATAAAAAATCCATATACATACATTAAAAAAAGACTGGAGAGAAATGTTCCAAATTGGCATAAACAATCATTATCAGCTAGGTGCAGTAGTGTGCGCCTATAATCTCAACACTTGGGAGGCTGAGGCACAAGGACTGCTTGAGCTAAGGAGATCAAGACCAGCCTGGGCAACATGGTGAGAACCCCGTCTCACAAAACAAAACAAAACACAAAAACAATGGTTTTCTCTGAGTGATAGTATCACAGATCATTTTATTTCATAGAATTGCATTTCTATAGGAACCAGTTTCCCTCAACGAGCCTGTATTACTTTTGTAATCAGAAAAAGTACTAAAAATAAATGTACACATTTGTAATTGTGAAACTAGTTGCCATGGAAAATGGCCCAAATAATATACAAAAAGGAACAATGCACCGGGCGCGGTGGCTCAAGCCTGTAATCCCAGCACTTTGGAGGCCAAGGCGGGCGGATCATGAGGTCCGGAGATTGAGACCATCCTGGCTAACACAGTGAAACCCCGTCTCTGCTAAAAATACAAAAAATTAGCCGGGCGTGGTGGCAGGCACCTGTAGTCCCAGCTACTTGGGAGACTGAGGCAGGAGAATGGCGTGAACCCGGGAGGCGGAGCTTGCAGTGAGCCGAGATAGGGCCACTGCACTCCAGCCTGGGCGACCAGTTAGACTCCGTCTCAAAACAAAACAAAACAAAAAAAAGGACCATGTAGGAAGTGTCCTGTGATTTGCAGAAGAAAATAATCAGGGAACATTGCTGAAAACAATATATATATCTTCAGGTGCATATCTGCTACAGTTCGGATGTTTGTTCGCATAAACTTCATGTTAAAATTTAATCCCCAGTGTTGGAGGTGGGGCTTAATGGGAGGTGTTTGGGTCCTGGTGGGGAATCCCTGATGAATAGCTCGGTGCTGTCCTCACAGTAATGAGTACGTTGGCTCTGTTAGTTCTCATGAGAGCTGGTTGTTAAAAAGAGCCTGGCACCTCCCCATCCTTTCTCTCTTGCTTCCTCTCTCACCATGTGACCTCTGCACACTCGGCTCCACATCACCTTCCGCTGTGAGTGGAAGCAGCCTTAGGCTTTCACTAGATGCCCAATCTTCCAGCCAGCAGAATAAGAAGCCAAATAAACCTTATTTTCTTTACAAATTACCCAGTCTCAGGTGTTCCTTTATAGCAACACAAATGGACTAAAACAATATCCATTTTGTACTGGTGCTGTGTGATAGTATCACAGATCATTTTATTTCATAGAATTTCATTTCTACCTCTGCCTCAGGTTTCCTCCCTCTGTCACTGCCTTCAAATCTTTAATCAAAGGCTAGTATTACTTTGCTGTTGAGACCTGTAGTATTCTCTTATCCTGCTCCAATAGAATGTGGGCTCTATAAGGACAGATATTGGTGGGGTTTTTTTGGTCTGTATAATTTATTACTGCATGCCCAGTGTCTACAATCATATCTGACACATAGTAGCTACTCAACAAATATTTTGTGGAATGAATAAAGGTTATTGGTATTACTCTTACTGGAGTGTGTTTTTTGAGGGTTTAGATACATAAACATTGCACACCAAGAAGCAACATGGGGGACATTACGAATGGAAGACAGCTCCCATGCCCTCCATAAGGCTTCTTCCCAGCAAACTGTTTAAAAACCTCCTTCTAGGAGGATCTCAGTTCAACAATCAGCATCCTGTGGTTACAGACATTTGGCCAGTTACAAACCCAACCAATCATTCCTTGAGCACAAATTTCTCCACACACAAATTGGTCAAATGCCTATTAAAGTTTAGATGGTCGCTACTACATTTTCCACGCCTGGCTAGTCTACTAAATGAAATAAAGTTACTCTGATATGACTCATTCTTAGTGGCCACAAAGAATGCAAGTAGCCAAATTTGTTTGATTTATTTCTAAGAGCAAGGAAATAGATATCAGCTCCGTCTAGGGAATCACTTTCTAAGAGTCAGAGCTATACAAAGTGGAACGAACTGCCATGGGGTGTAGTGAATATCCTGTCAGTAGGGGTATTCAAGTGCAGGTTGGATGATGGCACAGTGAGAGTATTGTAGGATGGATAGTTGGGCAAGAACTAGGTTGAACTTTAAGGCCTCTTCCAGCTGAAAGTGTTTGATTTATGCACATAGGGAGTCACAAAAGTGACATATTACAGGCTATAGGAAGGTAGTGGCACTCAGTATGTTATCTATGCCCTGGCCAAGAAACCTGACAACCGATACTTTGTAGTTCTTCTATTGCGGATTCAGTATAAAATTATTTCCGGCCAGGAATGGTGGCTCATGTCAGCACTTTGGGAGGTCAAGCTAGGAGAATCACTTGAGGTCAGGAGGTCTAGTCCAACCTGAGCAACATAGCAGATCTCATCTCTACTTTAAAAAGTTTATTTCCTTCTGTGTTTTGTTTTTAGTGCAAACACAAAAATATTCATTCAGTGCTTTACTCTGTGCAGAACATTCTTATTTGAAAAATAAGGATGGAAATGTCAACCAAGTTATCACTGGAGACTGAAAATCAATGAGCATAATGACCTCCAAGTACAAAAATAATAAATGGCAACATGCAAAAGATGGTGTCCACAATTGCCTTTATTCATCATTACAGGCATTAGATGATTGAGCATTAGACTCAAAGCCCACAGTCTCCTTGCTACCAAAAACATGAATCCCTGTCCAGCGGACTGAAGTCCTCTATAGATCTTTCTGGTGAAAAGACCCTGGATATCTGAGTGTTCTTTCTCATGCTTGGCTAAAGAGTAAGGGTTTCAATTTGGATCTCAAAAAATCTTGCTACCAGATGACCAGCAATTCCACTTCTGGGTATAAAAACCCACAAGAACTGAAAGCAAGGACTGGAACACTCATGTTTATAGTAGCATTATTCACAATAGGCAAAAGATGGAAGTAGCCCAAATGTCCATCAACAGATGAATAAACAAAATGGGGTATATACATACAATTGAATACTATGCAGTCTTAAAAAGGAAGGAAATTCTGATATATACTACAACACAGATAAACCTTGAGGACGTTATGCTAAGTGAAATATGTCAGACAGCAAAGGACAAATACCGTACAATCCCACTTACATGAAGTACCGAGAGTGGTGAAATTCATAGACAGAAAGTAGAATGGTGGTTGGCAGGGCAGGCAATGGGGAGTTATTGTTCAATGGGTACAGTGTTTCAGTTTGGGATGACGAAAAGTTCTGGAGATGGATGGTGAGGATAGTTATAGCTGGGTGGAAATCAGGTGACCCCAGCCAAGGGGTGTGGTCTGGAGAGGCAGGAAGGACACAGGCTAGGATATGCGTTTTTCACAATGTGAATGTATTTAATGCCACTGAATGGGTACAGTGATAAATTTTCTATTATGTATGTTTTACAACAATACCAAAAAAAAAAAAAAGTCTTGCTAACATTTTGCAAACTGATGGTACCTGTTTCCACCTTTCTCCCCTCTAGCTTTGGATGGGCTGCTCCAGGGTAAGAAATTGACATAAAGGTAGTGCTTTTTTGAACAACACTTACATATTTCAAATTATAGTACTAGTTCATGAACATGAAGCCCTATTATGTACATTTTGGCTTAATCATAAATTAACCATGCTTGGTTTATTACATTGACTAGTCTACATATTTTAGACAATAATTGCATACGTACTAATTTGATTCGCTTTCAAATATACTTTTGGTTAAAAATATAGGCTGAAATTTAAGAAACTGAGTTTATTTTATTTTTTGCAAGTTTATAAGAAGTAGAATTTAAAAAAAAATCTTTCAACATCACAGCAGTAGCCAGGCTGACTTGGCTGGAAGCCGGTGGGAGGCCTTCGTACTAACAGGGTGGCTGCCTCGGATCTGAGCTTCTGCCTCTATCCTGTTTCTGTAATTTTAACTGGTCCCTGTTTCTCAGTTCTTGTCCCCGCCACAGATCTGGAGCACTCCTGAGCGTTTCACTCTTACGACTGAGCTTTTGCCTTACTTTCTACTTTTAGCTTTCCAAGTACTCTGTCTCCTCTCTTCCTCTTGTCTCCCTCCTCCTGGGTCCGGCTCCTGCCCACCCCAAGCATGGTGGGAAGAGGGCTCTTCTAAGGGATGTACTGCCCTGAGGCTGCCTGCCGGAACCCTCCAATCTCCCAGCCCTCTTCCCTGCCCACGCATTGGGGCAGCCCACTTCTGAGTCTTGATTCTGACAACTGCACTGCTGGGCTCGCTGCCTAGCTGGTGAGACCTCACAGCTGGATCAGCCCCTCCCGTGGCTCCTAGCCAAACCTCCTCTCCCAGTCCCCCTACGCTGCGGTATCTACTTCCAGGGTCCGATTCCAGGGCTCCAACACTCTCCTTGCCTGCACCACCCTGGGCTGGGGATCTGGGACAGGAGGCATGCTGAGCCACAGGGTGGGGAAGATGGTGCCACTCTGGGAACTAGGGCTGGTGCTGGGGTGGAAATCAGGTGACCCCAGCCAGGGGTGCAGTCTGGAAAGGCAGGTAGGAGACTGGCTAGGATATGTGTTTTTCTCCAGCCCTCATCCCTG